>NC_074721.1:10030000-10337500 GCF_947242115.1 Biomphalaria glabrata
ATTTCTATACAGTCAGAACCTAGATCTAAAGATAACTTCTGTAAAAAAAAAAGTATGCACCTAGAAACAAAAAGCCATTAATGTGATACCTGTGATGTCTTGTAACAAGCGTTGTGTCTCCATATAAATACATCTGTGTGTAATGCATTAGGCTACAAAGACACATCGTTGCACTATGTACAGTGTGGGTTACTTCAGTTTACACCAGGAGTGTTTGATTCCTTTGATGCAGAAAATTTTAACCTATGTAACATTTGAAACACTATCTCAAATAAAGTACCTCAAAAACTAGTAATAAACTTTCAAAGAATTAGGAACATACAATCAGACTTAGAAATCTTATTAGAAACTGAGAAACCATGCATGATTGCAGGAACAGATCGAGATCAATGACTGACAAAATCAAAATAAATGTGCAAAGTGTGGACTATATGTTGTCAATTGTGATATCTCTTCTTTCCGCGAAAAATAGCGTTTCATTTTAATTCGGGCAGTTTCATTGGTCAGTTCCGGGCAAAGTAAATTACATACCAACTATTTCAACCGTAGCATAACACAGGTATTAGTTAGTCTTTATCATACATTTCTTATACAAAGTGACGATTTACGCCAGTATATCATTCACAAAAAAAAAAAGCTTATTTAGCTCCATGTCAATATAACTTCTCACTGGGTTGAGTGCTTTTCTTTTCTTTTTTTTTTATCTGAATGGGATCTAAAAAATTGATAGCAAAAAACGAGATGTATGTGTAATCAAACAACAAATACTAGTATACCAATAAAATGGCTTTATTCGACAAAATTAGACTACAATGAACAGTGAATAAAACCAGCAAGACTGGTATAACACTTCTCACTTCAGACTCAATAAATTTGGTATCACTTATTGAGTGCTTTCGGGACTTAGTAGCCACCGGTCTGCAGTCAGAAGTTAGATTACTGAATAGGCTCGGTGTTTCGACTCGTGCTGCTTTAAGACCACAGATGTTTAAGGGATTGCGTTTTCCTCCGTACGGTATGGTCAATTCCTTATGAATACTTATAAAGTCTACACCAAGTATTACATCCGAGCACAATCCAGCAAGTATAGAAAGTTTGACCTTTTTGTAGTATTCTCCCTTGTACTGGACCTCGGCAAATGTATGTCCTAATGTCTTTTCAGAAAGATGTGTAGTGGCCATGAATATTCTGTTTGTAGACGGGCGTACTGGCCATTTATTTCTCTTGACGATGGCTTCTGATATATAGCTTTCACAGCTGCCAGTGTCTATAAGAGCTTGCAACACCAACCCGTTGACGTTCACTTGGGCCGTAGACTTTGTAAGCCCAGAGAAATGCGTTGATGACAAGGTAGTTGGAGTTATCACACTGATCAGTGATATTGTGCTGGCAGCTTTGGTGGCTTTTGTTTTAATTGATTTACAAGCAGTTTGGAAGTGTCCCTTTTTACCGCACTGATGACATAATGCATTTCGAGCAGGGCATTCAGTCCTAGAGTGTCTCCTCCTACCACAGAAGTAGCATAGCGACTTAATGGCATTCAATTCCTGGTCTTAATTAGAAATGTATGTTTCTAGATGGGAGCTAGTTGGCGTTTTCATTGCCCCACAAGAGATATCGTTCGTTGAATTGTAAGCCTGAGCATGCGTTGTGGCTGTTTCTAACACTCTAGCTTCGTCAAAAGCGCTTTGTAGATTAAGAGATGTCTTTTCCAGTACCCGCTGTCTAATAGTGTTGGATGCCAGATCAGTTATGAAAGCGTCTCTAATGCAAATGTCTCTGTGCTGTTCTGCAGTAACTTCTTTAAAGTCACAGTCCCGGGCAAGGCTTCGCAACTTTAGCATAAAGGACTCTACCGTTTGGCCCGGCTGCTGTTTACATGTAGCAACCAAGTGTCTTGCAAAAATGTCATTCTTTACCTTAATATAGGTTGTCTTGAGTGTGTCTATGGCCATCGAATAGGACGATACATCACTGATGAGCATATAAACCGTAGCAGATACGTGATTCTTCAACAACTTTAGTTTAAAGTCTTCGTTAATATCCTTGATGGACGAAAGAAAATTCTGAAATGTGTCATACCAGTGAATCCATTTTTCTGAGGCCAGTGGAGCATTAGGATCAATGTCCAACTCTTTCGGTCTGAGTAATTTATCCATTGTAGATTAAGAAATTCAACACTAATCCAGATACATAATTTTGTCGAATAAATTGTAATGAAACAACAAATACTAGTATACCAATAACAAGGCTTTATTCGACAAAATTAGACTACAATGAACAGTGAATGAAACCAGCACGTCTGGCATAACACTGATGCTGTCTATACACACACACACACACACACACACACACACACACTGGACATGAAACACGCACTGGGCATGACCTTCTGACACGCTGGACGCACACAGAAAATCAACTGAGTTACACTACAGTATGAGAAAACAGCTTTTTACAACTTGTATTTTCTAGCATTGCCTTCAGGGGTGATTGTAAAGTTTAATGTCAAGACGAGTTAAGTTATTGTATACGGGTACAAGCCATTTTTTTGAATGTCGACATCTGTGTAAATATTTCCGAGTAACATGAATGGCACCGCTTCAGATTTGTTTTGCATGATAAATTAACTTGTGCTTTTCACAATCATCACAACAAATTGTTTCGTCAGCTTATAAATCAAGATCAAGTCAAGTGGCTCCATTGTAGTTGTAGAATTTAAATTGATCACAATCATCACACGTTCTGTTGCGTTACTGTCATACAAAACAATATGAAACAAATTTTGTTTCAACAATTTACCTACAACAATAAAGTTGTACACAATATACACACTTAGACAGTTGTAATTTAAACAAACTTCGAAAAAGTATAGGAACCTCTTTTGACAATACGAAACTTGCATATAAAAGTTCTTCTGAGTTTTCCCGGGATATTGTGACAAACTTTTTTAAAAAATGTATCCATCATTTTCTTCTCCACCTATAACTACATTCTTCTATAATTTATCTCCCCCCCCCCCCCCCACCCTCGTCAAGACAAAGGTACTGGCTGTCACGGGACGAAAATCGGCTTAAAACATAAACTAGCTTCTCTAAGGTTAAGTCTTAAGTATTGACCGCTGGACGGGTGACCGATGACACAGCAGCTGAATAACAATTCACACCCCCTTTACCACGTAGGATACGCACCGCCCTATGAAATAAGAATAGTGTTGCAAAGGATGGACAGAGACATATTCAAGTACTTACTCACACGGTAGTCAACGAATATAGACCATAAATCTGACCTGACGCCTTACATCTCCGGTACATAGATACATTGGGAAAATCAACTAGCTTTCTTGCCCATCCGTCCAACAAAAAGTCCCATCTATATATAAAGAGAGACACAAAGCATTTTAAGATAGGCCCGCAAACACAACTAAACAGCCTACTCCGACTGAGTTAGATTCTTGATATTTTAGGACAAACGGATGAGTCTATGCACCTTTACTACACATTTTATTTTATAGGGATATGTGTATACACAAACCATGCTCCCCTTCATTACACCATTACACTATTGTTTTGTTGTAAATGAGCATTGTATTATTTTTATCTAGAGTCTAGAGTATATAAAGTATTTTATTAATGCCACTACGGTTATTTACATTTCAAACCATTGTTCTCTATTCCTTTATTATATTTAATTTATTAAAATATTTTACGCAAATCTTTATTCAAATGATTAATCTAAACGACAATTTTTCGTGAATATAAGTGATATCTATCTATCTAAGAACTCAGTTCACCTTGCTCTAAACTCAAACAGCGCGTGTGAAATTAATTATTTTACACACCCTTTTGTATTCGTTCTAATTCAATTATGCCTCACACTCTGATGAACTTATGCTCCTTAGATGACTATGGTTTAGTGTAATCAAATCAATCATTCATCTTTGTGTTCTATGGTCATTCACCATTTTTCTACAACTGATTTATTGGCGTAATCGTATTCAATGAATGAATCTTGATTAGTACCATCCTACAATGTATGATAACACATTCATTGTGGTTATCTTCTTTGTATTTTGTTTATTATTGAGTTATGTATGCTTTAAGATTTCACACCTAATTGTTTTAAATGCCTTTTTTAGATTAATACCAATGTCTGCATCTGAATGATTGCAAGACTTATGATAATCCCAACTCTATGCTTTTAGGAAGTTCCTAATCGTCTATAATATCCCGAGCCTGGTTGCTGTAACTGTTTGCTGATAACGCTTTATCAACGTAGACGCAGTTGCCTATAACAGCAAGATCTTCAATCCACGCTGTGACCGGAGCCAACCACACACACGTTAGCGAAAAGGCATTTCCTAGTGTCCAGTTCCCCTTAGAATATTGCCCAGTGTCCACAGTACATACTGCCCAGAATCATATGCTTAGTATACGGCCCAAGCTGACCACTGCCCAATGCACAACCCACTGCCGATTGCTTAGAGCAGCCTTCGCTTCAGAAAATAAACTGGTGTGAGTTAGCACGGCCAGTTGCGAGCTAGAAACCACAGCTGAAAGATCTTTCTGCAATAACTACTAAAAACTTAGGCTGCAACACCTTCTCTACCGCTAAACAGGCAGCAGCTTAACCCTAGAGACAGATTGCCTACAGCATGGAGGACATCCCGAGCAGACGTCCTAAGACAGAGCGGATGATTCATCCTTCTGAGTGCCAGTCCTACGACCACCAGAAAAAGACCCAACGTGCTAGCAGCTAAGAAAATAAGTAGACAAGACAATAGGACCACTGTTTCAGCACTGTAGTATTCACTCGTTAATGAGCAATCTATGATGAGAATTTATTTTAAACATTAATACCATGGGCGTAACCAGTGGGGGGGGGGTTGGGTTTCAACCCCTTCGAAATGAAATCCCCCCTGCGGGGGGGGGGGGATGTCGGAGTTTAGTGACAGATCTTTTGCTTTAATTTTGTTTATTTTAGGTGAAATTTTAATACTAATTTAAACCATCACTTGCCCTAGCACAGTCAAGGGGGTTTTGAGTTGGAAACCCACTACTAGGGGGTTTTGAGGGTTTTTGAGTTTGAAACCCCCCTACCAACGGTTTTTGAGTTTAAAATCCCCTACCAGGGGGTTTTGAGTTTGAAAACCCCTACCAGGGGTTTTTAAGTTTAAAACCCCCTACCATGGGTTTTGAGTATGAAAACCCCTACAAGGGGGTTTTAGATTTAAAACTCCTACAAGGTGTTTTGAGTATGAAAACCCCTACAAGGGGGTTTTAGGTTTAAAACCCCCTCTTCTATAAAACAAAAAAAAATGCAAACGACAATCCCCAAATTCCAAGAGCACATCTATAGAAGATTTTGATTTTAAACCCCTCTCCAAAATTTACAATAAACCCCTCTCCAATATAAAAAAGCAAATTACAAACTCAAAATTGTATGAACCTAGCCAAAGGGGTTTTGAGTTTAAACCCCTCTTCAGCTGGGTTTGAAGCTAAAAATACCTCTTCAATATAAAAAAAAAGCAAATTACGCACTCAAAATACTAAAAAATAAATCTTCAAAATAAAATAAAAAACTAATTTAGCAATAAAAATTCTATGAACGTAGCCAAGCCTATTGGGTGTTTTGAGTTTAAATTTACTTTCAGGGGGGTTTGATGCTAAAAAATACCTCTTCATTATATAAAAAAAGCAAATTACACACTAAAATTCTTTGAGCGCAGCCAAGCCAATGAGGGGTTTTGAGTTTCAACTCCTCTCCTCTCCTCCAGATGGCTTTCTAAAAAGTTTAAAACCCTTCAAGATAGTTTTGATTTTAAAATCACTGAGCGTTTTAAGGTTGAAAGCCTCTCTCTTCAATATTAATTTTAAAGCAAACTACAGTCACCAAATTCTATGACCAATGCTAAATGTGGTTTTGAATTTAAAAAAAAACAACTCCAGATATATTTTAGTTTAAAAACCCCCAACAGATGATTTTGACGATAAAATGTCCCTTTTCGATATAACATCTAAAGCAAAATAGTCACATAATTCCAAGATCGAAGTCAAGAGAAGTTACACAAGTCTACCAGTGGCTGCACTTCATTAATAAAGTGCAATGAAATTGAAAATCACTAAATGTGGCTCTACAAAGATAGCTAAGACGGATTTTAGGAGTTATAGAGATCGGGTCCAAATCAAGGAAATCTTATGATGAAATGGGAGTCGACTATTTTGATTGCGGGACATGTACTCCGACAAAATGAATTACGCATAATAAGAGTTGCGATGACATCATAGTACAACTTGGCGCCACACTTTCATGGAGGTCCTCAGAGCAGGTGGGAAGAGGCTTCAGACATTGCCAGGGACAGATTTTTGTGGAAACAGCTTACCAGCAAATGCGCTGAACGGCGCGGGAGGGTCTATGTCACTAAGAATAGCACATTAGGTTTTTGAAATAAAACTTTTTAATAACAAAATAATGCACTGTAGGTACCTCAGAATATACATTTAGTTGGCTTTCAATACCAGAAATAGTGCTTGGTGGCGGGGCTACGCCTCGCGCTGGGGGAGCTCTCAGCGCTCCCTCAGACTCCTTGCTAGCAAGCGCGAGGAGTCTACAATTTTTTCACTAACTCCAGGAAGAACCTATTCTAGGGCACATTAAACGTCTTCCAAAAGAATAAAGGGTCAGAATGTATAAGAGATTAATTATGTACACACACACACACATCTATCCATACAAACATATATATATATATATATATATATATATATATATATATATATATATATAACGCCCATGATTTATACATGGGCTTTATTACTAGGTTATTTTTTTTTTCACCAATTATCTTTTGTAAACTAATATTTATTAAATCATTTTAATGTACAAATTTAATATAATAGTCTTTTCGCACTGTTAGTTGCGGTGTACATTGTATATGTGTGCGGGATATATAAACTTGTCTTTCCCTAGACTTTAACAAACGAGCCCAACAATAATCATCAAAACTAGAGCTGGGAAACGAACCGAACTGACACCGAACGAATCGAACCTGAACTTAAAAACATATCGGTACGAACCGAACGAACTGTCCTTATCTAGACCAAATTGAATCAAAGATTTTGAAATATTTTTTACTAAGAAAAAAATAGAAACTTAGTTTATGTGAGATAATTTGACGGTTACTTTTTAATTTTTGAAAAAAACAAACAATAAAAATTTTGGATCTTTTTCTTTTGATTCACCTCGAATGGTACCGTAACATTTAATATTTGTGTGTTAATGAAATGGGAGAGTCGAAGGAACTAAAAGTACACTCGGAATATAAAATCTACGAGGAAAAGTGTGTCAGATCTTTGCCTTTTTATGGAGCACGAAAATAAGCCAATAATTGTTATTGGTATAGAGATGTTTGGTTGTTTTTGAAGAACGAAAGTCATACAGTATATCATAATAATTCTGTTTCCTTTATAGATCATGCTCAATAGCAAGAATTACCAAATGTTTCAACCTATCTTTGAGAATTGTTGATCTCAAGTAATTCTTCATTAGTTTGAGGCGCGAGAAGCTTCTTTCACCAGAATACACAATTATGGCTTATGCATAATGCCGTTTTTATTTATCGAGCGTAGGATTGGCGTTTTCCATATTTAATGACACCCCAAAATGACAATTTTGTCCATATATTTCCGTATAATTTAAGGACTTTTTCGTATATTTTCCAATTTCGGGAGATTTCCAGGAGCTCCAGCTAAATCGGCAGGAGGGCGCGGGAAGGTATAAAATGGTTTAATCTAATAATTTATACACCTTGAATTAGCGCAGGTCCTATGAAAGTGCGGGGCCTATTGCGGTTGCAGAAGTTGTAGTGGCCTAAGGCTAATAGCGGCGTATGCTACGCTGCCGGTCAACTATTGTAGTTAACAATTATATTAAACATTATTGCATTACCTAATTTTGCTATTGCTTATATTCATATCATCGAACCAAACCCGAACCCGAATTTTAGATCTGACCAAAGCGAACCGAACTCGAACTTTAAAAGGTTCGATTCCTATCTCTAATGTTTTGAAAAATATATGCTTAAACAACTTGTAGCATAAGTCAATAATAGCCTAGACCCTCACCAATTTGCATATAAAGCAGCTAGGGGAACTGAGGATGCAATTCTATTGCCTTTGGACCAGCTTTACAAGCATCTCGATACACCCAAAACATATGCACGAGTTCTCTTTGTAGACTTCTCCTCGGCTTTCAATACCATACAGCCACATCTAATGATAAACAAACTGAGTAACTTAAATGTCAGCCCTTACTTACAAGCATGGGTTCTAAACTTTTTAACCCAACGTCCCCAGTATGTTAAAGTCAACAACACCAAATCGTCAACTCGAGTACTATGTACGGGTGCTCCACAAGGTTGTGTACTTTCTCCTGTACTATACACTCTTTACACTAATGACATAAGAAGCATCTATGACTCAGTTAAACTCATTAAATTCGCTGATGATACTGCCAAAGTCGGTCTTATTTCAGGAGACGAAATTCACTATCGAGGCTTGATAGAAGAGTTTATAAACTGGTGCACCGACAACTTTCTAGAACTGAATGCCAAAAAGTAAAGAACTTATAATAGATTTCAGAAAGAAAAAACAAACTATAAGTGAACTGCAAATAAACACAACAGATATAGAACAAGTAAAGGCATATAAATATCTAGGCGTTATAATAATAACAAACTTTCATGGGAAGACCACCTTGGAACTCTGACAAAGAAAACAGCCCAGCGACTATTTTTTCTATACAGACTCAATAGTTTTAAACTAAACAAGATGATTATAGATACTTTTTACGGCGCGACTATACAAAATCTTCTAACATACGGAATAACTTGTTGCGACGTCTAGAAAACATCATAAAAATCAGGGAACATGAAAAATCACCAAGATGCCTGTGTGTAGTCGCTGAATGAACTTTTTATGTTGTGTCTGTTGTATTTATGTGTATTTTTCTTTTGTGTTATCTTTATATGAGAAAAGTGTCCTTGTAATCACAACAAATTTCCATAAGGATCAATAAAGCAGTCTTAGTCTTAGTCTTAGTCTTAATTAAAACATCTCATCACAACTCCACCGAAATTCTGTCTCAGGACATCCACTAACTTAACTCCGGCCCTTAAAACAGAAGGCAGCGAATAATAATGATAATAATATTATTTTTTTTAATAAATTAAAACAAATTTGGAACATTTTAATATTGATTAGCATATTTGTACTTAAAAAAAATAATAATCATACTTGAAAATGGGCCTACCAATCTATTTTTAATTTTGAAATCGTAATGTTTATCTTATTAGTTTCTTTTATTTATTAATCTTTTATTTATAAATATCTTTCATTGCCTGAAGTAGATCTAGTCATTATATTGAATGCCTACGCTATGTAGGATATGGAGAATCCGTTGTAACTTTTCCTGAAAACGCCAAACATATTCACATTTTTTTTTCTGAACATCATACAGTGCCGTAGCTAGGGTGGGGGTGGAAAGCGGAGAATTTGAAAATCCTTCTGGGCCTTCACATGAGGGGGCCCCAAAGTGAGTGTTTTTTACATTAAAAATTTAATATTACGCAAAATGCAGGGGCCAAAGAGGTCACACCCCCCGGGCCCCCAGACGATTGAAAATCCCTAGCTACGCCCCTGACATCATATTAAATAAATGTTTGGATCCTATTATCAAGTTACTGGACAGGGATTTGCATCAAGCCAGCGATCATAGGCGTGGTGAGAGGAGGGGGAGAAGAGGCATGATGCCCCGGACGCCAGCTTTAGGGGCGACGATACGGCGCCTTCGACGTACACAGGTCACGCTCGATAAGAGGGCGCTAAAAAAAATGAACGAAAATAGTGTTTTTTTTATTCTATTTTTTTAATTGCTATTTTTCTTTACTTTATTTTTTTTTAAATTTAGCTATTAAACATCACATAGAATTAATTACTTACTGCATCACATGAACTATTTTGTAAATTATCGTTAGGTTTATTTTAACTCTACATGAGCCTTCGACTCTCGTTAAATCCGAAGTATTCACCGTGTTAGATACAATGTACTGTGTTCATGATAACACATCAATTGGCATCTGCAAAACTAGTCTCGTTCTCAATTAAAAAAAGAAAACTTTGAAAAATAACAACTCTGATTCGAGATTATAATTCAGTGAATAGTAGATGAGTAAAGCTGTTGTTGTTGTTGTTTTTTTTATTTAAAAGAGTTCAATAAAATAATTAGACCGTAAATGAATGTTTTTTTCTACATGTTTATCAACAATTATTTTGAAGTTTAGATTGGTGTAGGTTCTCTCTTTTTTGTGAGGCCAGCGTTTCTCAAACTGTTTCTCACCTCCTAGGGTGCTGGCAAAGAAGCTCGAATTTTTTTTTTTTTCGAGAACAAACAACTGTTGCGGTAGTAATCCATATTTGAGTAATAGTCAAGTAAAAATTCTATTATCAATGCCTAAAAAGAAAGTACTACATTACGTGAAGCCGTTACATCTACTAATTAGGACCTTTCCTATTGCTTTTGTGAGAACCGTCTGCAACAAGATCAATTAATAAAGATCTTTGAAAGAAGACTTAATATTCTAGCAAGTAAGCTGACTTTCTTACCTGACGCTTACGTGAAGACAGTTCAATTTTTACCAAAATTCAGTTGACATTTTTTACAATTAGGCACGCCACAAGATATCTTTCTGAACACAAGTATAATCTTTTGATCAAACCCATTATGAGTGTATATGCTCAAAGTCCTAGAATATTTCTCAGAATTCAGTATCAACCTGTCCCAAGCTTCACTTAGACTTTGACGCGCTTTTTACCCCTAAAAGTAAAGTGTGGTATAGACCGAAACATGATGAATTTCGGAAGCTTACAATTGCAGGAAAAGCTTAATCCTAATGCTTGCAGATTAATTAGCTGGATAAAGAGGGGGAGGAGCGACGCGAATGTTGGTGAAAGTTGGGGGGAAAGCCACTATTTAAAAAAAGAGTAAAATTACCCTTTCAGACCTTGCAAACTAAGAGCCAGATGATGTAAAGGTCATCTGATTCTGTGGCACAAGGTTAACGAGGGGGTCATGTGGCCAGCACAACTACCAACCGCCTTTACTTTTCCCAAACTAATGTCAGGTACCCATTAGAGCTGGGTGGACCCAGAGGCACCCTAAAATTCCGAAATTTAAACTCCCAGTCTTCACTAGGATTCGAACCCGGAACCTTCGATTCGGAAGCCAGGCGCTTTATACCATTCAGCCACAGCACCTCCCCACTATTTAAAGTATTAGAAATATTGTGTCAGGTCTGCTTCAATCTTAATTTTGAACGTGAGAAAAAGTGATCTATGTTTTCAAATATTTACAAAATGTGACAATGGTTGGATCTTTTTTAGCTACAGTAACTCATACTTAACTTGAATATTATTTGTGCACTAAATACAAAGCAATACTTTTTTTCATTATGCTTTTTTGAACGCAGGTACCGCTATGTAATGTGACATCAATGCAGTATCATCTACAGTGTGATCTACAGTTTATCAATGAAATAGGATAGGAAAGGACATAGGTTTTGTGAAATTCTGTTAGACATATGCTAGATATTTTAGTAGTGGAAAGTGGATTGAGGTGCTCATAATCCTTCTTTAGGCATAATAGAGCTTCCCCCCGTCAGCGCTATAAAGATAAATTCAGGCGCCATTTATCTATCACTGGCATAGAGGAAAGTAGCTGGCAACAGATGGTCTCTGAAAGCCGGAGGATTTCCAGCTACCCGTCGCCTCAGCGTGGCCTCCGGTGGAAACATCCAGAGGTGGATCTGGACAGGCTAAGAACGAGTAGCGAACCAGGCCTTCTAGCAGGTCTCCCTGGGTGAGCTTTTGTTTTTTTTTATCTCACTCGGGGTGGGGATGGAACAAGTAACCTGCAACCCAGTCCAAAAAGTCCGCCACGCCGTTCCACAAAGGGGGTCGTCATCAGTTCCGGATTGCTGGATTGGCGGCCCTTGCACGGAACAGTGGCGATTACAGTATAGGAATATGAGACAAGCTCCCCGCAGTTAGCGCTGTCCCTGACACTTATAGCGGGTGACTTAAGACTCGGGGACGGTGCGCTGTGTACGCGGCACGGCCCCGGTCTGGCCCAGTCAATCGATATGGCCGTCTACCGCTGGGTGCCCTCAGACAGGACAGGGGTGAAGAGCCCCATGTCCAGGCCTGGTGGTTGGATAAAGGCCTTTCTAACCATCAACGGGATAATGGCGCCTCCGGCGCCGATTCCCTACTAGACTTCATCGAAGGTCTCTGAAAGCGACAGCTGGAGAGTTTTCACGAAGGCCGAGGGACACATATTTAAGGCACAGAATAAAGCCCTTGTAGGAGACCGGCGCAGAAGATGTAAAAGAAAACAACAACAATCCTTAAATAGACTCCTAGCGGACAACGGCTTTATCTGTATCAGGAAAATATGAAGGTCGCAAGTGGGTCTACGTAACCACGAGAAACACTGCATTCATAATTAATCATCTGAAACGAAGACCAGATTTTTTTTTTCTTTTTTAAAATGAGGATATATCTTTAGAGTGTATTTCCAATAGTCCCCAAAAATGATTCCTTGATTAAAACATTCTATTGGTAAAAGCAGTATCTACATAGCTGAAGACTTTTGCTCTCGATGAGAGATAACATAGGTCGAGTGAAACAAAATTCCTAATTTTATTCGTTTAGTTCAACTTATTAGTTAATTTTCTATATGGATCACAGAAGTGGAATAAACTCGTTTTGAAATAGTGGTCATAGCTATGATTTGTTCTTGGCTTCACCATGACATAAAAAAAATAAAATTGATAGATGTGACAAGAAATTAAATAGCTGTGGGCTGAAATGTTTTTTTAACATTAAAAGACCTACCAACTTGAGACTTTACATTCCTTTTCATATCCACATAGAGGAAGATTTTGTATATATACTTTATGAAGGTTAATATTAGTTGCAGTATATGTTTGCTACCAATTGATGATGGAATTTTATAATAATCAATTTGAAAAATAAAGAAACGCCACGAAGTATCCCGAGTTCTTTTAGCACGTAAAACATTCGAGTATTTTGTAGAGTTACAATTATTGTAGATAATTTAGTTAGGTAATACATTCTAAGGTTAATTGTATTATTTTATTATTAAAACATTGTTTTGATAAGCCAATATTTCTGGGATGTTAATCAAAAAATGGACAGCAAAGGGGTACCAATAAAGTTTCTTGCTCCGGGCGCACTACGCCTTTGATCCCAAACACGTCCCAACAACCAACCTCACAACAGTTTAATATAGAAGAGCGGTATGTGTTAAAGGTTACGATATATCAAATTCTGTTTCGTTACAAGAAGTCTTATTTTAAGAAATCTGTCAAGATTTTCAAGATGTGACACCATTTTTTTAAAGTGCCGCTAGTATTTTTTTTATGATAAAATCTCGATTCATATCTTTTCTACTTTTTAAAGAATGATAAATTCTCTTTAAATTTCTCATCAAATCTATCACATAAGGTCTTGCAAAGTACTTCCTGCAGAGAACAGTATCAGTGGAAAATAAAAGAGAGGCTAAAAAAAAAGACGTCAGAGTTTATACGGGCCAGTCATTAAAACAGACTTAGTCAAGACAAAAGAGAAAGAGAATTGAAGAGTAGCAATCGGCAGATCATGTGTGGTGCCCCAAGGTTAAGGTGAAAGTAAAGTGTACGCTGACTCTATCCAGACATTTTGTTGGGATTTCATGCACGCGGGTATGTAGCTGCTATCGTTTCCTTGAAGAAAAAATGTGTCGCTTCTAATGGTTGTCAACCGCACACTCCGAACATCATGTCTACGCCACTGCTGATATATATATATATATCTTTAAACATACTGTTATTTATTGCATCCCTTTATTGCATAATTAAAAGTGCGAGCATCAAGCACAGGGGCGGACTGGCTATATGGGCATTTTGGCAAATGCCCGGTGGGCCGGTACCTAAATGGGCCGGTAGGGCCATGTTACGTCTTCATATTGGATGAGACTCTTTAGACATGAAAACGACAAATCACAGTTTATAAATACTTTAATCTTTA
Organism: Biomphalaria glabrata; assembly: GCF_947242115.1. Classification (NCBI taxonomy): domain Eukaryota; kingdom Metazoa; phylum Mollusca; class Gastropoda; family Planorbidae; genus Biomphalaria; species Biomphalaria glabrata. The sequence goes on from NC_074721.1 coordinate 10,044,145, forward strand.
TTAATACTGAAAACACTTTCTTGTTCATATTCCTCCATTTTGATTCTTTTCTCCTTTCAACACGCAATCGCACCATTTCACATTCACACTAAGATGCGCACGTAACACCCCCCCTGTTTAACAAGTTCGATGCACATCGAACGTCCAAAATACAAATCACTGAATATATTATCAGACTATTCCAAGTTAAAAAAATCGGTAACATATAAAACCATAATGTAATAACTAAACAAAATCAAACACAATGTCATGTTAATACCAATACAATCCCAACATGAAATAACAATTATATTCATCACAATAATAACTGTTATTATGAGCAATTGAAACCACTTCTGTTAACATTTATCTATAAGTAATCATATTTCTATCAATACAACTCCCCACTCATAATTGTATGCCTGTACAAAACACCATCATTCCAGTCGTAATCAAATAGTTAACAAACAAAGTCTATCTTGCTCAATGCATATTGTAACAACAATATTCAATTCATTACACATATATTTATTCATTGTAGAATAGAACAATAAATAATGTCCATCATTCCTACCTTTTCTAATCATATCTATATAATTCTAACATTATTGACATGCCATCCTTTCCGCTTCCCTCCTTTGCAATGATGTCCCATTGTGATTCTACTACCTAATGATCCAGCTGTACTGTTTTCTAGGCTGCTAATATCCCTCTCTTTTCTCGTATACGCCTCTTCACTATTGTACCTTGAATCCTTAATTCTAATTAACTGTTGACACTGTCTTCTAATATGCCCCCTTTTCCCACAATTAAAGCATAAGAGGTATGGATTTGTACGTCTGTATGTGGGCTTATATCGCTTTCCCTGTACCACTGATTGCCTTACTTTACTTTGATTTGGACCCATTCTTATTGCATTGCTTACTACCTTATCTGTTAATTCTTTCTTCTCGTGCTCTCTGCTACCCATGTCATCTGATGTATGAGATCTTATGTCTTCTTCCACATCCCCATTTCTACCTCGCGTAGACTTTATCCCATAATATTTCTTCCAATTCTCAATCTCCCTTACTGAACATATTTTCACCCCATGAATATTCCCAATAATTAAATCTATCTCACCCTGATCTACAACACAAGCTTCCACTGTCCCCTTAACATACGGTGTGTCTATACTAACTTTAGCAATCGGTAATTGTACAATATTCCCATTAAACATAACACACTTCCTAGATTCGCCTGTATATTCATGGTCTTCCACTAAATTCTTATTCACTCCAATAATAGTGCTCCCAGTATCCTTGATGGTCTTGGCTGCCTTGTTCCCTACGAATGTCTGAAAAATCTCCAATGTTCCAGTATCAGATGACAATGATAAGCCTTGCTCTATTCTACCTTTCTCCCAGTCCTTTCTTTCCTGTCTGTTTCCTTGATATCTTCCGTTGCGGCTATCATTTTGTCTTTCATATGTACCACTTCTATACTGTCTATCCTGTGTCTCCCTTGTTCTGTGAGAGTTATTCTGTGTCTCACATGTTCTGTTAAAGGCAACTATTTCTTCTATATCACTGCCTCTAGATAATTTCTTCTCGGGATGTGCCACTTTATAAGCCCTTATCAGTCTTACTATGTCTTCTATGGATTTCGGTTTCCTCTCCAACAGAAATATTTTTAATTCCTCCTGACACTCGTACATCACTTTGTCCAGCATGAGAAATGTCTTAAGACTGTCAAAGGTTTTTTTTACCTCAGCGGTTTCTATCCAGTTATCGAAATGGCTGCTCATTTTGTCCAAGAAGGTCTGCGGGTCATCCTCTGGTTCTATCTCACAATTAACAAACTGTTGGCGATAGAAAGCTTCTGTTTTCCCGAAAGTTCGAAGTAGTTGTTCTTTCACAATGCTGTAGTTACCCTGGTTCATACATATTTTTGAAGGCACCTCCGCTGTAAATGATCTCGACAATAAGAATGTCCATTTGTCTTCAGGGTACTCCAGTTCTCTCATTTCTATCTCGAACTTCTTCAAAAAAATGTCTATGTCCATTTTGTCTTCGTTGAATATCAAACCTTTATATTTTGCCAGTTTATTCCCTGTAGAGTCACTCTTTCTTTTATCATTCTCTTTTCCTTGGTCTGTTTTTAACTTTTTCTCTGCTGTCTCTTTTTCAAATGCTAATCTTTCTCTTTCAATGGCGACCAATTCATTTTTCTTTTCCCTTTCAATTGCTACTATCTCCTTATCCTTTTCTCTTTCTCTTTTGTCCTCCTTATCTAATCTCTCCTTTTCTTTGTCTCTTTCCATCGCTAATCTCTCCTTTTCTTTGTCTCTGTCACCACCTCAAAGTTGGTGCCATAGAGTAGAAACCCTAATTCTGTATTGTGTATGTTAATTCCATATTGTGAATCTTATTCACAACCCATGTAGCACTAAGGTGAACACTTTTGACCTTAGGTGAACCAGAGAGTTAAAGGCAGTCAGTCCACATAGAGATCTTGTAGCAAGCACTTGTATTGAGTCACTTAAGATATAAGCAGTAGAGTTAGATGTTTAAAGTAGTTGGTTATAGAATAAGTACTAAGTTGTGATATTCGTATATTACTGTTGGATTAATACTGACCATTCCTGGGTCGAATTGTATGGTGTATTCACTATGTGGTGTTATATTAAACTTATTGTCTGCTACACCCAGCGTCATTTCATTATTCAGTGATTTGTAACAAGAACCCAATGTCACCACCACGCCTACATTGATAACCACAGCCACATTCATAACATATAAAATAAACCAGTGACATTTATGGTGTCAGAAGCGGCCGAAAACGACATTTATGACAGCATTGTTCAAAGTCACTTTAACATGATATGCTGAGACAACCTGCGTGGACGAAACTAGACAACCCTGATCTTACAGCCTGTGTGGGTGAAACTAGACAACCGTGATACTACAACCGGTGTGGGTGAAAATCTAGTACTACAAGTCATTCAAGTCATCGTCTGAAGACAGCTGATATATGGTCAGTCGAAGTAGCTGACATATTCAAGAATCATCTACATCGAGTGCTCGTCATAATTCTAATGACACACTCCTATTGTCGCTGTCTAACAGCACATTTAATAAGAGAGCGCTCTCACTCTTAGACCTCTCTTGTCGTCACTACCTAAGGTCATTTTAGTTATGTATATTTGTTTCAGCAACTGTACGAAACAGTGGATTACCTATCAAGCACATGAATTATTTATTGGATTACCTGTCAAACATCTGAAGTATTTATTGGATTACTATTTTTCAAGAACTTAAGTACCATATCTTTTACTATTGTACTGTGGATTTAACAAGTGGATTATTTATGAACTGTAACATTGTACTGTGGATTTAACAAGTGGATTACTTATGAACTGTACCATTGTGCTGTGGATTTAGCAAGTGTATTACTTATGAACTGTACCATTGTGCTGTGGATTTAACAAGTGGATTACTTATGAACTGTACCGTTGTGCTGCGGATTTAGCAAGTGGATTACTTATGAACTGTACTGTGGACATATTTTATGTGGAGCATCACCGGAACTTTATGTACAAGTCAAGCATCAAGTGAATATTTAAGGGAAGTAACTTTAATTACCCTTTAGTATTATCAGTATTGGTTAGTTCTCTTTAAACTACACCACAATTTTTTTTCATTGTTTACATTTGTATTTATATATACATTTGACTTTAGGGACTAAATTTAATTATCTATTGAGTCTGAGCATTTATATTTTTTTTCAAGTAAGCATCCAGGTATTGGTAGGGACTCTTTAGATAAAGTAAATACTTGATCGTATAGATGTATTAGTTAAGTTTGTATTTCGTCAAGTATCTATCATATTGTTAAACTCTTGTATTGATATTGTCTTGTTTACATTTGTTGAATTTTCTTTTGCGTCATAGTTATTTCTCATTGTAATTCTTTTGTCTACTATTTCTACTATCTTGTAATGTCTCTTTAAAGCAGACTGTTTAGTATCTATAGTGTATTTATGTTTGTCTAATTACTTATTAATATATATATATTTATTTTACTTCTTATTTCAACCTATTTTTATTATTATCAACACTACACTACACACTTGATACACTATGGGATATATTTTGATTGGAGATTGATAAGATTTATATTGTATATACTCTTCAAACACATTCAACTATTTTGATACTATTGATACATTGATCACTATTTATCAGACTAATAAGGCTCACATAATTGTGAATTATTTGTTGCAATAAACTTTTACATTGCAAGGGGAGATACTAGAAATACATAATCACATAATTGATCAGTAAAGTATTACATTAAGAACTAGACAAAGTACCAAGAATAACTTAAGATACCTCATAACCTCAATTGTTTCGCACAAAATATATATCTACTATTACCTGTAATTACTATTTGAGCAATAATAAGTATTTATTGTACAATATTTCATTTACAAATATCTAGTACACATATCTATTACTAAACTATATTACTAATTTGAATCTTTGAAAATGGCTGAGTATGAAAAACTAATAGAGATAGTGGATAAACTAAAGTTAAAAGAAGATGATAGAGCTGCATTCATTAAAATTGAAATAGATAGAATTAGAGTAGAAAAAGACAAGCAACGGGAAGAAAGGCTACATGAAAGAAGACTGAGAGAGAAAGAACAAGAAAACTTAGAGAAAGAAAAAGAACGCCAGCATGAAATAAAATTAAAAGAACATGAAGAAAAAATGGCCAAGCTAGCAAAAGAAAATAAAGACAATTCAGCAAGTCAAACTTCATCTCATCATCAGTATCATAGCAAATTTAGGAACTTTGATCCAAAAGAAGACACATTAGAAAATTTCATTATTCAATTTGAATACATCTGCCAAACAGCAAATATGAATAGTGCACAAATGGCTCAACAACTTCTAGCTAACCTAAGAGGTGAACCACTAAACATCATCGACACACTAACTATGGAGCAAAGAAAAGACTACAACACAGTGAAACAAAGACTAATTGAACATTTTGGCAAGACAGAGGAACACTATCGAAAACTTTTTAGGGAAATAAAACTAGCCAAGAATGCAGATTTAAAAAGAACAATACATGACATGCGCCAGAACATGACAAAGTGGCTACAACTCGCAAACTGCAACTTAGATGACCCCAAACAGATCTTAGATTTCTTTCTCATCGAGAATGTGTTAATTAATGTTACAGATGCAGCATTCTCATTCCTGAAGGAGAGAAAAATAAAAAATGAAGCTGAATTGATATCAAACTTAACAACATACAAAGACTCACACCCTAACATCACCATTGACAAAAGGGAATTATACAATGTAGCTGCAACAGTGACAGAAAACCATCCAAGAACTACATATAAATTTAAATATGCCAAGAGCATACAATGTTTTTTCTGTGGCATATTGGGTCACACCAAAGCAGAGTGCAGAAAGAGAATGGCATCAGAAAAACAGCAATATGTAAATAGAAACCATAAATATGGAAGAGATAACAGAACTTTCCAGAGCTTCAGTCCTAACTACAATAGATCCTATCAACAACAATATAACAGAAGAACATGGCAAAGCTACAGTCCAACTAACAGTAGATCACATCAAACAAACAGAATGTCTAGAAGAGACCAATTTCAAGATAGACAACATACTTACCACAATAACAATCATACCAGACAAAACATAGCAGCTGTAGCAACTGAAAGACCAATAGAATATGAAACAGTACCATAGAAAAAGAATGTTTAGCCATAGTGTGGTGTACACTGCGACTAAAAAGACATCTGTTAGGCAGATTTTTCCTAATATTTACAGATCATAAACCATTAACCACTCTAAATGTTAAAGCAAATACTAATAGTAGAATTACAAGATGGACCATGATCCTAGCTGATTTCCATTTTGAAATAAAACAAATAAAAGGGAAAGATAATGTTATTGCTGATTTTATGTCCAGATATATTCAAGATAATCAGAATGACTTAGATAATGATCTATGTCATGTTAGTCAAAACTTGTATTGCTAAATGTCAAAGATTTAAGATTCACACCTTAAAGTAAAAAAAATTATTTTTACAACCAGCTATGATGTCATGTTGTAAACACTGAGCATTATTTTGTAAACATTGAGTACTATTTGTAAACAAACTTTGGAATTTGATTACTTCATTGTAACCTACATTTTTTCACATTCTTTTGTCAACAAGAATAACATTTTTGTACTCAACAATGTAAACAAACATTGAATTTTTTTTCCCAACTTATTCAGTACCTAGCTTAATTTTTTCCATGCAATGTAAACATTATTTTTTCTCATTGTATTGAGAACAACTTTGACAAATTTTTTTCCACAGCTATTGTAAACAAGATTGGAATTTTTTTACTATGTCATTTATCACAATTATATAACTTAGTCACATTTTCAATACTATTGAAAAAAGGAGATTGATTCATAATGTAACTTATTTATTCAATGTCAATTAGTGTAATGAAATATTGACATACACTTGTATTTTTTTGAAAACATTTTTGTCAAACTATTCTTATGGACTATATATTTTTTGTATTGATGTAAACAAGAAGATTGTTGTACAAACTTTTTGATATTTCAAGTACTGAAAGAGACACTTGATATTATTTTTTAAATTGGACTTGCATTTTTTTTCACAACAGATTAAAATAAATAAAACTAAACCATTATGATGTTATGCTTGTATGTATATGCTTGAACAAATTAATGTAACCTCAAAAGATTGTATCACAACTGACACACTTTCTCAGTTGAAGCTTTTTTTGACAAAGATTTTTTTGAACTTTGTACACAATAATTATTTGATAAACAATGTAACATTAAACTTTTGCCATTACTAGCTACAAATTATTTGAACTGTCATATGGAGAAATACTTAATTGAAACATAAGGTGCATGCAACAAGCACCATGAAAGATATTTATTTTGATTTGATGTTCATACTTTTGATCCAATATTTTGATACTTGAATTATACATATTTACTTGTGTAATATTAATGCACAACAATTTTTTATGGAGATGTCAAACCTCATATTGAAGTAAACAGATACATTGAATTGGTAACAATGATCATTAAACAATTTGATGTTGAATTTTGACACATATTTTGAATTTTTCTATACTTATCACTTACATATTGAGACTTACTTGTAACATTTTCTACATGATTTGTACATATTGTACTATTGGTGTTAAAAAACCAGACTTCTAACATTTCTATAGTGTCAAAGATTTTTTTTATAAATAGATATTGTGAATAAAAACTTGTATTAATTTTTCACATTGTGACATAGGAGATTGTCATTGAAATTTTTGTCACACTTTGCACATATTATTATGAAAAAGACTTGTAAATATTGAACACATTTGAACATTGATGTATATATTAGAACTACATGTAAAGAATTATTTGAGAGGTTAAGTATTTGACTCAGAGAATTATTTGAATTGCCTTACAAGAATAAGATGAATTAGAGAATTTTGCCCTTGTATGAATTTTTTTTGATTCAGCAAATATTTTGTGTAACACTGTCATATTATATATTTTATTGCAAGTTTGTAGTTCTATTTGAACTCTGCAATTGTATGTCGTCAAGCTAAAAAAAAATTTCTTCAAAATTTTTTTTTTCAAAAGGGGGTGATAGGTAATGTCACCACCTCAAAGTTGGTGCCATAGAGTAGAAACCCTAATTCTGTATTGTGTATGTTAATTCCATATTGTGAATCTTATTCACAACCCATGTAGCACTAAGGTGAACACTTTTGACCTTAGGTGAACCAGAGAGTTAAAGGCAGTCAGTCCACATAGAGATCTTGTAGCAAGCACTTGTATTGAGTCACTTAAGATATAAGCAGTAGAGTTAGATGTTTAAAGTAGTTGGTTATAGAATAAGTACTAAGTTGTGATATTCGTATATTACTGTTGGATTAATACTGACCATTCCTGGGTCGAATTGTATGGTGTATTCACTATGTGGTGTTATATTAAACTTATTGTCTGCTACACCCAGCGTCATTTCATTATTCAGTGATTTGTAACAAGAACCCAATGTCACCACCACGCCTACATTGATAACCACAGCCACATTCATAACATATAAAATCACTCGGTGACAGTCTCTTTCCATCGCTAATCTCTCCTTTTCTTTTTCCCTTTCTCTTTTGTCCTCCTTATCTAATCTCTCCTTTTCTTTGTCTCTTTCCATCGCTAATCTCTCCTTTTCTTTGTCTCTTTCCATCGCTAATCTCTCCCTCTCCATTAACCTTTCTTGTACGTATTTTCTTAGTTCTGCCCCTTCAAGCTCCAACAACCTTCCCTCTTCCTTCAATGCTGCTACCTCAGCCTTGTCCGCCATAGTTGATTACTAATAATATCGAATCGAATGTTCTCCTGTCTCTAGATCTAGACTATACTATCTCTACTGTCTGCTGACAGGAGATCCCCTGTGAATAGAGGGATACGTGGGTTACCTTTGCGTTGGGCGCCACTTGTTACGTCTTCATATTGGATGAGACTCTTTAGACATGAAAACGACAAATCACAGTTTATAAATACTTTAATCTTTATTAATACTGAAAACACTTTCTTGTTCATATTCCTCCATTTTGATTCTTTTCTCCTTTCAACACGCAATCGCACCATTTCACATTCACACTAAGATGCGCACGTAACAGGCCACCGAAAGGGCCGCATGGATGCCACTATGTATTAAATTGTTAACTGTTTTATAATATTCTCTCTTCTGAGCGTCTTGTTGATGGGAAATCTCTCTACAGTGTAAAACTAATTTGATGTAACAATGTTTCCGAAATAATGTAATAGTCTACATCCGTGGACAGTGCTACTAGTAGGCTTTATCTTTAAATGGCCTACACACTTAGCAATTAAAAAGCAACATAAGGCCCATATTTCTAATAAATACACTGTATGCACGTAGACAGTTATTGATACTCAAACTTAAACGTAATGATTTTGAGGTCAGGCATGTCTATAATTGGATGCCCATCATATGATTTATGATATGCAATTTATGAGCCTGATTGTATAGAAATGCCCGGGCCGATTTTAACACCCAGTCCGCCCCTGATCAAGCATCAAGTGCTATGAAAATAATTACTGATACAATCACGGATACAATTTAACATTAAGAAGGTGTAGTGACTCAGTAGTAGGACGTGTACAAATTAGGTTAAATTGTGTAGTTCCCTAGCGACGCGACAGTGCGAAGTTAGAACGAATATATGTTAGAAACGAATAATGGACGAAAGACGAAGAGACTGCTTGTAGTGACTCTTGACGACGTGGATTGTGCCCCTTATTGCTGTTATAAAGTGGTGTGTGTTTAAAGAGGGTGGATTGTCGTATTCCATATTGTTTATTCTCAAGTTAGCAGATTGCACAACAGCTCTATCAGTAAACTAGACCCGTGGTCGGCAACCTGCGACTCGCGAGCCACATGCGACTCTTTGGATGTGAAGCTGCGGCTCTTTAGTTCCAGAAGAAAATATTTTGTTTCAAATAGTTCTGAATCGTTTAAGGGATTAGGCACCGATTCAATCTCCCAGCCAATAGTACTCGCTTTTCACCAGAGCCTTCCCCCATTACACGCGTTGTTACTATCGTCAGTCCGTCGGAAGCTCTCGAATGACTCCGTCGTCGGATGTTCTATGTAGGTTTTAATTCGTTTTCGACGCAGGGCGAATTTGCGTCTTCATCACGTGCTTTGACTGTGTTGTATAGTTTGTTGTTTCAAGTAGATGAAGTAGGAGCAAATTATTTTCTTAAAGTTAGACGCAAACTAAAAGTAATGATAATCTGGCAAGCTTTGCGGTACCACTAGAAATTGCACAAACATTCTAATCATTCACAGATGGTGAGTATGTCAAAGACTGATTTCTACCAGCATCTGAAGAACAGTTTCGTGATTTTTTTTTTTTAATTAGAAATCTTGGTAAAAAATAATCAAAGATTTGCCTCTATCCGCTAAAACAGTACAAGATAGAATAGCTAAAATGTTTTCAAATGTAACATATTTGCAGGTGAAAAATATTCAACTTCTGTCTTTTCACTTGATATAGATGAGTCTTGCGACATAAAGACACTATACAAGTTTCTCAGATATATGTCTTCACAAGGACCAAAAGAAGAATTTGTCTCGTGACCAACTAGAGGAGAAGATTTAGCGAATGCCATGCAAAAATACCTTGAAGACAATAAGTCATGCATGTTAACCAATGACATAAACATTGAGTCATTAAGAATTGATACTGGATCTCTAGAAATGAATTTGATCTATTTCAAAAGTAAAGCTTTGTGGTGTGAGTATTTTATAGAGTTGAAAATTAAGTTGGTAAAGTTGAAGGTTCAGAAATGTACGTAACGCAACGAAAGTGGACAGCTTTCAAAGAAATGCCGCGAGTTGGTTCGACGCATGGAATAATCTTCCAGATGGCTACAGAGAGGTGAAGAAGTTGGCATTTGAAGTGCTGACTATCTTTGGATCAACATATTCGTGCGTTCTCTTGCATGAATAGAATTAAAAGTTAAGTAAGAAGCCAAACATTGCCAATGCTCCCATTGAATTTGTTTGCATAATTGTTTGTTATTGAAGTACAAGTAAGTGTGGTAAGTAAATGTTTAATAGCTTTAGTTGTTACCGAACTAAATAAATAAAATCTAATAACGCCATATATATATTATCTTTGTTGCGAAAAACACTACTTAAATATATGAATAAATAGGTATATTTTCTTATGAATGAATTTTTGTTCATAAAAAAATCAATTACGCGAGTTATATTTATTGTCGGCAAAAGGAACAAATTTTGTGGCTCTTTAAAAACTTTAAAATTTTGTCAATTTTAATTTTTGACTCTTCCGACTCAAAAGGTTGCCGACCCCTGAACTAGACCATCAACCACCCACCAGACATTTTATGCTAAACCTTTTGTTTTCTCTATTCCTGTTAATAAACATCCATAATTTTACATTTGTAATTGTAAGTAGTTATTTAAAAAAAAATAATATAATGTAAAGATGTGTGCATTTTGAAGGTCAAAGTTGAACCATTAAAATGTTAGCAATATTCTAGGTCCATGATTGTTCACTGTGTAGCCCTTTTCTTGTTGGTCTCTTGTTTGTTTATTTATTTTAAAGTTCATGATACACAAAAGGTAATAACTGTTTGTTTGTTTTTTTTCAGAATTAATTCAAGTCATTTAATATTTTATAAGTAGAACTATAAGCTTCTATTTGAAATGAAAAAAAAAAAAGAAACCTTAACATTCAAATTAGACGTAGTTGTTTGTTACAAGAATGTGTATTTCTTTTTAAATATGTATATGCACAGTGGCGTAGCTAGCGATTTGGGGGGGGAGGTCCGGGGGGCTTGACCTCTTTAGGGGCCTCTACATTTTGACATTCGACATAATGGCGTAATATTCCATATTTAATGTAAAATAAATTTCGGACACTCATTTGGGGCTCAAGTGGGGGATTTTTAAATTTTGACACCCCGATTTCCACACCCCAGCTACGCCACTGTATATGTATATGTTTTAGGGACATACGCTTTATTAAAGTAACTTAAATCGGACGATACACTAAATATGCTAACTCTTTAAGTCCCTATATTTTAAAAACCTGTGGCAAGAGTCAAGCTTGAAAGTGATATACTTAATGTTTATTGCGGGACCCACCCAATTGGTGCAATCGGTCAAGGCTGCCTAAGGCCGGCCCTAAAGTAATGTCTTTTGACAATAATATTGGGCTATTTTTAACAGTCATCTAGGGACGCGGACGCTGAATCTCGATGAGACCTGGGATATAGAATTTCGGGTTTTAAGAGAGCTTCTGAGTCCATCCAGTTCAAATGGGTGCCCGACTTTAGTTGGAGAAATTAACGGTAGTTGGTCGTTGTGCTCTTCACATGACATCCTGCTCGTTAATTGCTGGCCAAAGAAATAGATGACATTAACATCATCTGATCTATAAATCGGGTCTAAAAGGGGAACTTTAGTTTTCAACATACTTCTTCCTTTAGTCATAGACATATATAAATGATTAACATAGGAATCTAATAAGATAATAAAACGCTGTCTTCTATTCTTAAAACTAAGGACAAGTGCAGCATTACACGTTCCCAATTCAAACCATATTGCGACCTGTATATTTTACCACATCTTAAACAGACAAATAAGTTATCCGCCAGGGGATCAATTAAAATTTTATTTTCATAGAAATGCAGTGAAATAATAACGCTCTGAAATCTAAGAAAATCATTTTAAATATTATAATACATAAATATTTATATATAAAAACCAAACAATATAAGATATTTTTAATGACAAATTGTTTTATATAACAAACTGAGGAAAACAGTTCAATAAAAAATGATACTGATACTTAATAATATATAAATAAATAAATAATAAAATAAAATATATATATATATATATATATATATATATATATATATATATATATATATATATATATATATATATATATATATATATATGTATATATATGCGTGTGTATGTGTGTTGCTTTGTGTGTATATATATATATATATATTTAAAGGTGTATGATTGCATTCTAGACAGGTGTATCTACGCTCTAGAATCCTAAACTTAAAAACCTTTAATATTAGAAATATAAATGGTGGCCTTAATTGTGAATAAAGGAATAAAAGTACTTGCCAAATACAATCAAAAGAAAACTCTCAAAATTAATGCGATTTGAAATCTGGAACATACGGACAGTTGGGAAACTGTGGTACTGGATTAATCCACATGGAGAGCGAGCACAAAAGAAAGAGTCCCAGGCTGCAGATGGCATTCAAAACAGTAGTAGAAAGAAAGATGAAAGTGTAACGGCGCCAGTTTATTACAGATGCCCAACTTATGACCGCAGCTGTGTGTCAAGGAGTGGCTTATTTAGTAACACAAGAAGTTTGCAAAAAGAGAAAAGTTCATCTCACGAGACGTAAAATGCTACAGAGATGAAAACTATATCACATTTCTACTATTAACTTATATTTAATGAACATATTATGTTAAAGAAATAATGCTATACTCTTTCTTGTGAAGACCCCCTTTTCTTTTGTTTGAGGCACGTTGTGGCCTTACAGTCTTGCAATGCTGTCTATTCGAACTTGTTTATAGGTTACAACTATTTAAATTATAAAAGTTTGTACTCACGCATCAGTAGAGTCCCAAGATTGAATCTCATGATGTCAGTACTCCTATAACTGCTCTTGGACAATTGTGCTCGTCTTCTGGAATGCGCCAGCAATGAGTTTGGGGCAAAGAAAGTCTAAGAGCCTTTTAAGGTAAACGAAGAGAGAGAGAGAGAGCTACTGACAAACGTGACGCACACCGCAGACAAAACATTAAAAAGTAGACCTAACGTACGGGGTTCAAGAAAGTCCGCTATCAAAAGACGTCCCACCGGGTCGCCCGCAGGATTTTTTCCAAGGGGTTGCGACTTGCACCCCATGGCTCATAGTCGTAGCTTCAACATTATTATTACGGAGAATATTAAAGAAAAGAACTGGTGTTCCACTCCCAGTGGCGTAGCTAGGGTGGGGGAAGGAGGGGGAGAATTTGAAAATCCCCCGGGCCCTCACTTGTAGGGTCCCCTAAACGAGTGTCCGGAATTTGTACATGAATTGTTAAACTTTTTTTCCAATTCACCCAAAGTGTGAGAAACTCGGGCAGGGAGTTTTAAAAAGAAGATCAATACAAGGTGGTCAGCAAGAGAAGAAGCTAAGTCGTCAGTTTCGTTGCATCTGGACAAAATCATCAAGCTGTTGGAGAGATTTTCTGAATTAACAACTGAAAGAATGAACACTAGAAGCAAACGAGTGTCCGGAATTTGTTTTTAAATAAATTAAATATTAAGTCACTGTCATATAATTTTGCTTTTCACATTTTTATATAAGTTAGTGACCCTGTTGTATGTATTCCACACAGATTATAAACTCTTTCCGTCCGGGGTTACTCTCAATTTGAAGGAGTAACTTTCATAGCGCTGACTAGTGCTGTGTTACTCTCAGGAAGTAACTTGGTATATAGGGGAGTTTATTTCACCATCCCTATCATTTAAGAAGAAACCTGATAAGAGCACTGAAAACAAAGGAGACCAAGAACGTGTGGAAGAAAAGTCTCACTATTCAGATGATTCATAGACAGATACAGCTGTCAAAGAAGTGACAATGCCTCTACCTTTCCCCTGTTTTACTCCTTTTGTTCTCTCCTCCAAAAATTCAATCTTCAGCAGCCAATACTCCTACCAAGACCGGCCTTAGACATAGGCAAATTAGGGCCTCTGATTGATGGGGGCCTCGCACAAGACAGTGTACAATTTCAAAACGAAGATCAAATCTGGAACATAACTGTAGTCTATGGCTCAGTCTACTGGTCTAGCTCTAAGTCCCTTTCATATCTCAAACATGGCAGAGCTCTGTGTCTACTGGTCTAGCTCTAAGTCTCTTTCAAAACATGAGCATAGCAGAGATCTATGGCTTTATGTCTAGTCTAGTTCCAAGTCTCTTTCAAATCTCAAACATAGCAGAACTCTATGGCTCTATGTCTGCTAGCTTAGCTCTAAATTTCTTTCAAATCTCGATAATAGCAGAGCTCTAGGGTTCTAAGTCTACTAGTCTAGCTCTAGGTCTCTTTAAAATCTCAAACATAGCATAGCTCTATGGAACTATGCTTACTAGTCTAGTTCTTAATATCTTTCAAATCTCAAACATAGCAGAACTCTATAGTTATATGTATACTGCTCTAGCTCTAAACTTTAGATCAGGGGTTCTCAACCTGTGGTTCGCAACCCCCGTGGGGGTCGATTGACGATTCGCCTATAACCATCGAAAATATGGATTGTTATTGTCTACTCTTCTATTTCTGTATGTGTGTGTTTGGGGGGGGGTCGAGGCAGAGTAGGGGATTGTAAAAAGGGGTCGCCAAGCTTAAAAGGTTGAGAACCGCTGCTTTAGATCATCAAAAGAGATTCCTATGTTTGTTACTACTAATAGTAAATAGTTGTAAAAGTGGTGTAAGCTTTTAATAAATTGCGCAATTTTTAGCGGCCCCCAAATGGGGAAAATACGTTATTAGTTTTGTGTGAAATGTCTGTCCGTTCGTCCGTCCCATTTAGATCTCGTAAACTAGAAAAGATAGTAAAAATACGACATCATAATATTTTAGTACATTCAAAGTTCTGATGCAACGGCTACTTTTTTCTTTTCTGAAAGCGAAAAATCTAATTTTTCAATTCATTTATGGAAGCAGATTTTTTTTTCATAAAAATACACCACTTTTACAACTATTCACTATTAGTAGTAACAAACATAGGAATCTCTTTTTTTGGGGGGAGACGACTATTTTACATATTTTTAACACATTTATGTAAATCGTTGTAGATTTTTTGTAAACTAAAATTTCTTTTTATATTTGTATTGTTAAGTTATGTAAGTTCTGTTCTACAAACTACAACAAATACCAAGAAATAATGTTGTTGTTTTTTCTTGTTAAGAAAAAAAATCTGTTAGGTATACACATAACTTGGACATAATTTTAAACAACAATTAATAAGTACGCTTTCATATTATCGCGCGAACAGCCGTACTACAACAAAATCATACTACACTTAACTAAAGGAATTTTTTTTTAACGCAAATGTTTTTTTTTTTTTTTTTTTTCTATTTTTAAGGATTGGAATAAGAGATTGACCCTTTATAGATCAATAAGATAGTCATAATAAGACATCAGTTAGGTCTGGTTAGCATGTAACTTCACATTCACTTTCACATATCCTTTGGTCTGTTGACTGCTGGGGCACCATACAAGATTTGTCAACCTTCTTTCTCCATTCTTCTCTGTCATTTGTCTTTGATAGAATTTAATTCTGATGTTGTTTTTTTTCTGAAAATATTGATACCTGCCTTTTTCCCTGCCTGGGTATAGCACTTCGGGGGCCGATTTTGAGTTTAGGTTTCCACACAAACTGTCTTTGTAACGTGTTTTTTTTTTCAGTATTGATTTTCTATTTTCATCGATTTTATATCTCATTTTTTGACATCAAATTCACTTCGCCTCGGACCTCCAATTATCTTAGACATACCCTGTTGCTACTCAATTTTAGTACTTTGGATAAGTCATACAATAACATTTTGTACTAGAAATAAGTTTGTGCTATTAGAAATATTTTCCCAATTGTTTTTGTTTAGATCAATGTCATGCTTTCACCTTTCTCACTGCGCTACAATCTATCAGTCGGGAAAGGTCTGTAAGTCGGGGGGGGGGGGGGGGGGAGAAAGCAGGTTGTATCTTCTTTTTGCTACCGTTATCGCTTTTTTATGCGATTTACTTTAAAAAGCTGCATGGGCGTAGCCAAAATGAAGTCCCCCCCCCCGGCAGGGTGGACGATTCGAGTTTAGTGACTGATGTTTTGCTTTAATTTTGTTTATTTTAGGTGAGATTTTAATACTAAACCACTACTTGCCCCAGCACAGCCTAAAGGGTTTTGAGTTTAAAACCCCTTCCAGGGCGTTTTGAAATTAAATCCCCCTCTTCTATTAAACAAAACCAAAAAAATGCAAACCACGATCCCAAAAATACACAGCTCAGGAAGATTTTGATTTTAAAATCCTCTCCAAAATTTACGATAAAACCCCTTCTTCAATATAAGAAAATCTTAAACGCACTTAAAATTCTATGAGCGTAACCAAAGGAGTTTTCAGTTTAAACCCCACTTCAGCGGGGTTTGAAGCTAAAAATACCTCTTCAATTAAGCGTAGCCAAAAAAAAAAACAATTTTATAGAGATTTTTTAGTACAAAACTCCTCAACAGATGACTTTGACGATAAAACTTCCCTTTTCGATATAAATTCAAAAGCCAAATACCGGCATCTAATTCCAAGAGCGTAAACAAGAGAGATAACACATTTCTACCAGTGGCTGGGCTCCATTAATAAAGTGCAGTGAATAGTCCTCTGCTGAAATTAAAAAAACACTAAATGTGGCTCATTAAAGATGGCTAAAGACATATTTTAGGAGTCAGTTATAGACATCGGGTCTCAACCAAGAAAATCCTTTGCCGACCTGGGAGTACACCCCTTAGAAAGGTTGTGACAGAGCGTCGCATGAGGTTTACGGGTAATGTTCTTCGACAAAATGAATAACGCATTATAAGAGAAGCGATGACATCCTAGTACAACTTGGCGCCACCTTTTCCTGAAGGTACTTAGAGCAGTCGGCAAGAGGCTTCAGATATTGTCAGTTTCAGATTTTTGTGCAAATAGCTTGCCACTCCATGCGCCGAACACGCGGGAGGATCTAAGTCAGTAAGTATAGCATTTTAGGTTTTTGAAATAAAACTTTTTAATAGCAGGATAATGCACTGTAGATGCCTCAGATTATGCATTTTCTTTGACTTTCAATACCGGAAATTGCGCTTGGTGGCGGGGCTCCGCCCCTCACTGGGGGAGCTCTCACAGAACCCTCAGCTATCAAGGGCTGGGAGTCTACAATATTTCAACTAACTCCGGGAAAAGCCTATTCTAGGGCACAAGAAACGTCTTTTGAAAGAATGAATGGTCAGAATGTAATGAAAATTAACTATGTACACACTCATATATTTGTTTTGGCGGAGGGGGGCGGGTCAGAAAAATCCTCCCCCCCCGAAAATAAATCCTGGCTACGCACATGAAAAGCTGTATGATTTGAATATGTACTCGAGAGCTCTAACCTCCACATATCAATATATTAAACAATGTAAATGCGATGATTGTTTAAGAAAATAGCTATCTATTGTTAGCTTTAAACATTTAAACGACGACGAAACTCTACACAAATTATAAAGTGGACTAATTCAATTTATACCATCTGATCTGTCAAGTACATTTTTCTTCCTTGGCTCGATCTCAAACAAAACAATTAGTTAACTATTTTTAGCGGCCCCCGAAAGGGGAAAAGACGCTATTAGTTTTGTGTGAAATGTCTGTCCGTCTGTCCGTCCGTCCCGTTTAGATCTCGTAAACTAGAAAAGATACTGAAAATCCGACATATTTTAGACCATTCAAAGTTCTGATGCAACATTGTAAACTTCATTTTCCTGAACTTTTTTTTGAGAATGAAGTAAGAGTTTGAGCCTTTTCAAAATAATTAAATTACAAGACATCAGTTAGGCCAGGTAAGGCGCGGTCGCTGAGCGGTAAAGCGCATGGCCTCCGAACAGAGGGTCACGGGTTCGAGTCCTGGTGAAGACTGGGATTTTCAACTTTGGAATCCTTGGGCGCCTCTGAGTCCACTCAGGTCTAATGGATACCTGACAATAGTTGGGGAAAAGCAAAGGCGGTTGGTCGTTGTGCTGGCTACATGACACCCTCGTTAACCGTAGGCCTCAAAAACACATGAAATTTACATCATCTGCCCTATAGACCACAAGGTCTGAACGAGGAACCAGTTAGGCCAGGTTCACATCTAACTTTACATTCACTTTTACCTATCCTTTGATCTGCTGGACTGTTGGGGCACTACACAAGATTTGTTAACCTTCATTCTCCATTCTTATCTCTCATTTGTCTTTGATATAATTTCATTCGGATGTTCTTTTTGAAAATATTGAAGCCTGCCTTGGTGGACCACATTTTGAGTTTGTGTTTCCACACAAACTGTCTTTTGTAACCTTGTTTTTTATTGTGTTTCCTTGATTCTTGTTTTGTCTTGTATGAGAAATATGTGTACACAATTCCAACTTAATCCAAGTATAGTTTTGGGAAAATAACATGTACAAACTTTGTACCAAACAGAGAGTAGTTGAGATGAGCTTTGTAAAAAAGAAGAATATGGTGGCCGTGGAGTACAGAGCATCTAGAAATGTGTGTCAGGTGCAACTTTTAAAAATAAGATCAAAACACCGCGTCTAGTAAAGAGTTTATCACCTTTTCAGTGGCGTAGCTAGGGGGGGGATGGGGGAGAGAATTTGAAGATCCCCAGAGCCCCCACTTGAGGAGGGACCCAAAATGAGTGTCCTAAATTTGTTTAGTTGACATTATCATGGTTCACTAGAAAGCTTCCAACAGGAGAAATTAGCAACCTATCTTGGCTCCTCTTCTCTCTACACTCGGGTTTTCTGTTTTGTTTAGCATGTGTACTGTTTTCTGAGCCACCAGACATCTAGTGCATTGAGCAAACCTGGAGTTGGTTTCACCAAATGAAAGACACATGAGAGACTGATAGAACATGAAGAAGGAGTCCACCACAGACAAGTTTTTTTGAAGTGGAAGCTAGAAGAAGAAAAGCTTAAAGGCAGAACCAGATGAACTGTCACATAGGTTTCATGCGCACATTTTGAAAAATCAGCAGTATTGGAGAGATATTCTGAAGCGTGCAGCAGCAGCTATTAAGTACTTAGCAAAAGAAACTCAAGCTTATGTGGGCAGATGAAAAAAATGAATTCACCCAATCCTGAGAAATTCCTAGCATCTTGAAAATTTCTTGCAGAATTTGATGAAGTTACAAAACACCATTTACATAGAATTAAATATGTGAATTAAATATGTCACCAGAAATTCAAAATGAGTTCATTAACTTGATGGGCAATAAAGTTGGGGAATCAATTGTTGGCAAAATCAAGCAATTTTATTACTTTTTTCTGATGCTTCATTTCACCCCAGATGTTTCTAATCAGGATCAGGTATCCCAAATAGTTCGTTACTTAGATGTTGATAATTTCGAAATAAAAAGTCATTTATTGGTTACTTTGAAATTTTGAAACCTGTTGCTCAACATTATGCAGAACTTGTTATAAAAACTCTTAAGACATTGAACTGGACTTTGATCTGTGCAGAGGTCTGTGGCCTGCATAAACGTCTCTTAGACATAAATCCAAAAGCAACATTTCTGAACAGTGATAATCACTCTATGAACCTGGCAGCTCTTCTTTCTGCTGAGATAGATTCAGGGATTGTCATCTTTTTTGGAACTGTACTTGAATTGTTAAACTTTTTTTCCAATTCACCCAAAGTGTGAGAAACTCGGGCCGGGAGTTTTAAAAAGAAGATTAATACAAGGTGGTCAGCAAGAGAAGAAGCTACGTCGTCAGTTTCGTTGCATCTGGACAAAATCATCAAGCTGTTGGAGAGATTTTCTGAATTAACAACTGAAAGAATGAACACTAGAAGCAGTGCACATAATTTTGTTGATGCAGTGTGAAATTTTTTTTTTCCTTATCTGTAACTCTGGTCAAAATTCAGCACCCAATTAATATAGTTCAGAAAAAAATACAAATGTCTGGACTGCATATACGAGAAGCTGCTGAAGAAATTTAAACTTTTCAAGCGTTCTGCTAAATGATGAGAATCGGACAAAAACACAATCCATCGAAAATTCAAAAGAAGGTTGTGAAAGCTTTGGTATTTCTGTAATCAAAACAACCAAAGGAACAGAGGAAGAAAAGACTTGATGGGGAGTTGAGTTTTGATGTAGGACTGTCAATAGAATTGCAATTCAAGCGGGCTGCGACAGAAGTGCTGGACAGAATTCATATGGAGATGGACAGATTCCTAAGACTGGAAAACCTTGTAGACACATTTGGGTTTCTTCTTGAACCAAGACACCTCTTGGAATCTCTGGATGATGACACGCTGATGAAAGAACTGTTACTTTTCCCTGTTTTTATGTTTCAATACAAGCTAATCTCTTGTTTAAGGATGTCATTGATGCACGAGAACTTTTCATCAACAAACCAGTACCACAATCACCAAATGACATATAGAAGAAGCCGGCTTCATATGATAATAATGTGTGCTCAAACCTTGCAACCTCCATCCGAATTCTGCTAACTGCCACTTCCATTGCGTCATGTAAGAGATTATTTTTAAAGCTCGAGTTAATCAAAAACTATCTCAGGAGCATAATGACGCAAGAATGACTTAGTAGCATGGCTTTAATGACAGTGGAGTCACAAATACTAGATGTAGATGATGTTACAGAAATCACAACGTGAAGCGATATAAATTGAGATTTCTCACATGTGCATTATTTCGTCAAAAAAAAACGGTATTATTTATTAAAAGAATCTTAATGATTATTTTTTGTTAATTTTACTGATATACTGTACCAATTAGATTATAGCCTTATATATTTATTAATTACATTCAAGATGTCGAATGTTAAAATGCTAAGGGCCCCCAATGAGGTATATTCCCCCATGCCCCAAAATGCCTAGCTACGCCCCTGCACCTTTCTTAGAAACTATGGATATGACGCAACCTCAGTGTTGCTTATTAAGTCAAGCCATGTAATTTTTTAATGCGGATGGAAATGGACAAGTGAATCACGTTTAATTTGGGCACTGGAAATTTAGTCACCGGGAAATTTAGGCACCCGTTTTTTGGGCACTTCTTGATAAGGCGGGAAATTAAGCACTCTTTAATAGCGACCTTCATTTTGTATTTACAATTGGTGCATTACACAAAACAAAATGTTAGATCTATTTTTAAAAAATGTACATTCACACAAGACTTTCTCATAATTTACATGTTAAAAATGAACGCATGTTTTATCATTAGGCTATGGGCTATTTCTGAAGCTATTAATGGACTCTTTGCACTAATTCTGCTACTTAATTCCAAAAGACGACCTGTCTATAAAGGGGGAGATAAAGTACATTGCAAAAGCCGCTATATGCAGACTAAATTAAAGTGTCTGGGAAAACAATAACCTGAGCACAAAAACAAAGATGAAGAAAGCATGTGTCCTAAATATGAAAACAAATTATAGTCAATGAAATATATAGTAGAAAAAACAAGTGTACATTTTTTTAAAGAGAATTTGTGAAAGTTCACTTGAAGCATCAGTTAAAATTGTGTTTGTCTTGGTCTCAAAACATAAGAGTTCATCAGAAGGTGAAGAAGTTGTTCAACCATGTTTTCAAATAATCACAAAATGTGTTGGGAATTTTTTTTTAGATTGAAAGAAAAATGAAAGCGCATTCTCAATGCAGACGCTTTTTGTATTTTTTTTATTTTTAGGAAGAATCAGTCATTATTTTTTATGTTACTCTTTGTAATAGCTGTGAATAGAATTAGAACAAGAGGATTAAACAGAAGAAAATTCAAAAAATAGTTTTGAACTCCAGATATGGAATATAACCTTTACATTACCTGCCCATAAATCAAAGTTTCTGAAAGGGGAACTTTACTTTTTACTCAACTAGATATGGAATATGGCAACCTCAACGACCATTGCGATCTGCCTAGTCAGAAAATTTCGGAAAGTAAAAGAAAAAGTAAAAGTAAAGTTCCCTTTTCAGACCTTGTGGTCTATAGGGCAGACGATGTAAAGTTCATCTGATTCTGTGGCCTACGGTTAACGAGGGTGTCATGTGGCCAGCACAACGACCAACCGCCTTTACTTTTGCCCAACTAATGTCAGGTACCCATTAGAGCTGGGTGGACTCAGAGGCGCCCAAGGATCCCGAAATAAAAAATCCCATTCTTCACCAGGATTCGAACCAGGATTTGAACGGAAAGTAAAAGCATTGTAGATAATTATCAAGATTCTGTAGAGTACGTAAAAGTATCCTATTTCAATGGACTGTAAGCTGGTACACGTTTGTCTGGCAAATCTGTAGGGAAATGCTGCTTAGTTTCAACGTGAGGCTTGAATTAAACGATCGTTACAAGAAACGTTAAGTCCGGTAGGGAAACCCTCCCCCCCCCCCCCCCCCGCTGATGTGTCTCAAAACCAAATCCCTTGCACTCGCGTGGAAGAAAGACAACCTCAACAAACATGTCACTAGACACCCAACTTTCCCCAAGAGGCAAATTTTATGGCGGACACCTGGACGTTTGATGTGATACAGCGAATGAATATAGAGTTTAAGTTTCCAGAATTTATATTGACAGAATTGAAACGTCAGTTCAGATCAAATAAAGAATGAATGTTGTTTGTAAAATGTTTTACATGTTTCGGATGTTCCTTCAGAGTTGAAGATAATTACTTCCTAGTCCAAACCTCCCGCAGGACGACGGGGGATGGGAGCGGGCAGGGTTTGAACCCTCGACCATCGATAAATGTGAACGACAGTCCAGCGCGCAAACCGCACGACCAGGCAGCCATCCTATATAGAATATAGAGTTTAAGTTTCCATAATTTATATTGACAAAATTCATTCGTCAGTTCAGATCAAAATAAAGTTCGTGTCTTGCTTAAAAGAAACTGAGTTGGAGGCTGTCTAGGATTATAATTTTAGAACCCCTAAATACTTGGTTGTTCACAATAACAATGATAGGATTGAATACGTAGCGATTAAAGCTTACAGGTAGGATAAGCTGAATATCTAAAAAGGTTTAAAATATAATAATTAAGTCAATAGAGAATGGGAATGACCGTTGTCTAATGAAAATGGTAATATACCAAAATAAGAATAATAAAAAAAAGCTACGCCCATATGCCAATACTTTTCTCTGGATTGAGCTCAGTATCTTCTTAATCTTTAGTACGTATAGATGCTTAGATGGCAATATTTTATGACCACCATTTTAAAGGCTGCCTGATAGTATTACTTTTTCCAAATGTTTACTGTGCATTTCGGCCTAACAATTAAAATTTAATAGATCACTACTAACTAGTAACATTTTTATTCCTAAAAAAAAAAAAAAAAAAATAGATTCTATGCATTTCATAGTTAAATTTTACCCTCATTTAATCGATGTTCAAAAATAGCAAAAATGCCTTTTTGACCTGCATTACCGAACAACGGACCTGCATACGACACCTACGAGTTTGTTTACTTAATATAAAAAAACTAGACTTTCTTATTATAGCTTCAACTCTAGAGTACAACCAAGTAACCAAATGGAATATCAACTTGAATATGAGGATGTTGACCATGAGAGAAATGTCCCCTTAGCTACGCTTCAGATGGTGGTGTAAAAACGTGCTGGAAGCCAATTTAACAAGTTACTAAGGACTATTACAGCACTAACTCAAAAGCATAGCTTACGATTACGAAATACCCTCCACGTTAAACAATCATTTTATCTATTCAGTAATAGCCATTGGGACAGTTATAACAGGACAGCACTCTTTGCTATTATCTCCATGAAACCATCGACACATTCATGTTTATATTCTTTGTAACGCACAAAATGTACAAACTGTGATATATCTACTTATTACTGTCAAATAATTCGCTACCTAAATTATTGATGCTGACTCAAGGTAAGTCTGCGTGAAATAACAATATTGCTTTAAGACACTACTGTTTCGTGATCGCTTATAAAAAGTTAAGTACCCATTTCTGACCTCGTGATGTATAGTGCAGTTGATGTAAAGGTCAACTGTTTCAGAGGCTTAAGCGTAGCGAGGGTTGTCACAGATATGTGTGTGTGTGTGTGACAGAAAAGTTAATTATTTTGTAAGATGTTTCCACGGCTCACCGACCGACTTGACAAAGACAGACAAAGGGTAGGAATAGTGTGACACTTAGATTTATACCTGGTAGGGCGACTCGATACCCGTAGGATGGGACAGACACGGACGATTTAGTCACGTTAGTTTAGGCGTGGGTTAGGGTCTCAGCCTATATAGAGTAGAGCTTTGGGGCAGTCGGGACACAGCGCCATGTAGTGTTAGCAGGTGCGTGTGTCGTGTGCTAGGCGTTTTCTGGTGAACGACACATACAGACATTGGGAGCAAGTCGCCGAGGTTGGCTCGCGATCTTGGCTCCAATAGGTGTGAGTTGTTTGCCAGAGACAACATGTAGGAACTAATTCTTAGGGACTAGGAGTGATAGTCTTAGTGAGTCTTAGTGGCAGTCTTAGTGACAGTCTGACATTCTGGGTAGCAGTCTTGAGCATGTGGCCGTCTAGCGTAGAGACACAGAATAGATGTTAGCGACAGTGGCGTAGTCAGCAAGACAATGAACGACATGCAGTGATTGACATCAGATGACATGGACAGCTGTACTGAACTCTGATGCAGTCTGCGGCGCTGTGTCCAGTGCATGGAGGATGGAGTAGCCGTGGTGGTCTGATTGGCATGGGTGATTAATTACTATATTGTTGATTATGTCTTTATTGTTTATTATGTTAACAGATATCATAGTTTTATTAGTACATAGTATTGAAGCCACTTGTCTTATGTTATTAATTTTATGTTATTCATAATATATGTTTGTAGTTATCAATTTATTTCATCAATCTATCATTACATTTATTACATTATTTTAAAGTGGCCATCGATGCCTATTTAGAATATTAAATATTAGTTTTAATTAGAGAGTTTGACTTTATTATGAGTATTCATTATGTGGTTATTGATGTTGTGACATTGTTGTCATTAGTTTAGTTTATATACATTCAAAGTAATTACACGCACCAAGAGCGAGAATCATTGTAGACAACTTGCCATCAAAAGCAAATGGAATAATACTGGTACATGTATATATTAAAGTGAGGTAAAATGAAGTAGTAACGAGAGGGCTGATATGCAGGGTCGTGACAAGGGTGTCATGTGGCGAGTACTTTTCCCCAACTAATGTCAGGTACCCATTGGAGCTGGGTGGACTCAGAGGCACCCTAAGATACTGAAACTTAAAACCCTATTTCACCGGGACCCTTGGTTCAGAAGAGTAGTGCTTTACCGCTCAGCCACCGCGCCTTGCATATAGAGGACTTAGTTGTTTCAATTTGAAGGCGCACAAATCTACACCTTTGAGACCATGAGTTTGAGATGCTACGCTATCTAACGCGGCTTGAACTACAAGACTCAATGGAGCTGTGATTGTTCCTTCGTGAAAGTCATCAAGAGATTCAACAAAGCTCCAACAAATACGTTTTTGAATACCGAAAACGTGGATGGATTAAGGGATGTCTAGAAGCTTGAAATCCCAGTCTTCTTAGAGGATTCTGCTCGGAAGTTTAGCGCTTAATTAACTCCCCTTTAAAATGTTAAGATTAGTCCTTGCAATCAACAGGGCATGTGTCGTAAAAGGTTATTTGTTTCAACGGTTGACGGCTTACGAGGGTTTTATGTTGCCAGAAATGTTACCAACTATCTTTACTTTCCCCAACTAGTGTCAGTTACCCATTAGAGTTGGGTGGACTCAAGGATGTTCTAAAAAATTCCCAAATTCCCAATCACTGAGATCTGAACACGAGACCACCCGATTCAGAAGCCAAGTGCTTTAACACTCAGCCATAACGCCGTCATAGGTATATACACGTAAAAGCAAATACAATTCAAACAAAATTGTATCTGCTGCCAAGACAAAATTTTATTTAGACAAGCAGATGGAGGCTAGCATTTGAGGGCCTTAAGTTCCAAAAGTCTTACATTTAACTAGAAGACGATTAGGAAGAAGAAGTGTGGTCCCCCTGAAATAAAATTGAAAATTTAAAAAAAAATGACGTAGGGAATCAAAAAATTGACCACCCTTATATGAGGCTAACAACTCTAACGACGCAATTGAAAGAGTTTTAAAGTGTTTATTGATTCCTGGCGGAAAAAAAGACCGGATCCCAAAACGCTTTGCAAAACTTTTTGTAGCTCTTAATTTTCACACGTGTTGGATGAAATCAATTTCTATGCGGCTATTACCAATTAGGTACATTTCTTTCTAGACGACCTCTCCCAACATTTTAGATAGCGATGATTAATCTGTGGGTGCGGCCTACTGACAAGTGCAAAGTCGATCTCTTTTCTCCCATCTGCCTAATAAAACTCTATTGATCTCTCAATTGAAATCTGTAATCTCTTTTTAATGTATATACCTAAGTACAGGAAGGTAAAGGTTTCCCGTTTGGCCCTCTTGGGCTGTTTTATGACTCTGACATAGGAGAGGTGACAATGCAATTTAGCCCCTCCCTTGCCACCGCAAATCTCGGAGCCGACGACTCTCATACAAGTAACTCACGGATATTCCCCCCCCCCCCCTCTTTTAGAGGACTCCCTCAAAAGCGGGCACTTTGTGCTTGGGTATTGGCTGTTTTATTTTCCTACTCGCCGCAGTGTGAAAGTTTCCTCTGCATAAATACCTCATATCCTATAAATAGATTAATGCAGGGGGTGGGCAGCCTATGGCGCATGCGCCGAATTTTGTCGTACTATTACAGGTGGCGCACGACACCCTAGAAGAAATCAAAAGAAATCATGTCGGCTCGTAAAAAAAAAAAAAAAGAAAAAAGAAAGAAAACGTTTTGTAGAAATCTAGGGAAAATAATTAAATTAGCTACAATACACCTAAAAAGAACCAAAAGTAATACCTAAAGTAAACTTTCTCTTTCAGACCTTTTGGTCTTATAAGGCAGATGATGTAAAGGGTTAGGGGCTACGGTTAACGAAGGTATCATGTGGCCAGCACAACGACCAACCACTTTACTTTTCTCCAAATAATGTCAGGTACCCATTAGAGCTCGGTGGACTAATAGGCTCCCAAAGATCACGAAATTAAAAATCGCAGTATTCACCAGGACTCGAACCCGAATACTCCTGGTTTGGAAGCAATTGCTTTACCGCTTAGCCACCGTGCCTCCTTTTAATACTAAAAGACCCAAGTTATTGCGATCAAAGGAAAAAGGAAAGAGATAGCAAGCGTCAGTGTAAAAAAAAAATCCTGTTCATTGCAAGTTCTTTCGAAAGAAAAAACAAAACAAGTGTTTGTAAGTGCATGTCTCGGGGACCAGAAGACATTATCTTATTAGACTATATAGGAAACATCAAGTTGAATAAAGTAGAAAAAACGTTAAATTAGTGATTGGCTTACAGAAAGAATGTGTGGTCAAGAAATAAAGAGGATATTAAAAAAGGAGAAATCTCTTTGTTAAGACAAGATGCGAAAGTTAATCAATACTAGACGCATCCTACGAAATCGCCATTGTCTATGTTGAAAAGCAAAGGTGATTAAAGACTAATACAATAGCTCCTTAAAAACTTTTAGAGTGATTGTTTTGCTCTTAATAACTAATAAATATTAGCCTCCCCCCTTCCTTCTGAAAAAAAAAACGCTGATTAAGCAAATGTATAGATCTACTAGACTTTATAAGATTCCAATGATAGGCCTTTAGATCTAGACTTAGAAGACGATGCGCAAAATTTCCTAAACATTAATTTATTAAACTCTTGAGTCAATAATATATCATATTTGGAAATTCCCAACCGCGATAGTCCTTTCAAGAACGCGATAGCCCGGCCATGCTACCCTGCCTCTTAGTGGCGCCAGGGGGGGAAACGATCGTTAGGAGGAAACGATTAGGCTAAGGAGGAGCAAAACAAGACACTCGTGGGGGTGCCTAATGGGGTGAGAGAGCATATCATTCCACTGTGCGGAGTTGTAAAAAAGCTTTCAATACCTTGTCACATTCCAGGCGCCGTTCCTCAAGGGGCCATTACATAAATGGCGTGTCCTGCACAGTTAGCATGTTATTGAACAGGAAAATGGCGGAATCATGGCCGGTGAGTGTTCACTTTTGCTGGCCCAGAGTTCCAAGAGCTGAAAGCTAAACTCTAGCTGACAGCTTCAAGAATTTCTTTCAAAGCCGATGTTGGATGAAGACCTAGATCTAGTTCTCTAATAAACTTTAACACCTATTTCATTTTTAATTGAAAAATTATTACAGTCCTAACCAGTGTGGCCAACGAGCTTGTAATTCTTTTCTCAGCGACTTACATAAACTGTTAAATTTCTAGGAAAATCGTTGGAGCCGTTTTTGAGATCGACGTCCAAGTTCCCTTCCCACCCTCCAGTTTCCAGGTTCCATGAAGTTTTGACTTTAATAGAATAGAGATATTATAAAAATAAGGTAAACTTAAAGCGCTCTCTCAAGACTTTTAGACAGAGTGATAGATCTTTATCCATTTTTATTGTATTGACGGAAAACTGTTTATGAGTGGTTGAGTTGAGGGATCTATAGCCCATTAAACCACTGTTACATAAGATCTGAAAGAAGTGGTCGTTTCCTTTCCATTAGGACTAAAACTGAAAGATTTAAAAACTCCTTTATCCCAATTTCGGTCAGAGTGTTACATGATCAGCTGTCGTCATCGAGAAGTACATAGAAGTCAAACTCATAAAGCGCTAGCTGTGAGTGTGTATGTGTTTTCGTGTGTTTTCGTGTGTGAATGTTGTTCGAATTTTTAATCAATGTTGTTTTTTTTACAGTAGTTTCGCTGAGCTTGTCAATTGTAGTCAAACTGAATTTCCATTAGATTGGATCAATAAAAATTATCTTATACTGTGAGAAAGATGATGCCCATCACATAATAACGCCCCACACCACCAGCACGTGGCTAGCTACGTCACTGATAAATTCTCAGGCATCACCTTGAAGGTCGAAAAATTCAAATTAGACACAATGCTGACTATTGACTAATTATCTGCTTTCTTCTGTCAAGAAAGAAGGAAACAACACATTGTTGCCACTCTTCACCAAAATAATGTTTAGCAAATGGATCATCGTGTGCACCGAGGCCATCTACGTTAGGCTCGTCTCTACAGGACAACGTTCAACCTACGGCGTCGTCTGCCCCATTCTAAAAATAAAAAGATAATGACCACAGTGCTTCTCAATTCTCTTTGTAAGAACTCGATAGCCTTTATTTAAAGTCAGCAATCCTTGTTAGTCCACTAAGAAGACCCTACGGATGTATGACATGGGAACTAAAGGAGAAATTCACCTACACCCTGCTGGGTAAGACCTAATGTATAAGGCAATCTTTAAGGCGATTTGAGAGGAGGGAGGCGTAAAAGAGTCCCCCCCCACACACACACACCGTTAAGACAAGAAGACGAGCTTGATAAATAGGAAAGTAAAAAGCTTTTTAGCCAATCAAGATATACTCTTACACTTGACAGAGAAGGTTCACGTTGACCAATCTACGCCAGTACATTTATACACTACCTGTTTGTTTTCTTAATCTTAAGCACGTTTCTTTTTATCCGGACTTAACAAGCTACAAATACAAAATAAAATACAACCCATTTTGTACAGATACTGTTAAAGAAAGTTTAAATAGACCGCTGGGCGGGCAACGGCTTTGTGTGACTCAGATGTGGAAACATATGCAAGTCGTAACTTGGTTATAGTTATTATGTGAAACACTGCATTCATCTTCCATCTTCGAAATCGAAGACATTACCATTATCATTATTATTATGTTACAAAAGAACGAGTATTCATTCTCTGGCGCAGCCAGGGTCGAGTTTCGTTAAAGGGAAACACAATTCATCTTAGTCCCTTTATCAGTTTCCACTGAGGAATTTGCAGTTTATGTGGCAGGTCTGCAGTAGTACCGCCCTCTGACAGGCAACGAGAATGTTCCTAGGAATGCCAAGGGTCTAGAAGGTATCTGTGAGGTCAGTTGTTATTATCCCCTCGGGTGATATAACAATGGCATTTATTGTTGTTTTAGATAACTTTTATAAACACTTAATCTCCAAGCCTAGGTTCGCATATTGTCGTTGTTTTTCCAGCTCAGTTTTTCTTAAATTGTGAGATAGTGGTACGGCGATGTCAATAATGGTAGCGGGTTTTTCTTTTTTATCGATAAGCAGCAGATTAAAATCAGGGCGATTAAAATCTACCGTTTTGTCATTCAAAATAGATATCCCAGTACAGCAGATGATCAGTAGACTCGAGAGACTTTTGTGGTGAGTATTTGTAACCGATCAAAGTATGTGTCAAAGTCAAGCGCTGATGTATTAGCTCTGCAACTTGGTTATGGCGACCTAGGTATAAAGATTCTGATAGGGCTGAACATCCTTCCATTATGGGTTCAATTGACTCACCCACATTTCCCACATTTTCGGCATTTGTTAACAATATTGAGTTATAGGATATGTTTGTCATAAATTTTTTTTGTCCTAATTACTCTGTCCTGTATTACTGTAACAAAGCCTTCAGTTTCAGGTTAGAGATGGCCTGCTTTGAGCCATGCTAAGGAAGCGGCCTTGTCAATGTTGTCCCCATCTAATAAAGCCGGGAATTTTCCGTGTTTTTTTCTTCCCATTGGCGAATCTCATGCCCTATGTCGTCCAAACCGACATTAATATCAACATTGTTTAGGTTCACAGGGGTCGCATTGGAGTCGTATTAACAATAATTATAGCTTTAATGTAGCGCTACTTTCATGCTTATTGCATACTCAGAGCGCTATAGTACAATCTCATTTATGGACCAGAGGGGAAAGGGGGTATCTGTGAGAAAGTTTTTCCGTGCTGCCTTTAGGTGCCCAGTAAACACAACTCTGCTCAAGTCCGGGTGTCAAGCCTCTTTCATAGGTAGCCAAGGCAAGCCAAGTTTAAGCGTAGTTAGCCTCTCGGCCATGCCTCCCGTTAGTAACCTTTTTAATTTTCTAAGTTAACTATATACAATAAACAAAATACTTGACTACATAAGACATTTGTATTAGTAAAATATTTCTCTGAATAATAAGTACCGAGGACTATAGGTCTAGCTAGTTATGTAAATTGTCGTAAGTTTCCTTATCAACTGATATTACTTAGATCTACACGGGAACTGTTTTGTAATAGTGACTCACCCACATTATTTGTATTTTTAAATATGTCCTACCCAAGCTTAACTTATACTGGAGTACCATTCTAACGTAGTGGTGAAATGAAGAAAAAAAATATATAAACAAAACTATTTATCATAAGACGCTTAAAAATTGCTTTAAAAATAGGTTAACCTAATACTACTGTGATGACTCTACAATGCACGCTGCCATTAGGTGCGAGACTGCGCACCAGGAGACACAGGACAGAGACATGAAATACGAGAGGAAGTCAAGATGGCCGATGATGAGAGATGAAAACAAGGACACTTGTGATGTGATTAGTGTGGTTCTAGATCTAGTTTCTTTTTTGATTATTAAACATTCTATTTTATTATTTTATAATCCTTTCGTTGAGGTTATTTGGCTAAGTTATAGCAATACAAACATTGTTACAATGCCAATTCCCTCTATCACTATAGAATTATTGGAATATGCTGTAATTTGTAAGATACGATAAGAAGACCATGGTTATTACACATGGCTGGTCTGCCTATACAAGTATATATACACTCGAGCTGCAACCTTTTTAGGACACGGTACTTTTTTATTTGGTCTAAATACGAGGACGTACTAACTATTGTAAAAAAAAACAAAAAAAAAAAAACAACACAAAAACACAAAAACTAAAAATCTCAGGTCATATTAAACGGTTTTCGGGGCTCGCAAAGACCTTCTTTCAGGGAAAAAAAAAGAAGAGGCAGACAGAGAAGGAGATGGGGAGACAACAAAAGAATCTAAAGGCCTACCATTGAAAGAGGTTCTCTCCAAAGTAAAAGACAGACAGTAAAGGAGAAAGACTGTCGACAAGTCTGGAGTGGTGCCCCAACGGTCCAACCGACTAAGGGATAGGTGAAGTGGAAGGTAAAGTAGGTGTAAGATCTAATTAACCTAATTGAATTTTTGAATTCTCTCACTTACTCTTTCTCTACCTCTCTCTTTCTCTCTCCCCTCTTTCTCCATCTATCCTTCTCAGTGTATCTCATCTCCCTCTCTCTCTCCATCTATCCTTCTCAGTGTATCTCAATCTCCCTCTCTCTCTCTCTCTTTGTTTGTTTCTATCTATCTATCTATCTATCTATCTATCTATCTATCTATCTATCTATCTATCTATCTATCTATCTATCTATCTATCTATCTATCTATATCTATATCTATCTATCTATCTATCTATCTATCTATCTATCTATCTATCTATATCTATATCTATCTATCTATCTATCTATCTATCTATCTATCTATCTATCTATCTATCTATCCATCCATCCATCCATCCATCCATCCATCCATCCATCTATCTATCTATCTATCTATCTATCTATCTATCTATCTATCTATCTATCTATCTATCTATCTATGTACCCTACATGTTTCTAGTGTAACGTATTTGCTAACAAAGTTTAAATTTTTGTTTTTTTTAGTTATGTTATACTCCTGTCTACCTTTAGATTTATTTCGTCAATTAACAGACATAAAGCAGCTAGTAAAAGCTTTAATCCCACGCAACAAAAGCCCTACGCCCTGTCAATGTCCCAACCAACTTTATGAACTGTATTTGTCACACCTCTGAATTAACGAGCTGTATTACACTCGAGAACTTTCGAAACGTCAAAGAATTGAACAGTAATACAAAACAAATTAAAGAGCTCTTCCCTCCTATTAAAAATCGAATCAAGGATATGAAGTTAAATATTAAAAAACTTGAGAGATCTATGAAATGAAAGAAAAGACATATCCTAGAAGAGATCTAAACTAAGGTGTCAAGACATTTGGGGAGCGAAAGAGAAACACATGTCGATCATGGGACGTGAAAAAAAGAGGCTGAGAATTTTCCAGCCATAGTTCAACAACTTAGACGTTAGTACTATACATCACAATGTAAACACATATACGTGTATAATGAAGGCCTACACACACAATCATTTAAATAACTGCAGGCTTTCTGAAACCTTTTCCAGGTTAAATCCTCTTTCTGAGCGAACTATCTGAAAGCGTTAACTCTTTCTCTCCTAATTGACGGTGCCACCGTTGATTTGACAGACATTAAACTAAATTGATTTTTAGATTTAAAAACTTTAAATTGTACTGTGTAAAAAAAAAGAGCATGCATTCACATATAAATCAATTCCAACTATAACATGTTTTGATGACAAACAAAAACGTTTTTGAAGTTTATACCTAACAGGAGAGTGAAATACAAATGAGCAAAAACCAATAATACTTCCGGAACGACAAAAATAATCACGGAGAGAAAGAGTTAACATATCGAAAAGGGCCGCTACTCTCTTTGCATTAAGCGTTATTCGGCACAATTTTCGTAAACTTTTACGATCGTCGCCGCTACACCATTTTTTTACCTAACCAGTTCGCGTCATCCAAACAGTGTGTGAGGGGCTTTGGCTGAGAGGTAAAGCACTAGGCTTCCGTACTTGGGGTCCCGGATTCGATTCCCGGTGAAGACTGAGATTTTTAAATTCGGGATTTTTGGGCGCCCATGAGTCCACCCAGCTTTAATGGATAACTGAAACTAGTTAGGGAAAAGTAAAGGCGGTTGGTCGTTGTGCTGGCCACATGACAACCTCGTTAACCGTGGGCCACAGAGTCAGACGACTTTTACATCATCTGTCACATGATCGCTAAGTCTGAAATTGGAACTTTACTTTTAAAATAGTAGGTCGCAGGAACCTTTTCAATGTTCATGCTTCCTTTCGTACATTTCTGAATCAATGGATGTAGGTACTTGAAGAGCGCTGACATTTTGTCCCTCAATAAACAGAAACTTCTGCATGAAGTATTGCTGCAATATTCTGTACAAAATACAGTCACACTTAAGCGCATAGAAGCTTTGGATTATGGTGGGACACTTCTCTTGTGAAAAGAAAATTATTTCAAAGCAGGATATAATTGAAATATTCTCTCCACCCCCCCTCTCCGAAGTCTTCAGAGCTAACCACCTGGTCTTTCCATAGCCAGAAAACCTTCTATATTCTAAATCGACAAACCAAAAAAAGAGATATCCCGCAATGGGTGGCACAAAGAATTGCATCATCAGGGGAAACCATTTCACTTTATTGTGAACGCTGTCAAAAACTAGGCATCACTTACTTATTATATAACTTTCATTCTATAGTTCATTATATAGTTGCTAAATCTTTTCGTGACCATCACTTTCGAATTGGTTCTGGAATATGTGTATTTTAGATCATACTTTTTTTTAATAATTCGAAGTGCAATCCATTGATTGAAAACGTATTATGGAAATATGTAACATAGGCGAAAGTATGTCTTTAGAGGCTGTGAGTTACTATATGACTTAGGTATTTAAATGCTGAATAAGTACCTTAATGGAGGCTTACTAGCAACTTCCAATTGAAAATGACGATCTGCATTTAGTTGTTTTGTTTTTTTTACACTTGGGACAGAAAACAGGGATCGAAATTTCTCGCATCACACTTTAATGTGGTTGTTGATTTTTCTGCCTTCATTATAAACGGGAACGCTGCCTGTAGGTCACTGTGAACTTCGATTAGTTTTGTGTCCGACACGTCTTACCCTGTTATGGACTTGTACAGAAGGTGAAGGAATACTGCATGCTGGAATGGATTAACAGAATCAGCGAGAAACATGCGGGACAACACTCCAAGTGTCGTCATGAAACGTGCCGACGTCAGTTTCTGAGAAGAAGACAGGATGCTGCACAATAAAAGCACTACCTTTAAGAGTCTTCAAGAGTCTGCTAAGTAACGAAAATGAAATAAAGATAAGAAGAAAACGGCACAAGCTTTAACTTAATAAGTTACTTGTCAAAGGGTTAAGAAAGATTTTTTAATAAAGACGTGACATTGACGGACTTTTAAAAATAAAAGTTGGACATCGGCCGAACATTTTATGAAAAGCATGACAGTCCAAAGCGGAACTGCCACGCCTAAGTTGGGACGTATAGTCACCTTATCTAAACAATTATTTCTAAAAAAAAAAGAGTCTGCCCCTTCTCACAGACTAGAGCTCCAATACCTTCATGTGATGATGACGCGTCGGATACATAATTTTTATAATAGTATGGCACACTTGTTATCGACCAAACCGCCGAGGGTCGTTCTTAACTGCATTTTAAGATATACACACTCTGTACAATACGTGAGGGCTATGCACAGATCAGAAAATTTTTCTAGATTTCTGGATCATGCTTTGAGGGCCTCGACAGTTGATTATGTGATCACTTTCACCTCCTCTGGCCAGTTCACCAGCCGATACTTTCTTCCATGGACTCCAAATGCTTCATGTGCAGCCTCCACTTCTGCTGCTAGGCTGCACTTTGCTCTGTATGGCTCCATCAGTTCTTCACAATCGGTGCTACCAGGAAAATTTATCCCCTCAACATGCCCGCCTCTCATTTTCTCTCGATCGTCTTCAAGAACCGCCTGTAGAGACTTTTAGTGGCTCTTGCTGTTAGAATCGATACTTTCACAGGCTGCCTGAACTACTCGGGTTGAATCCCTTTTTTGGTCAGCCTTCCAATCAAGCAGGTTTTTGTGGATTGTTGGAATGCCGATTGTCTTAGTCGGGGGAAAAACAACTGCTAAGAGATAGTGAGGTCCTTTCCACCGGTAGCTGCATCTCTCGAACAAGCTCCCTTGCCACATGTATGAAACAGGGGCGATTCCTAAGACGTCGCTTACCCTCCTAGTCGTCTACCATGAATATGAGCGGGTAACCCTTCCTCACCCAACTGTATTTCTCGTGTGCTCAAATGAAGGCTGGCTTTATGGCCAGTTCAAACAGCAGCACATTGGACATGACTTCCTCGGGCGGCTATTGAAACATAAATTAATCGTATGGCTGGCTTCTGAACTTTGCACGATAGAGACGTTTGTAATGTATAGATCTGAACACGAAAATAAGTTATCCATTCGAAAGATCTCTGAGGTGTCAATTTAAATCGATATCAGCACATCAGCTAATGAAGCTCAATCCAGCTAATTTGTTTTGACGATTGCAATCCTGTCCGAAGCCGATTATCTTGCATTCAATTCCACAGGTCCTCTAGCTGAATAAGGGAAAGTGAAGGAACATTTTGTGATCTAGGTAGGACTCACTAGTAACAGTGTGAGAAACACAAATATAATGCAAGCCTAAAACAGTCTTTGCTAACTCTAAAAAAATGTAATATATATTAAAGAAAACATGTTGAGTTAATGTAAGTTCTGATTCTAGTACTAATCATACATATACAATTTTCTATTGATAAACTCTACAAAAAAAAAACGAATTTATAAAATAGAATTGACACTTATTTTGCAGTCTTGAAACAGTTCCTAGATATTCAATGAATGAAGTTGATAATTAACTCTCTGTTGTATGGTTTACAAAACAAAATTTGTATTGATGTAGTTTGTGTTAGATGGAAATGGAAGTTGATTCTGGGTTGGGGAGGGGGGCTTGACACCAGAGCTTATCGCACCAGGTAACGCAAATCCTAGTGACTCCACTGCTCTGACATTCCAAACAGTTATTAGGTAATTTCGTCTAGGTGTTTATGTGAGTGTGTATGTACACGTATTAAAAAGTGAGGGCTGATGCATGATGGGAAAAAAGAAAAATTTTGTTATTCCTTTGTGTTTGGAGCAACTAAGGAAAAACAAAAAGATTCTTGGGCCATTAAATTCGAAGAGGAATTAACACGCGAAATTCCATTTGCAGATTTATTTCTACTAGCTGTTACATCCCTTTATATCACATTACCGGAGAGCTGGTCACAAGTCTATAAGAGTGTAGTCTGTCTGATATACACTCGAAAGAACTTGGCAATTCCGTTGAAACGCATAAAGAAGGTGGCAATCTGCATATCACCACAAAAGAGACTATCCAAAATGACTGTCCATATGAAATAAACGTATAATAACATTGACATTTCTGCTTTTTTTTTTTTTTTTTTTTTTTTTTTTTTTTTTTTTTTTTTTTGTAAAAATTTGAAAATAAAATGATGATACATCATATACTACATGCACTATAATGCTGAATTCTGACGAAAATAGAAAACCAAAATATAAACTGAGATAATGTGCTTAAATGGCAATCTAAAAATAAATGTAAATATGAACAACGGAACCGATTTATTCTCTTTCAAAAGCGACATAAAGATAGGCCTAATCTTTGTCGATTTGATAACATTGAATGGAGATTATCTCCTTCAAGTTGTTACAGGAAACAAATAGTTGCATCAATAGTGGTATCAGATTTGTCAGTCTTCTATCAGGACAAAACATCGGCACATGTTCTTATTTAAACTTTTAAATCTAACTCAGAAGTTTGCAAGATTTAAACGAACGTGAGATATTTTTTTTTAATGGCTGCCACACAAGTCTAACAAGATCCAGATGCCACAGCTACCTATAGACGTTTTAACGCTATAAGTGATACATAATAATTTTACAATGGACTGGTGTACTACACACAAGAGCATAGAAATAGGCTGTAAAACAGGGGCTCTCAACCTGTGGCTCGCGACCCAATTCGGGGTCTTTTGAGGATTTGCCAGGGGTCGCCTAAGACCATCGAAAATATGGATTGTTATTTGTCTATTCTTCTGTTGTTGTGTATGTGTGTGGGGGGCGGGGTCGTGGCAGAGCAGGGGATTGTAAAAAGGGGTCGCCGAGCTTAAAAGGTTGAGAACCGCTGCTGTAAAATGTTGTTAAATAGATAAGTGAGATAAAGGGAGCTTATGAGGTAAAATGAAATAGCCGAAGTACCTGATTAGGTTATCTTGCTTAGCTTAAACTAAAAGGGCTAAATAAGTATTGCAACGCTAAATTAAAATAGACAAATGTTGAACGAAACATTATGACACCAGATGTGAAATTGCTATGATGATAAGCCAAAAAAAAACAGATTTTAAATTGTATATGAATAATATATTACTATTTTCTTATAAATATTGTATGCTTAGGATCATTTCGTGTTTAGTATAAATTGTCATCATCTGAGTGAATGAGACTTTAGTTAAATAATTACAAAGATAAACATTAGATAGATACCACAGACATAAAGACAACAGATAGATAGATAGATAGATAGATAGATAGATAGATAGATAGATAGATAGATAGATAGATAGATAGATAGATAGATAGATAGATAGATAGATAGATAGATAGATAGATAGATAGATAGATAGATAGATAGATAAAATAACTAAGGGAGATAAGGGAGTTTAGGGAGTAAAATGAAGTAGCCGAAGCACCTGATTAGGTTATCTCGCTTAGCTAAAATGAAAGGGTTTAATAGGTTTTGCATCGCAACATAAAATTCACAATTGTTAATAGATAAACAATGATACGATGGTCAGTCAATACGAATTTCTATTGGTTTGGTGGAGTTCTCGCATGAGTTGGCCCCGCTACGAAGTCCTTCGTAAATTTTTATCTTAAACAGTTTAGCCATGTCTTGATTGGAATCAAATGCGAAAAAATCGAAAAAAGAAGGAGCAGAAGATAATTAAGATAAAAAGCAACTTTTGCTGGAATCCTGTATGCAAAAATGTAGTAAGGTTTTTAATTTTTTCTCACAAGCACTAGAGATTTACCAATCTTATGATGACAGGATTTATGAACAAGGTCAACCCCTGTGACAAGTCAAAAACTCGCTGTCAGAGTCACTCTAAATTATCACAGCATTAATTATTATTTTTCATTATTTATTTATTTTATTTTAATTATTTCCCCATCCAACCCCTAAATCATTCACCCGCCACACCTTTTCCTCTCTACCAGGCTAGACTTAGTCCACCACCTTGGAGAAAATTAGGCCAGTCCTTTCAT
This sequence comes from Biomphalaria glabrata, assembly GCF_947242115.1. Classification (NCBI taxonomy): domain Eukaryota; kingdom Metazoa; phylum Mollusca; class Gastropoda; family Planorbidae; genus Biomphalaria; species Biomphalaria glabrata. The sequence goes on from NC_074721.1 coordinate 10,083,573, forward strand.
TTATCTTCCCTTGACCGGGGCAAAGATACGCTCAGACCTTGATCTTATCGACAGGATGTCTGACAGCCGCGGTTGACACCACCTTGGTTTGAATACAAGCTAATCCTCCCCCCCCCCTTCTCTCACGTCTCTCTTTGATCTAAGAGATTACCCTGGTCAACATACCGCGTGATACACCAAGGTGCGTCGCTTGTCGGACTCCACCCACGTGTAAGCTAATTCTTAGCCTAGGACGTTTCCTGTGTCCGCCCACATTCTCCAGGCCTGTATATAAGTAGATTTAAATCGGGCCAGACCCTCTTTCATTCTCATACGAGCTATCGAGTCTGGACTACTTCGCACATTCTTTCTCCTAGAGGAATACCTGGTGGTAAGCCGAACTTAATCACAAGTTCCATCTTAATTACTCTGTGTATATTTCCATTGGATATTATCATGTGTATTTTGCTTGGTTCATTTATATTTAATTAGTGCATTGTGTATTTCTCACTGGCGTAAGTAGAAAACATAAACATGTGCTATGTATTTATTTATGTATTGCATTAATCTATTAATGCTACGTTGCTCAATTGATAGTTGATGCAACCATGTATATATTTGTACATCTTAGTCTACTTCCTTTATCTCGGTTGACCGCCTTGATAATTTTACTAGCGCACTGATACTGCGTTTAGAGAAGATATATGAATTCTCTCCCCTTTACTCATTTTACTCTAAGGAGAATTGCGCCGCTTGAAGGGACATTCAAGCACTCTCCATTGTTCTCGACCCACGGTCATATGTAAACAATCATCTGGGTCGCTGACCATCGCCCAAATCAAACCCCCCCCCCTTTTCTTTCTCTATCCACCTGTGTTGTTTATTTGAGACTATTATTTCCCCTTCTATGTACATTTTTATATTATTACTTTCCCTCTTATGTACATTTTTATATTGCTACTATCAGCCATCTATTATTCCAAACCCCATTTGTCATCTTCTCCCAATTATGCTCTAAAGCAATTTTACCAATCTGACGAATGCACCTCAGTCGAGGGCATCGATAAGATGCATGAGAGACATGTCCTAACTTGTCTTTGTTTATCCGCAGCCTCCCTCAGGTGTCTGCCTATTTATGTGCTGAGTGCTATCCAGCACTGCACTGTCCTACTGAGACCTGCCTATTTATTTGCTGTTGCGGTTCAGTGTCTACACGACACTACTCAACTCTACTACTTGGCGCTATCGGCATTGCCCGCCTATTCGACAGCCCACCTGTCAAGCTATTAGGCGCGACGTCCCTATAGAGTCAGATCTGTGCGAGACGTCATAGCTACGCCAACCCTCGGCCACTCACTGAACATATCCTGTCAACTACGCTGCCCACGGCAGATCCGCTCTGCCCGCAGTAACCTTGTGCCCACGGTAGCCGGCCACCCGCCCTACTGTGCCCACGACAGATATTAGATTTTGGGGATTGAGATTCCACAAGAACTATATCGCCGGCGTCCCTCTATCCGCTAGAGCGCCACCTCCAGCTGCAGAACCTCAAGCCAGGACACAGCCAGCTGCGACATCAACAGGAATACCAGCTAAGTCAGAGGACAAAGTGACATACTCTCTTATTATGTGCAAGAGTGATGATTTAACATAGAATATACTAGAGATAAATGCAAACCCTCCCCCTTTTTATTATTATATGTATATTTATGTAAATAAATATCCTTTATTTTAACTTTTGTATCTATCTTTCATTGCTTTGTCTCGTTGCGTGTCTGCTCCCGATTCATATGATGATAAGTGGGGGTGTGATAGCTTTAAAAATAATCATCCCCTAGACATAAAACGCGCCAAACACACGTCACATCTCCCCACCTGTCACAACCCCATAAGAAATACTAATACCGAGACGACAAAGATATAGAATAGTTAAGTCGAAATAAAAAGAGGCATATAGGCTTATCTTATCTCATCGTTACTTCAATAAAAGAAAAAAGAAGATGATTACGTCCTACGCATCATGCATCTAGACAGAAAACAGTCAGTATATGACCTTTTGAGTAAAGTTTCCCTCTCAGACCTAGCGTTCTACAGGGCAGATGATGTTAAGGTCATATGTTTTTGGCCAACCGTTAACAAGTAGGGTATCATGTGGCCAGTACAAAGTCCAACGCCTTTACTTTCCCCACTAAAGTCAAGTACCCAGTACTTTGTCCCAGTTAGATAAATGTAAATATCTATTTAGATACTGATGAACATCATTTATTATCTACCTTTTTTCTTTTCAACTTTCTATTTTACATAATGTTTATAATTACAATTTACTATGTAAGTAAATGTATTTGCTATGACGGCTAGCCTGAAGGATTTGACCATTAACCTTATTAGGATTTATTTATTTGTTATTAGCTCCCTTAGCTATGTTTGCATACCATACGCTGTAGTACCAGATAGTGCCATTATTCTCATGATGTTTCGCATAGGTTGAATCAGATTTATTCTGAAAATGTCCTTCCCAGAAAGGCATCTACACCACCGTATTGTCATTGAGGCTTACCTGCTTTTTCTTGTGTCATCCCAGCTTGCATCATATATCTGCCCCTAGCTGAGAAAAACTGAGTTAGAAACCTATAGCCGCAAGCTGGTCACTGCCACTACAGCTAAACTGCCACCGGCCTGGATCAGCTCAACTAGCACAAGAGTAACAGCAACCAGCCCTGACAGTCTTCTCTCAGCACTGCCTCTGCGCCTAATGACACTAATATCACTTACCTATATCATCTAATGATGAGTCAAACCTAACTACCGTTGCACTTCAAAGATCCCGTCCCATTGTAATCCTACGCCATATTCTCCTTTCATTAAATATGCATTTTTGTCACTAAATTATTTTAATTGTGAACTTATTTCATTCAATTTGAGCCTGTATATAAATTGTGTCCACGTGTAGTCTGTTTTTTAATAATACCCTAAATATCAGACATCGTCGACTGCCAACACCATCACACACACGCTGCACTGGGTACAACAGATAAGATTATGACAACCGCTGGTTTTTTGTTTGTTTGTCAGTATGAAAGTCGATATATCAGAAGCTGCAGGCCATCAGTGGCGAAGCTAGGAATTTTCCATCATTTGGGGGCCCGGAGGGATCTAGCACTTTAGGAGCATTTTACGTAATATTAATATTTAATGTAAAAAATACTTATTTGGGGGTCCCCATTAAGTGGGAACCCGGGGGGATTTTCGAATTCTCCATCCTCCTCCGCCCACCCCAGCTACGCCACTGCAGGCCATTACAGATTAAAAAAAAATTGTGAATGATACATATATCGTTTCAGCTCTTCGCTCGAAATCAAATTCTGGATAAATCTGTCCGGAAATTTGGCAATGTTTTAGATTCTCTTATTATTTTTTTTTAAACATTGCACGCTTTCTCTCATGTCATTGCGTTTCTTGCTTTCCGACTTTAACCTTCTAGTAAGACAATACAAAAACGCAAACATACTCCATGGCAGCCCAGCATCTTTTAGATGGCTTGCTATATTTTTAAAGCAATACTTCATTACGTACGGATACAAAGCAATGTAAAACATGTTTCCAGTGAACAGTATGCTACTTTCTTTGCTCAGCTTTTCACTATTTGAATAATTTAGACATTTATAGACAACTGTCAATTTTTTACATTATTAAGATAATGTAAACACAAGAGAGGCTTATGTCACCTGACTGCGCATGACAATGTAAGCTTCGCACGCACTGTTTGAACTTTCTTTCAATAGAGAGTGGGAGGGCGAAATTGGATGGTAGTTTGGTACCTGGTCGCCGATAGCCGATGGCGCCCGGTCGGAGTCAGTGGTTCTAATCCTCATCTGGGCGTGTCTATGTTTCCCTATATTTTCTTCAATTTGTTCTCTTAATAACCATGTTACCTAAGTGCTGCTTTTATTTTATGTTACATGACATGTCTATTCATAATTTTGTTTCATCACTTAAAGCTTAAAACTCTGTAAAGAATCAGAGATAATGTCAGCTTAAAAAAAAAAAAAGATTTTCATGAATATTCAAGTTGAACATATAATTAAAAAGTTGATATTAATACTAATTGAAGCAAAATAAACTTTAATGTTAACATACACAGAAAAAAAAATAAAAACCTGATCTTCTCTGTTATTTATTACTTTGGACATTTCATCTTGTACATCTAGTTGAACGTAGTGGGTGTTTTTAAAATAGAATACATTAAGTTTGTAGTAATATTCACAAATATTATATCTGTCACGTTTCAGCATAGACCAAAAAAAGTTCACCGTTTAATGTCAACTTTAAATTTTTTACCCGGGGGTCCTAGGTTCGAATCCACGTGAAGACTGGGATTTTTACTTTCGGGATCTCTGGGCGCCCCCCAAGTCCACCCAGCTTTAATGTGTACCTGACATTAGTTGTGGAAAAGTGAAGGCGGTTGGCCGTTGTACTGGCCACACGACACCCTCGTTGACCGTAGGCCACAGAAACATGACCTTAACACCATCTGCCATTAGATCCCAAGGTCTGAGAGGGGAACTTTACTTTACTACACTCTATAAATTTAAATTTATTGATTTAAATAACCTTACGCTATCTCGTGTACAGACGTCAAGTATCGTCCGTTCAGGCAAATGTTGTGTGTCCCCAAAATATCCTTCGTCTTACGAGCGAATCAGTCTCTACGATTGTACTTTCTTACAGGTACTACGAGAAATGGGCCGTCCTTAGTAATCTTTGTCAGCACAAAGTAGGCAGTCCTTACATACAAAATACCTTGTCCTAAATAAACTCCCGCCTTCGTCTTAGTCAGTTGACTGATAGCGTCTACCTAGCGACAATAGAAATGTTTGATAGTTACATGTCAGCTAGTTGATAGGCCTAAAGGGCAATAGCAGTGTTTCAAAAGACCAAACTGCAACCTACATATTTTGTTACATCTAATGCAGACAATGCCATTTTCCTCCGTTTTAGCGAAATATTATTTAGCACAAAAATATTTTATGAACTTTAAAACCAATTAATGATTTCAATAAAGTATAAAAAAAAAAACAACAACAGTATCTACCAAGTAGTGGTTCTCTAAACTTTTTTATGTGGATCTGAAACATGAATACTATACAGCTATCTGCCAGATAGCTTTAATTAACATTGAAGAGAGCGTCTGGCAACAGGAAGGCAGCTTCCGAACGAGACAGCTGAAATTTTAGTACAAAGGCAGTGGCTAGGAATTTGCCATTATTTGGTATCCAGGGGCTTTGATCTATTTGGGGGCCCCTTCATTTTGCGTAACATTTAATATTTAGTGTAAAAAATACTATTATGAGGACCTATTTCAAGTGAGGGCCTTGGGGGAGATTTTTAAACTCTATCCTTCCCTCGCTCCCCTGGCTATTTATTTATTTTATTTTAATTATTTCCCCATCCAACCCCTAAATCATTCACCCGCCACACCTTTTCCTCTCTACCAGGCTAGACTTAGTCCACCACCTTGGAGAAAATTAGGCCAGTCCTTTCATTTATCTTCCCTTGACCGGGGCAAAGATACGCTCAGACCTTGATCTTATCGACAGGATGTCTGACAGCCGCGGTTGACACCACCTTGGTTTGAATACAAGCTAATCCTCCCCCCCCCCTTCTCTCACGTCTCTCTTTGATCTAAGAGATTACCCTGGTCAACATACCGCGTGATACACCAAGGTGCGTCGCTTGTCGGACTCCACCCACGTGTAAGCTAATTCTTAGCCTAGGACGTTTCCTGTGTCCGCCCACATTCTCCAGGCCTGTATATAAGTAGATTTAAATCGGGCCAGACCCTCTTTCATTCTCATACGAGCTATCGAGTCTGGACTACTTCGCACATTCTTTCTCCTAGAGGAATACCTGGTGGTAAGCCGAACTTAATCACAAGTTCCATCTTAATTACTCTGTGTATATTTCCATTGGATATTATCATGTGTATTTTGCTTGGTTCATTTATATTTAATTAGTGCATTGTGTATTTCTCACTGGCGTAAGTAGAAAACATAAACATGTGCTATGTATTTATTTATGTATTGCATTAATCTATTAATGCTACGTTGCTCAATTGATAGTTGATGCAACCATGTATATATTTGTACATCTTAGTCTACTTCCTTTATCTCGGTTGACCGCCTTGATAATTTTACTAGCGCACTGATACTGCGTTTAGAGAAGATATATGAATTCTCTCCCCTTTACTCATTTTACTCTAAGGAGAATTGCGCCGCTTGAAGGGACATTCAAGCACTCTCCATTGTTCTCGACCCACGGTCATATGTAAACAATCATCTGGGTCGCTGACCATCGCCCAAATCAAACCCCCCCCCCTTTTCTTTCTCTATCCACCTGTGTTGTTTATTTGAGACTATTATTTCCCCTTCTATGTACATTTTTATATTATTACTTTCCCTCTTATGTACATTTTTATATTGCTACTATCAGCCATCTATTATTCCAAACCCCATTTGTCATCTTCTCCCAATTATGCTCTAAAGCAATTTTACCAATCTGACGAATGCACCTCAGTCGAGGGCATCGATAAGATGCATGAGAGACATGTCCTAACTTGTCTTTGTTTATCCGCAGCCTCCCTCAGGTGTCTGCCTATTTATGTGCTGAGTGCTATCCAGCACTGCACTGTCCTACTGAGACCTGCCTATTTATTTGCTGTTGCGGTTCAGTGTCTACACGACACTACTCAACTCTACTACTTGGCGCTATCGGCATTGCCCGCCTATTCGACAGCCCACCTGTCAAGCTATTAGGCGCGACGTCCCTATAGAGTCAGATCTGTGCGAGACGTCATAGCTACGCCAACCCTCGGCCACTCACTGAACATATCCTGTCAACTACGCTGCCCACGGCAGATCCGCTCTGCCCGCAGTAACCTTGTGCCCACGGTAGCCGGCCACCCGCCCTACTGTGCCCACGACAGATATTAGATTTTGGGGATTGAGATTCCACAAGAACTATATCGCCGGCGTCCCTCTATCCGCTAGAGCGCCACCTCCAGCTGCAGAACCTCAAGCCAGGACACAGCCAGCTGCGACATCAACAGGAATACCAGCTAAGTCAGAGGACAAAGTGACATACTCTCTTATTATGTGCAAGAGTGATGATTTAACATAGAATATACTAGAGATAAATGCAAACCCTCCCCCTTTTTATTATTATATGTATATTTATGTAAATAAATATCCTTTATTTTAACTTTTGTATCTATCTTTCATTGCTTTGTCTCGTTGCGTGTCTGCTCCCGATTCATATGATGATAAGTGGGGGTGTGATAGCTTTAAAAATAATCATCCCCTAGACATAAAACGCGCCAAACACACGTCACATCTCCCCACCTGTCACAACCCCATAAGAAATACTAATACCGAGACGACAAAGATATAGAATAGTTAAGTCGAAATAAAAAGAGGCATATAGGCTTATCTTATCTCATCGTTACTTCAATAAAAGAAAAAAGAAGATGATTACGTCCTACGCATCATGCATCTAGACAGAAAACAGTCAGTATATGACCTTTTGAGTAAAGTTTCCCTCTCAGACCTAGCGTTCTACAGGGCAGATGATGTTAAGGTCATATGTTTTTGGCCAACCGTTAACAAGTAGGGTATCATGTGGCCAGTACAAAGTCCAACGCCTTTACTTTCCCCACTAAAGTCAAGTACCCGTTCACGAAATTGATAATGCCAGTCTTCATCGAGATTCAAGCCAAGACCCTAGCGCTTAACCACTCAGCCAGCGAGCTCCAATAACCTTGTGACATGGGCATTTAAATAATGAAGGATGAAGAGTTGGTTTTGTAAATTGAAATCATATATGCCTGAGAAAATGGCGAGGAGTGAAACTGAATCTTCATGTACATGTATATGGAATGTAGGCCTATATGTTATCAGGTTTTTGTTCACACTAACAGATTCCTAATTTCAAGTATTATACTTTATTTATTTAGTAAATGTGCTTATTAAATAGTTTCAAAATCATCTATTAAATTATTCATAAGGCTTACTACTTACAATATTAAAATTTACACAATGCTCACACTTTAGTTAACTAATTACCAAGATATATAGCTCCTTAATAGTCGAGAATGAGCACATTTCTCATATCCTATTATCTCGAAGATGACTATAATGTCCAATCCTTGCTTTAAAAAGCCGGCCGCATACGTGGGTGGGGTTAGGTCAGTTGCAGATAGGCCTGCTTCTTCTCTCAGCTTTGTGTTGGTTCGGTGCTCATTCGCCCTGACCACGCTTCTTGCTTCATATCTTGAGACTCCGAGACTCACAGCTTCACGCCATGCGGAGCGATCGAGAGCTAGTGCTTCCCAGCTGTGAATGTCGATATCGCTCGCATTCCTTGAAGGAGCTCTTGAGAGTGTCTTTGTAGAACTTGTATTAGCCTCCTTGGGAGCGCTTTCCTGCACACAGCTCCCCGTACAGAAGTCGTTTGTCTGGCATGCGGACTACATGTCCCGCCCATCGAAGTTGGAACCTTCGCATTGATAATGTACATGTTGGACAGCCTTAAGATTAAGTCTGGCATGTGGTCGGACCAACGCACCTTATGGATACTCCTTAGACAGTGTAGGTGGAAGGAGTTTAGCTTTTTGGTGTGACGGGAATATAGGGTCCAGGACTCTGACGCATATAGGAATGACGGGAGGACTACAGCACTATAGACTTTCAGTTTAGTGCATATGCTGAGTCCTCTTCGTTGCCACTCGTGTTCATAAAGTCTGCCAAAAGCAGCACTGACACGAGCATCATGGAAGTCAACCTCATCATTTAGATTGGCCTTTGCTGATATTGTGCTTCCCAGATAGAAAAACTTTTTGACGTTTGCTAATTTCTGGCCATCTATGAGAAAGTCTGGTTCTGTGACTGATTTATTTGGAGGAGGTTGGTGCAGCACTTCTGTCTTTTTACATTAATGATGAGACCAAAACTTTTGCAGGCATTAGCAAAGAGAGACAGGCTCTTTTGAATATACATATATACACATAAGATAGATGGAAAGACGGAAGAACGGAAAGATAGATACCTAGATTACGATTTTTTCCTTTTTAAAAAACATCCTTTATATTTTTTGAAAGTTTAAACTTAAATAAATCTTCTTTTACTGTTGTGATTATTTGTGATGACGTTATGGATCATTTCATTGTAACATTTTAAAATAATATATTTAACTCCCTTTCGAGGGATACGTTTCAGATGATTAGTCTTATGTTTATGTTAAAAATATTTACTTGTACCGATATCAGAATGTTATTATGCGGATGTTACTTTAGTAAAATATAACTTTATTTTCTATATCTTAGTTTGGAGACTTTGTCCCAGTTAGATAAATGTAAATATCTATTTAGATACTGATGAACATCATTTATTATCTACCTTTTTTCTTTTCAACTTTCTATTTTACATAATGTTTATAATTACAATTTACTATGTAAGTAAATGTATTTGCTATGACGGCTAGCCTGAAGGATTTGACCATTAACCTTATTAGGATTTATTTATTTGTTATTAGCTCCCTTAGCTATGTTTGCATACCATACGCTGTAGTACCAGATAGTGCCATTATTCTCATGATGTTTCGCATAGGTTGAATCAGATTTATTCTGAAAATGTCCTTCCCAGAAAGGCATCTACACCACCGTATTGTCATTGAGGCTTACCTGCTTTTTCTTGTGTCATCCCAGCTTGCATCATATATCTGCCCCTAGCTGAGAAAAACTGAGTTAGAAACCTATAGCCGCAAGCTGGTCACTGCCACTACAGCTAAACTGCCACCGGCCTGGATCAGCTCAACTAGCACAAGAGTAACAGCAACCAGCCCTGACAGTCTTCTCTCAGCACTGCCTCTGCGCCTAATGACACTAATATCACTTACCTATATCATCTAATGATGAGTCAAACCTAACTACCGTTGCACTTCAAAGATCCCGTCCCATTGTAATCCTACGCCATATTCTCCTTTCATTAAATATGCATTTTTGTCACTAAATTATTTTAATTGTGAACTTATTTCATTCAATTTGAGCCTGTATATAAATTGTGTCCACGTGTAGTCTGTTTTTTAATAATACCCTAAATATCAGACATCGTCGACTGCCAACACCATCACACACACGCTGCACTGGGTACAACAGATAAGATTATGACAACCGCTGGTTTTTTGTTTGTTTGTCAGTATGAAAGTCGATATATCAGAAGCTGCAGGCCATCAGTGGCGAAGCTAGGAATTTTCCATCATTTGGGGGCCCGGAGGGATCTAGCACTTTAGGAGCATTTTACGTAATATTAATATTTAATGTAAAAAATACTTATTTGGGGGTCCCCATTAAGTGGGAACCCGGGGGGATTTTCGAATTCTCCATCCTCCTCCGCCCACCCCAGCTACGCCACTGCAGGCCATTACAGATTAAAAAAAAATTGTGAATGATACATATATCGTTTCAGCTCTTCGCTCGAAATCAAATTCTGGATAAATCTGTCCGGAAATTTGGCAATGTTTTAGATTCTCTTATTATTTTTTTTTAAACATTGCACGCTTTCTCTCATGTCATTGCGTTTCTTGCTTTCCGACTTTAACCTTCTAGTAAGACAATACAAAAACGCAAACATACTCCATGGCAGCCCAGCATCTTTTAGATGGCTTGCTATATTTTTAAAGCAATACTTCATTACGTACGGATACAAAGCAATGTAAAACATGTTTCCAGTGAACAGTATGCTACTTTCTTTGCTCAGCTTTTCACTATTTGAATAATTTAGACATTTATAGACAACTGTCAATTTTTTACATTATTAAGATAATGTAAACACAAGAGAGGCTTATGTCACCTGACTGCGCATGACAATGTAAGCTTCGCACGCACTGTTTGAACTTTCTTTCAATAGAGAGTGGGAGGGCGAAATTGGATGGTAGTTTGGTACCTGGTCGCCGATAGCCGATGGCGCCCGGTCGGAGTCAGTGGTTCTAATCCTCATCTGGGCGTGTCTATGTTTCCCTATATTTTCTTCAATTTGTTCTCTTAATAACCATGTTACCTAAGTGCTGCTTTTATTTTATGTTACATGACATGTCTATTCATAATTTTGTTTCATCACTTAAAGCTTAAAACTCTGTAAAGAATCAGAGATAATGTCAGCTTAAAAAAAAAAAAAGATTTTCATGAATATTCAAGTTGAACATATAATTAAAAAGTTGATATTAATACTAATTGAAGCAAAATAAACTTTAATGTTAACATACACAGAAAAAAAAATAAAAACCTGATCTTCTCTGTTATTTATTACTTTGGACATTTCATCTTGTACATCTAGTTGAACGTAGTGGGTGTTTTTAAAATAGAATACATTAAGTTTGTAGTAATATTCACAAATATTATATCTGTCACGTTTCAGCATAGACCAAAAAAAGTTCACCGTTTAATGTCAACTTTAAATTTTTTACCCGGGGGTCCTAGGTTCGAATCCACGTGAAGACTGGGATTTTTACTTTCGGGATCTCTGGGCGCCCCCCAAGTCCACCCAGCTTTAATGTGTACCTGACATTAGTTGTGGAAAAGTGAAGGCGGTTGGCCGTTGTACTGGCCACACGACACCCTCGTTGACCGTAGGCCACAGAAACATGACCTTAACACCATCTGCCATTAGATCCCAAGGTCTGAGAGGGGAACTTTACTTTACTACACTCTATAAATTTAAATTTATTGATTTAAATAACCTTACGCTATCTCGTGTACAGACGTCAAGTATCGTCCGTTCAGGCAAATGTTGTGTGTCCCCAAAATATCCTTCGTCTTACGAGCGAATCAGTCTCTACGATTGTACTTTCTTACAGGTACTACGAGAAATGGGCCGTCCTTAGTAATCTTTGTCAGCACAAAGTAGGCAGTCCTTACATACAAAATACCTTGTCCTAAATAAACTCCCGCCTTCGTCTTAGTCAGTTGACTGATAGCGTCTACCTAGCGACAATAGAAATGTTTGATAGTTACATGTCAGCTAGTTGATAGGCCTAAAGGGCAATAGCAGTGTTTCAAAAGACCAAACTGCAACCTACATATTTTGTTACATCTAATGCAGACAATGCCATTTTCCTCCGTTTTAGCGAAATATTATTTAGCACAAAAATATTTTATGAACTTTAAAACCAATTAATGATTTCAATAAAGTATAAAAAAAAAAACAACAACAGTATCTACCAAGTAGTGGTTCTCTAAACTTTTTTATGTGGATCTGAAACATGAATACTATACAGCTATCTGCCAGATAGCTTTAATTAACATTGAAGAGAGCGTCTGGCAACAGGAAGGCAGCTTCCGAACGAGACAGCTGAAATTTTAGTACAAAGGCAGTGGCTAGGAATTTGCCATTATTTGGTATCCAGGGGCTTTGATCTATTTGGGGGCCCCTTCATTTTGCGTAACATTTAATATTTAGTGTAAAAAATACTATTATGAGGACCTATTTCAAGTGAGGGCCTTGGGGGAGATTTTTAAACTCTATCCTTCCCTCGCTCCCCTGGCTACGATTCTGTACAAAGGTCGCCGGATGAGCATTCGAGGTGTTACCTAAATAACAGGCTAATCTGATTACCGGCAAACATTTATGTCAGTGCTGGATGATGCAAATATGTAGTTCTTGACGATATAGGTGTTTTTCGTTAAAATAATTAATGCAATTTACAAACAGAAATAAATAAATAAATAAATATATATATATTCCAGGATTGGTCAAAATATTATGTGTTTTCGATAGCTGGTACTTTTTTAAATAGCTTTGTGATGTAATGTCTTTCTTAACCAAATTCTTTAAAACAACAACTACAGTAATCAAAGCTACGAAGTTTAAACATACTACAATAAGGAACAAAAATTATCTGAGATTTTAGATACATACTCTTGTATATTTGAGGAACTTTTATGATATGTTTAACTCTTTCTCTCCATAATTATTTAACACATTCTGGTGGAATCAACGCTGGTATCGTCAGTTAGGAGAGAAAGAGTTACTCCTTTCCATTACAGATACAAAAAAATGAGATAATATCGGGAATTATGTTTTGCCTAAAAAAGTAACACTCTTTCTCGTTGGACAATTGTAAATACTGAAGTACTGCTATTAAAAAGTTTTATTTCAAAAACCTAATGTGCTATTCTTACTGATTTAGACCCTCTCGCGCCGTTCGGAGCATTTTCCGGCAAGCTGTTTCCGACACTCTTATTTAGCGTAATCATTTTGTGTGAGAACATGTCCCGCAAAACCTCATGCGACGCTCTGTCACAACCTTACTAAGGATTCGACTCCCAGTTCGGCATATGATTTCTTTGATTTAGACCCGATCTCTATGACTGACTCCTAAAATCTATCTTAGTCATCTTTGTTGAGACACATTTAATGATTTTCAATTTCGGTAGAAGACTATTCACACTTTATTAATGGAGCCCAAGCCACTGGTAGAAATTTGTAACCTTTCTTGACTACGCTCTTGGAATTACATGCCTGTATTTCGCTTTAGATTTTATATCGAAAAGGAAAGTTTTTTTCGTCAAATCATCTGTTAAGGGGTTTTAAACTAAGAAATCTCTGGAGTTTTTTTGTTTTGTTTTTAATTCAAAACCCTATTTAGCTACGATCATAGAATTTGGTGACTGTAGTTTGCTTTAAAATAATATTGAAGAGAGAGGTTTTCAACTCTAAACGCTCTGTAGGGGAATTTTAAACTCAAAACCATCTGGAGGTGTTTTAAACTTTAAAGAAAAAGCCATCTGGAGGAGGGGGATTTAAACTTTTTTTTTATATTGAAGAGGTACTTTTTAGCTTCAAACCTCAACTGGAGGGGAGGGGGGGGGGTTAAACTCAAAACCCCTTTGGCTACGCTCATAGAATTTTGAGTGTGTAATTTGCTTTTTTTATATTGAAGATGGGGTTTATCGTAAATTTTGGAGGGGGTTTTAAAATCAAAATCTTCCTCAACTGTGCTGTTGGAATTTGGGGATTGTTGTTTGCATTTTTTTGGTTTTGTTTTATAGAAGAGGGGGATTTAACTGCAAAAACCTCTGGTAGGGGGTTTAAAATTCAAAACCCCTTGTAGGGGGTTTTAAACTCAAAGCCCCCTGGTAGAAGGATTTGTATCTCAAAACCCCCTGATAGGTGTTTTTTAAATCTCAAAACCCCCTTGTAGGGGGATTTAAACTCAAAACCCCCTGGTAGAGGGTTTTTAACTCAAAACTGACTCGGCTGTGCTGTGGTAAGTGATGATTTGGTATTAAAATCTCACCTAAAATAAACAAAATGAAAGTAAAAATCAGTCACTTAATTCCATTCCCCCCCGCGGGGGGGGATTTCATTTCGGGGGGGGGGTTTGAACCCCAAGAACCCCCCCCCCTGGCTACGCCCATGATATATACCTTACTGAGACATACAAGTAATAACTTTGAGATTTCAGTAGAACTAACAAAGAGTTTATTAAGGAACAAAAGAAAAAAAATCATTTAAAGAAATTGCGTATAAGGGCCAACAAAGGCAAGTCAAATAATGAAAAAAAATCAAAATAGTAGGGCAGGTTCAGTTCAACATAATCATAGAACTGCCCTCACAGAGTCACAATACAGGAATCAAAATAGTTCATGAGACACACAACTGTCTCTTCACAAGACAAAAGTTTGTCTTTTACATACTATACGACCCAAATCTGGTCTTTATTAAAAACACATACAGGAAAGGATAAGAGACTAAGTAGACATAATATGTACATAAACCAACTTATTAACAACAAATAAATAAAGTCTACTTAGCTCGTTAGTGAGAGATACATTCCCATAAAGTGACACACTCCTCTTGATTAACACAGTCAGAGCAGAACAACAAAACTATCATATAAACATTATGGAAATTTAGTTCACAATAATGTACAGTGGTCAGCTCAAAGACTGAAGAGGAAGTGGCAATAGTACACAGTTAACAGGGACTTAAATCAAGTAATAAAGGGGACTAACTCTAATAAAAAAAATAAGGTAGCCATCCTTATTGTCCCTCTTGTCACAGATAGATATCTAAGATAGATAAATAGATAGATAGATAGATAGATAGATAGATATCTAAGATAGATAGATAAATAGACAGATAGATAGATAGATAGATAGATAGATAGATAGATAGATAGATAGATAGATAGATAGATAGATAGATAGATAGATAGATAGATTGATTGATAATTGATTGATTGATTCACTGTTTAAATGTTTCTGTTGTGCACAGGACATTTGATATCACACAAAGATTTGTTTTCTAACATGAGGCTTTACTTGAAGTTAACTTCACATTGATATAGTCAGATCACAGCGTTAGGCTCAAGATTTATTTTTGCCTATAATACAGTAAAGCAATTGGATAACTCCTTTTTTTTTATTTCATTAACTAAAACTTTAATGGTAGTTAAAGAAAACCTAAACCTCACAAGTTTATTGTCAACTTCTTTACCTGCTGTATATTTAACAGACATTAGCTCCATTTCGTTTGTAATCAGTGCTGTACACCGACCTTAAAACACATTCTTCTATTCATTTTGCATGAAAAGTAATTTTATGTCTACTGGACATGACAATTTTCCAAAAGGATTCCTTACCTTCACATTATCTACGACAATCTATGAATTACCAGAAAACAGCAAACCTAACAATTGTTTTTTTTTTTAAATAAAGGGAGATAAGCGTCTCTGTATATTTTAAATTAAGCAATTCATGGAGATTATGTCCTTTATTAAAAAAAAAATTGCGTAATATCCTCTTCCAGCTTTTCAAATTGATCAAAGAAATTATTACCTGACTCCTAAATGCCGATTTATAATCTAAATACATGAAATATTATCTGTTAAGACGAAAGATCAGGTTAGATATTCCAATATTTTGAATGCTATTATATATATATTTCAATATTATAAAGTATAAAAAGTTATTGTGCTTTTCATTCAACTAATGGATATTTTGTAATGTTTGTGAACATTTAGTTTTTGCAAATGGAGGTTATGCAATTTATATGTGAGAATGAATACACAATCTTTAAAGCTAAATAAATAAATATGTTTTGTTTTCTTAAACAGTCATCCAGTGGTGCCCAACTTGTCATATGACAGCCCCAGTTTGTCTTGTCAATAGGCCTTGCTGTTACGTGACCAACTGTATAAAATGTCAACATAGAAACCAATGAATGCATCATTTGCAAACGCCAGATTGAAATATATCAAACAATTTTTGGTTTGAAGAGACAGGAAACTTTAAACCAAGAAGATATGCAGACATTTTAAACATGTGTAATATCTTCATTTTGTGAATTTGATATTCAATTTAATCTTTAGCAGAGCCAGAAAACTAAAAAAAAAAAAAACTAAAGTGCTTTTAATATTTGAAAAACAAATGGTCCATTAGATTTGCTATTGGTCAATAATAAAAGACGAAACTATAAGAACGATGAAGGAAAAGTTTAGATATAGACAAGAAGACTCACAATGTACAATATTTGTATCTATATTGTAAATGTTAAAGAAGTATAACGAATATCGTATAACAAAAGTATATCACTAATATAGTTTTACAAATCTTGTATCAACTCACTCTTTCTGTCTGTCTGTCTGGTGAAAAGTTTGTACACGTTATTTTTAATTTACAATTGATATTTTTTTTTTGTTTGGTTTATTAAACAAGGGAAAGAAATTTTACTTGACTGATTAGGTGGTATAAGCTGATTTAGTCCCTTTTGTTGTTTGTAGCAATGCAGTGTGTAAATAATTATTAAACCTATTTTAATAAGCAGTGGTTACCGTATTGATTTGAGGCTGATGACCTTTAGTCTGCGAATTCAAATTTATGTCGCTCAATTTTTAGCGGCCCCCGAAAGGGAAAAAGACGCTATTAGTTTTGTGCGAAATGTCTGTCCGTCTGTCCGTCCCGTTTAGATCTCGTAAACTAAAAAAGATATTGAAAATCCGACATCACAATATTTTAGACCTTTCAAAGTTCTGATGCAACGGCTACTTTTATTTTTCCTAAAAGCGAAAAATCTAATTTTTAAAATCAGTTATGCAAGCAGTTTTTTAAAGAAAAAAAAGGTAATTATTATGCATTATACGTTAGACCTAATTTAAAACGATTAGTAGTCTTATAAATTTTATTTTCTTGAACATTTTATGTAATTAATACTTTGTTGTTAAAAATTCAAATAAAAGATTAAACCTTTCCAAAACAATTACATTATGTAAAGACCAGGAGTGTCTCGGTAAGCGCTTAGCTTCCGAAAGAGGGTCCCGGGTTCGAATCCTGTTGAAGACTGGGATTTTCAACTTCGGAATCCTTGGGCGCCTCTGAGTCTACCCAGCTCTAATGGGTACCTGACATTAGTTGGGGAAAAGTAAAGGCGGTTGGTCGTTGTGCTGGCTACATGACACCCTCGTTAACCGTAGGCCACAAAAACAGATGAACTTTAAATCATCTGCCCTATAGACCACAAGGTCTGAAAGGGGAACTAAATAGGCCAGGTTCACATCTAACTTGCATTCACTTGCAACTATCCTTTGATCTGCAGCACTATTGGGGCACTACACAAGATCTGTCAATCTTCTTTCTCCATTCTTATCTCTCACTTGTCTTTGATATAATTTCATTTGGATGTTCTTTCTGAAAATATTGAAGCCTGCCTGGGTGGACCACTTCGGGGGCCAATTTTAAGTTTGTGTTTCCACACAAACTGTCTTTGTAACCTTGTTTATGTATACATTTAAAAAGCGATCACCCATATAACCCCTTCTTTCCGCCCCCCCCCCTTCCTTTTCCAACTGGTCCAGACAAGCGATAGGATCAAAGTGTACTTAGAAAGTTAATAGCATAAAATTGCACTTAACAAAAAAGTGGTAAAATAAATTCTAATCGCGTAGATTTATTATTGTGAGTCTAGATCTGTTAAATCTTTAATTACATGACTGATCTAAACATGGATGACTACCTGGTCGTGCGGTTTGCGCGCTGGACTGTCGTTCGGATTTATCGATTATCGAGGGTTCAAACCCTGCCCGCTCCCATCCCCAGACGTCCTGCGGGATGTTTGGACTAGGATGTTTACTATCTTCTGCTCTGAAAGAACATCCGAAACATGTAAAAACAAAACAAAGACAAAACACAACTACACTTAATATAAGCTTTGCTGTATATATTGAATTATTATTTTTTTTATTATTCTGCTTGTTACATTGTATTCTATGCTCTACTTCTATTGAGCCAGTAGCTTATAACCAGTGACTGTCACTTCATATGTTTTGTCGATGCCAAAAGAAAGCTGGAGAATCCTCTCCGCATTTAAGATTTGTGCTTTGAAAGCCTGGACATTGGTGAAGGTCGGAACAATGTCACTCAGACTGCATTCCTCCCTCCGCGCTACTAATGTGTCCATAGAAACGACAAAAGTCCGATCCAGTTTGAACTCATTTGAGTCGCGGGCTATGCCAGGTCGTCGCACTGTGATTCAATATTTGAACATTTAAAAACTACTTAATTAAATGTTCTTTACTTTCTATTTTATATAAGGATTAATATAATAATGATTAAAAAGAAAATATCGCTTTTATATTGTTAAGCCAAGTTCAAGCTTACTTAGCATCTCGACCAAGCATTCCAGTAAAATAACGTTTTATTCTAGCTCTATTAACATATAGGAAAATAAATAATTTAATGAACAGAGACCTAACATTGTTAAATATTTTAAATATCTCTCAAAACATTAGTAGACAATGAAGCCTCCTTAGTAGAATCTAACGACTGTGCGACAATGAAACGTTTCGGTCTTCATTATCGCACGTCAATAGTCGTAGCAAGTTATAGGAAAGCCCAATTGTTTCTCTACCGGTATCTATGTCAGGAATAATGTTCAACGTGGACAACAGAGTTTGGCAGAATTTTAACTTTAATAACCGGATGGGATTAAATACTTATAGCAGTAGATGACTTGGTGTGACCTGGTATCAGGATTTGTTTTCATAAGACCAGTGATATCTGTACTGGCAACTTAGTTATTGCTCCCGAATTGTATTACATAGGCTACTAATGAAAGCCTCTCTATACATGGCTTTCTAAGACAGACAAATAGACATAAAAAGTGACAGTTAAAAAGAAATAAGGAGTTAATTATAAATTTACAAACAAAAAAAAAAAACAATAAAAAAACGAAAATACAATATGATACTAGACCAATAAAAGATAAGAATAATAATCCTTATTATTAACAGTGGTACAGGTCATAAAAATCATTACTGATCTCGCCACTCGTTTTGATAAACTTGCGTGAAAGTTATTTACTCGTATCTGGCCATCGGTTAAGAGTCTTAAGGGCCTTCGACTCGAAAAGTTGGGCTGTATACAAAGGTTGTATAGGGTAACAAGGTTGCTCTATGACCCGAAAAGTTGGGCTGTATACAAAGGTTGTATAGGGTAACAAGGTTGCTCTATGACCCGAAAAGTTGGGCTGTATACAAGGGTTGTATAGGGTAACAAGGTTGCTCTATGACCCGAAAAGTTGGGCTGTATCACTAGCGGATCCAGAACTTTGGAGTGAGGGGGCGATTTTTTTCCAAACCCTTACCCTACGCATAAACGTGCATACAGTGCGCGCGTGCGCACACACACACACACGCACACATACACACACACACATATATATGTATTTATATATATATATATATATAAATATGAGAATAAAAAAAGCAGCATTTCTCAACCTTCGGCGAAAAACAAAACAACTGGGGCAGCGCTATAAGGTTCTCTGGTGAAGTTCGGGGCGAAGCCCCGACGCCATAAGCGTTTTCTTGCTTTTTTCACTGCAGAAACGCATTCTCCTGACAAGTACAGCTCATTATTCATCAATGGAGTTCGGGGCGAAGCCCCGACCCCATAAGCGTTTTCTTGCTTTTTTGACTGCAGATACGCATTCTCTTGACAAGTACAGCTCATTCTACACAATGTAGTTCGGGGCGAAGCCCCGACGCCAAAAGCGTTTTCTTGCATTCTTCCTTGCAGAAACGCATTCTCCTGACATCTACAACTCATTACCCATAAATGAAGTTCGGGGCGAAGCCCCGACGCCAAAAGCGTTTTCTTGCATTCTTCTCTGCAGAAACGCATTCTCGTGACATCTACAACTCATTACCCATAAATGAAGATCGGGGCGAAGCCCCGACGCCAAAAGCGTTTTTTTGCATTCTTTTATGCAGAAACGCATTCTCCTGACCTGAAGCTCATTATTCATACTATTAAAAAACGACCTTTCGAATAATGTTGTACTTGAAAAATATTCTAATATGAATTTATAGTCCCTGAATACATTGCAAATAAAACCGATTTGTTCCTTGAAAAGATAGGATACCCCACGTATTTAGATTTTTGCTTTGAGGATCGCCGCCGAAAAAAAACTTATTCGATAAATAGTATTCAAAAAAACTCTAGTATAAATTGTGAGTTATAGTCCCAAATTTATTTAGCTAGAAAAATATCAGATTGAGTAAAGGTTGGGAAAAGGCGACTATGAAAACGTTATTTGAGTTTAGAACTCATCTCAATCATGACTCTTATACTGAAAAATTTCGTTTGAATTCTAACTTTTCCAATGCAAAGTCTTTCTTAAAATACTTATGATAACTTCATGTGAAATTACAAAAACTCTGTCTGGAAATGGGAATGGCGGTAGAGAGAAAACGATTAATCCTCGCTCCTTTAATAATTTCTGCTAAAGATTGCATTTGGCATTAAAGAATATGGGTGGGGCGACTCGATATAAGAATTTAATTTATAGTAGGCCTATATATAAATTATATTAGTGACAGATTTTTTTAATTTTGTAATTTCTTAACTATAATACAAAAAGAAAAAGTATTGATTTGTCCGATGGGGGAAATGCGATTGCATGTATCGCCCCTCCCACCTGGTACAAACCTTTTTCATTGAAATTTAGGCTACTAATGATACAATTTGAGATGAGAGTGTGGTGCGACATATTTACAATGGGTCACATATCAATACGTAGTTTATATTATATAGATATTCAACTAATTTTATTCACAAACTATGATTCTCCACAAAAATAGGACCGCTCCCCCCAGCACTCAGAGAGCTAGAGTATGGAGGGCAGTACATGCAATCGCCCCCCCCCCCCCCCCACCCCACCAAATCGGCCAAAATACCAGAAAGGGAGCGACATAATATAAAATGTATATATTAATTCAACTAATTTTGTTCACAAACTATGATTTCTCCATAAAAACGGACCGCCCCCCCCCCACTCAAAGGGTTTAGGTGGGAAGGGCAGAAGAGGTATTCGTCCCCCCCCCCCCACCAATCGGCAAACAGGGAACGACATAATATAAAGATCGGTTATCAATAATAAGTTACAGGGATATAAATATTTAATTGATTTGTTAGCAGGCTGTGATTTCAACCAATAAATTGGACCGCCCCCCCCCACTCGAAAGTGTAGGGGGGGCGGAATTGATACCATCGCCCCCTCCCGACTCCACCAAATCGGTCAACATACTAGAGGGGGGCGAAATAATCTAAAAATATTTTGAAATATAAGTAATTAGTATATATTTTTAACATAAGTAATAAATTCGTATACAAATTGTGTGAATCCTATACTAAAGTTCGTCCGCCCCCCCCTGGGGGGGGGAGTCGGCCGAGTGGGGGGGGGGGGCGATCGCCCCTACCGCCCCCCCCCCCTGGATCCGCCAGTGGGCTGTATACAAGGGTTGTATAGGATAACAAGGTTGCTCTATGACCCGAAAAGTTGGGCTGTATACAAAGGTTGTATAGGGTAACAGGGTTGCTCTATGACTGGCTCATGCAAAGTTCCACCAATGAGGCCTGTCATTTAACAGAAGTAAATCAACTATTAATATTTAACACCACATTTACCTATTAAGGGAGATAATTTCAGTTTTCTAAAGTTTATTTCGATTGCGGGAAAAGTGATGAATTACCTCTCTTTGTCTTAATCATGGGCAGAGACCTCAATAATTTTTTTACAATGTAGTTTTTACAAAGCTTATATCACCTCACTCTTTTGTCTGTCTCTTTAAAAATGTGTACACATCATTCCTTCCACACCCATTCTCGGAACAAGTTGAAAATTTTGATGGGGCGGTACGATTGTATACCAAACTCTAATTAATTATATAAATCAGCCAATTAAACAATTTATAACTGGTATATATTATTTTGTTTGACACCAGCAAGGAGATTTAATCCTTCAGTATTGACAGATGCAGCTAAATTTATATGGCTTCGTCCCATTAGATTAATGAACTTATTAATTCCCATTAGATTAATGAACATATTATTTCCCATTAGATTAATGAACATATTATTTCCCATTAGATTAATGAACATATTATTTCCCATTAGATTTATGAACATATTATGTCTCCTATACCCATTCTCGAATCAAGTTGAAACCTTAAACATTTATGTATTGTACCTAAAAAAAAAATCGATTTTAAAAAATAAATGATTTGACAACTAATTATGGAGAATTAATAATTTAGTTTGATATAAAAAAAAAGAAAAATAATTTCTACATTATTTAGGTTTATAGTTGCAAGTGCTTTCCCTTAGATAAGCTTTGTTGTTGTTTTTTTTTTGTTTTTTTAAGGATTTTTATGATTGCTTTTTATAGTTGTTCCGATTCCAGAAGAAGGAACCAACACCTGTAATTCATCCGGGCAAACTCATTGTCTTTCAAAACAGAAGGTACTATGACATATTAGAAGTTCATAAACAAATATCACCTCTGTATTTTACTAATTGTGTATAATGTAAAATTGTTAGCAATATATTTTCCAGTACGATCTATGTGATGAAGGCCACTTACAAAGGGCTACATTACAAAATGCATTCGTAGGTTAAGATAAGATATGATAAAAAAATCTTATTTATCTAAACAAATGAAAATATAACAAAAATGATATTCATGTATTTGTAAAAGCTTTTTTTCCCTCTTTAATGAACACTGTACTGCTATCTATTTTGTGAGGAAACAAATTACAATAACCAAATTTCTCTATTGTGTGCGTGTATAATTTATGTGTAAACGATTCTGTATTTCAAAACGTTAACATAGAAGATTAGACTAGCAGGGGAAAAGCGGCTTCGGGGGTTATTCGAAAGAAAAAAGTAGTTAGTTGTCCTCCCTTTGCGAAGCTTTGTGCCTCCAAGGGATTCTTACTTAGCCTTTAATCTAGATGCAAGGCACTGACAATCATAAACAATCATAAGCAATCATGAAACGTTTTACGGCAGCCGGCAAACCCAAAATTACAGACGATTTTGTTTTGGCCTTTTATTTTGTAACTTAAACCAAATTATTATTTTTATTTGTATTATGTGTTGTTGTTGTTTTTTTTCACTTTTTCCTATACGTAATTCTTTTGTAACTATGGACGTTTGCGTATTGTAAAATTAATAAAAATTGTTGCGTTTTGTTTTAGATAATTTTGTTAGCGAATACGTTTGTATTGCGAGTGTGAGCGAATATGATGTAAAGAGTGAGTTTACATTCAAGCTTTCCTTCATGTGCAATATCGTTAGCTCGTAGATGAATGTGACTGCAATTTTATTAACTTAGATCTACACACAGAAATGTTTACTAAATATAACTATAGCGTGCATATAATAGAAGCACTTGAGAACAATAGTTATCGAGGAAAGAAGATTTTGAAAAAAAAAAGCGTGAAACACAGATAAACTCTGACGAGCATTGGAACCACCGACCTCCCACCCAGTACTGTTAAGTCACTAGTCATTTTTATCTTAGCACTAAAAGCTTCAAACTCCTTTTATGATACATCCAAGTTTTTTGATAAAGCAGATTATATAGATCGCAAGGTATGAAAGGTGTACTTTACTAGATGATTACGTGTTTACAATGATTGGTTCAATATTACTTGGAGAATAAGTATCTGCAGTGTCGCTGGACCTCTGAAAGTAAAGTACAGTACCCATTTCAGATCTTGTGAACTATAGAGCAGATGATGTTAAGGTCATCTGTTTATTGGGCCAACGGATAACCAGCTGGGTGTTATGTGGCCAGCACAAAGATCAACGCCTTTACTTTCCCCAACTTAAGTCGGGTACTCATTAGAGTTGGGTGGACTCAGAAGCGCCCTAAAAATTCCGGAATTCAAAATCACAGTTTTCACCGAGATTCAAACCCAGGACTTCAGGTTCGGAAGCCAACTGCTTAATACCCAGCCTCCCCGCCCCCTACTAGACCTGTACATGATTTCTAAGGCACTATATTGAGCATTAGAGTTTCTCGCCAAGACTCAACGGGAAGAGTTGCCCTTTCTATGCTGTTGTAGTCAGAGTTTATCTCAGAACTGATAAGCATGCTAAGACTTAAGAGGCCAAAACGGGTGTGGATATTCTTCTTCATTGCTTCTTCTACGGATGGCGTTAAAAGTCTTCCACGTATTAGACATAAAACAGTTGGATTCATGGTGCAATTTTCAACGAATTCTTCAGAACTTTCTGATGATTTAACCCTAACCTGATACATTGTCACTATATATGTATTTCCTTTTAAGCTAATTATTATGTTTCTCTTATTGACGCGGTGGATACGCGCTAGGCTTCCAAACTGGTGGGCGTCTCTGAGTCCACACAGCTCTAAAGGGTACCTAAAATTAGTTAAGGTAAAGTAAAGGGCTTTGTGCTGGCCACATGACACTCTCATTAACAGAAACAGATGATCTTTACATCATCTGCCTTAAACTACAAAATAATATCATTAATCGTATCTTCTATGTGTGTGTGTGTTAGTGTGTGCTAGTGCGTAATAAAGAAAGAAAAATAATGTGGTTACATGTAAAAATATTTTTTTTGTTTCCTTTAACTTTAATAATATCACAATGTCTTTCTTCTGCCTAGCTTTAGCCTGCTTAATGTCCTCTATTTAAGAGCGTAACATGTCTGTGCAGAGATTATGCTATTTTATTCTACCTCTTTCGAAAAATACTGATAAAGAGTCAAATATACAAACAAGCAAATGAATGTCATTTGCATCTCTTTGTGCTTCCCGTACATTCTGTTGAAGTCTCGCCCTAATCAAAGCAGCACATCGCCCTTTGGCCAGAGAAACGCAACCAGCAAACAGTTGTTTTTTTCAATATGCATTAGTAGGTTAAGATAAGATGTTATATGATCATTATATTGTTCCAAAGAAATGGAATTTCAGTTAAACTACAAGCGACGACCTTAATAATACTACCATAACAATATCAATATATATGGTAACACGAACAACATTCACAAATGAAACACAAACAAACAAACAACCATTGCTTTATGAATGAGGCTTCCATAAAGAAGGTAAACATGTAAAATGATGTGTAGACTCATTACGTATGAGAGGCCATTTCCTTCAGTTTGAAGTGAATACATTCAAAAGAATTATGAACAGGGGTGAGGTAGCTGAGTGGTTAAGCGCTTGGCTTCCGAACTTAAGGTCCAGGGTTCGAATCTCGGTGAAAACTGAGATGTTTAATTTCAGATTTTGAGTCCAACAAACTCTAATGTGTACACGACATTAGTTGGGGAAAGTAAAGGCAGCTGGTCGTTGTGCTGGATACATGACACCCTTTTCGCTTACCGTGGACCAAATAAACATATGACCTTAACATCATCTGCCCTATAGATCGCAATGTTTGAAAGGGAATTTTTTTTGTTTAATTTACTGTGGGGAGTGAAGGTCTAAGGCCTCGTTATGAATGAGAACGACGAGTGTCTATTGAGATCAGCAAACATGTTTTTCCTTGCAGTCTTAAATACATTGTATTTTGAATATTTTGCAGTCTTGAATACATTGTATTTTGAAATTAAAAAAAACATTTCAAAGTGCTCATTATAAACATTTAAGAAGAACTTTGTTTTATGAGTAATTTTATTATTTCTTTATATTCTTTATATCTAAGTCATCATAGCGTTTCTATTAATGTCAGCTTCCTACAATCATTTTTTTTTCTTTTCTTTAAGAAGTAAAGAATGAACATCGAAAACCTAACAGCGACTGAGAACATCTCAGGAAGTTGGGCAGCATTCATCAATTTCACATTCAACACAGTCACAGTAAACACCATTGCCGAGGAGTCTAGGAATGATGATACCCGATTGAGAATCATTCAACTTTATGTGCAACCGATAGTTGGAATTTCAGGAATGGTCGCAAACATTTTGACGTTTGGTATGTTGATAAAGAGCGGTTTAAAAAAGCCATCAAACATTATTATATTTGGTCTGACATTGGCTGACTGTTTTTTGCTTATATCCTCAATTAACGTCGTTGAGTTAACAGCAAGATTTCTTCATTCTAAAGAAACTGCAAACTACTTTGGTTGGGAGTGTTCGGAAAATCTGGCAAGATTCTTGTTCATTTTAAATCGAGTGTTAACGACACTTCATTACTGGGGTGGATTTGCTGGGACTAGTTTGCCAGTTATAATCACAGTGGAAAGATTCATCGCCGTGTTTTTCCCGATAAAATTTGCAAGCATTGTTACATCTAAAAGAGCTTTTCTGGCGGTAGTTAGTGTCTGGTTGTTTTGGGGACCTTGGGCCTGTTTTTCTGCTTTTTTAAGAGACTTTAGATTCACAGTTCTCCCTAATGGACAGTTTATCGGCTACGAAAAGAATTCTGATTTCTTCATTCGTAACGCTGTGCTGATTGTAAACCTCAACAGATACGTATTTAATTTTTTAAGCTCCATAGTTCCTGTCTCCATTGTGACTTTTGGTTGCATCCTGATCGGAGTCAGGGTCAAGTATTCCTACTTACAGCGTCAGCTGATATCTTCGGCGAAGAAAACGAAGAGGCCGTCGCTTAAAACGACGCGCACTTTAGTGGCTATCGCGTTGATCTTTGCGACCATTCACGGCACCTACTTCATCATGACATGTGCAATGGTCGATCAGTATCTCAATCATACGACCTTCAGCGTCGTGTTTGACGAAATCAAGCTGATTCTCGTCTACGTCTGCGGCTCTTGCAACTTCTTCGTCTACGTTCTGATCAACAAAAAGTTCCGCAACATTTTAATGAACATCTTCTGTAAACGTTAAATAATGTTTGACTTACTTCTTTGTAGCATCTAAGACTAAAAAATATACATATTCCGAAGTCATTAACTCAGGAATTTGTTTAAATTCATGAAGTCTGTTAAGAAACATAGGTTCTCCCTCTCTCACGCACAAACACACACACACACTCATTACAATATTACGATAGACCAAAACTAGAGAAAACAAAAAGAAAAACTGATGCTAAAATACTTAAAAACCACGTATGATATATCAAGAGAAACCTCATCAAAATTAAATTCCAAACTGTCGGTTAATATGAGTAGAAAAATGCACACATCTAAAGCATAGTTCGTTATAAAATAACTTTTCTCGAGGATATTGTTTTTTGGGAATGAACACAACAAAATGAAATGTATTATTGTACTGTAAAAACTGAACATTTTCAAGATCATTATGTATATGAAAAGAAATAAACCTCTGTGGGACTTTGTTTTTGTTTTTTTTTTTCAAATAGCATTAATTTAGTGCAACTTTCATGTTTACAGCATGCGAGTGATATGTTCCAATCTCAGCCGTGGACCTGTGAAAGAGGGGGGTATATGGGAGTAGGTTTTCGGTGCAAACCTGCCACACATTACTGCATAAATTACACATAATATAAATACAATTTAAAAAAAAAAACAGAGTACTTTTTAATTATTTAATGCAATGGTGAGAGAGTGAGAGAGGGAGAGAGAGAGAGAGAGAGAGAGAGAAAAGAGAGAGTTTATAAATTATTATCATATCACTAAAAATCTTTTTTTTTAATAGATGTATAGACTGAATATCAATGAACAAAACTAACACTATAAACAAGACTAACTCTTGTCAAAAGTACAACAGTCGACATCATGGGCATGGCCAGGATTTTTTTTTTTGGTGGGGTGGTTAGGGGGGGATTTTTTCTCCACCCCCCGCCTCCCACCCCCCTCCCGCGAAAACAAATATGTGTATGTGTGTGAGTGTGTGTACATAATCTTTATTATACCTTGACCCTTCATTCTTTCCCGAACACGTTTATTGTGCTCTAGAATAGGATCTTTCTGGAGTGGCAAAATTGTAGACACCCCGCCATAGCCAGCAAGGGGTCTGGGGGAGCGCTAGGAGCTCCCCAGCGCGTGGCGGAGCCCCCCCCCCCCCACCAAGAGCACTATTTCTGGTATTCAATGCCAACAAAATGCATATTCTGAGGTATCAACAGTGTATTTTCCTGCTATTAAAAAGCCTTATTTTCAAAAAACCTAGTGTGCTATTCTTACTGAATTAGACCCTCCCGCTCCGTTCGGCGCATTTGCCGTCAAGATGTTTCTAGAAAAATCTTTCAGTGGTAATGTCTGAAGCCTCTTCCCACCTGCTCTGAGGACCTCCATGAATGTGTGGCGCCAAGTTGTACTAGGATGTCATCGCAACTCTTATTATGCATAATTCATTTTGTTGGAGAACATGTCCTGCAAACCTCATGCGACGCTCTGTCACAATCTTACTAAAGGGTCAACTCCCAGTTCAACTTAGGATTTCCATGATTTAGACCCGATCTCTATAAATGACTCCTAAAATCTGTCTTAGCCATCTTTGTTGAGCCACATTTAGTGCTTTTCAATTTCGGCAGATGACTATTCACTTCACTTTATTAATGGAGCCCCGCCACTGGTACAAATGTGTAACCTCTCTTGAATACGCTCTTGGAATTAGGTGGTTGTAGTTTGCTTTAGATTTTATATCGAAAAGGGAAGTTTTATCGTCAAAATCATCTGTTGGGGGTTTTAAACTAAAAAATCTCTGGGTTTTTTTTTTATTCAAAACTCCCTTTAGCCACCATCATAGAATGCGGTAACTGTAGTTCGCTTTAGAATAATACTGAAAACCTTCTGGAGGAGAGAATTTTAAACTCAAAACCCCCAATAGGCTTGGCTAAGCTCAAATAATTTTAGTGTGTAATTTGATTTTTTTTATATTAATGAGGTATTTTTTAGTATCAAAACCTTCTGAAGAGGGATTTAAAATCAAAACCCTTTTTTTTTCAACGCTCACAGCATTTTAAGTGCATAATTTGCTTTTGTTTTTACATTGAAGATGTATTTTTTAGCTTCAAATCCCGCTAGCGGGGGATTTAAACTCAAATTCCCTTTGGCTACGCTCATAGATTTTAGAGTGTGTAGTGTAATTTGCTTTTTTTTTATTGAAAATGTATTTTTTAGCTTCAAACCCCACTGGAGGGGAGATTAAACTTAAAAATGAGTCAAAATCTATTTAGCTTCGCTCATAACATTTTGAGTGCATAATTTGCCTTTTTTTTCATATTGAAGAGGGGGTTCATCGAAAATTTTGGATGGGGTTTTAGAATCAAAATGTTCCTTAACTGTGCATTTGGAATTTGTGGATTGTCGTTTGCATTTTTTTTTGTTTTGTTTGATAGAAGAGGAGGATTTAACTACAAAAACCCAGGTAGGGGAATTTAAACTCAAAACCCCCTTGTCTGCGCTGGGGCAAGTGATGGTATAGTATTAAAATCTCACCTGAAATAAACACAATCAAAGCAAAAAATCAGTCACTAAATTCCGTCTCCCCGTTCATTTGGGGGGGGGGAGAGTCCTAAACATCCCTCCCCCCGGCTACGCCCATGGTCGACATACTACGAGAAATCACTATACTAGTACGACGTGTGTTTAAAACAAAAACAAAAGAAAAAAACAACTCACCGATTCTCCGATCTTCAGTATCACTCTAATTGCAGACTTGTAGGCTAAGCATAATCCAATCGTAATAAGTCAATAATCACAATATGCAAGTTAAATTCACATACACCGATCCACTATTACAGAAATATAAAACTATCCCCAATCTTCAATTTAATAAATCGTAATCTAATGTCTCTGAACACACTAACACATTCACTTAGGTCATTGAAGATCTCCAGCATCTATATATATAATTCTCTTCTTCCCTCAACAGTTTAAACGAGAAGTAAAGGAAAGATCACTCTCTTATTTCTACGGAAAGTCACCCACGAAAAAACAAGAAGGGGGGGGGGGGAGAACACGTTTTCACAGCTCGCTACGGATGGCTGCGCGCTGGACTGTCAAACCCTGCCCGCTCCCATCCCCCTTCGTCTTCCTGGAGGTTTGGACTAGGAAGTAAACTATCGTCAACTCTGAAGGAACATCCGAAACATGTAAAACATTTTACAAACAAAAATTTTACAAACACTAAATAGCAGGGCGTGGCTTAAAATTGTGGGGCCCTATTCGAAACGGATTTCGCGGGGCCAAGTTTGGGTAGGGAAGCGGACGATAAGTGAAATTTAAGAGTTTGTATCAGAAAATAAATTCGTCTATGCATTTTATTCATTCTTTACTACGTACAGAATTACTTTATGAGCCTTACGTGTAGCAAAGTAATACAGTATATCATAATAATTCTGTTTCCTAAATAGACCACGCTCAATAGCAAGAATTACCGTTTCAATCAATCTTTGACAATTGTTGACCTCAAGTAATTCTTCATTAGTTTGAGGGGTGAGAAGCTTCTTTCACCTGGTTACACAATTACGGCTAATGCATTTTGCCTTTTTTAATAACAGCGCGTAGGATTGGCGTTTTCCATATTGAATGACACCCCAAAAAGACAATTTTTTTCTATATATTTCCTTATATTTTAAGGACTTTTTCGTATATTTTACAATTTCGGAAGATTTCAAGGAGCTTCTGTTAAATCGACAGTAGGGCGCGGGAAATCTGTTTTAAGTTATAAAATGGTTTAATTTAATAATGTATACACCTCGAATTAGCGCGGGGCCCATGAAAATGCGAATCTTATGGTCGCATAGGTTGCAGTTGCCTAAGACCGGCCCTGCAAAATAGCGGCGTATGCTACGCTGCCGGTCGACTAGTAAACAAAATTCACCAACTACGGACATAAAAAAATGGTTAGGTGAAAAAAGGTTTACAACAATTCACTTTCATAAAGGGAAATGACTCAACTTGTGAGATCATACAAAGTTCAAAGTTATCTCTCTTTTTAGCCCATCATTACTGGAACTAATGCCTTAAAGTACATACGTTGTAGACATATGGTGGCTAAGTGGTTAAGCATTTGGCTTCCGAACCCGAAGTTTCTTCTCAGAATTCATTAATTGAACCTTTAACACAGTCACGGTGAACACGATAGCCGAGGAGTCTAGGAATGACGATACAGGGGCGGACTGGCTATATGGGCGCTCGGGCATATGCCAGGTGGGCCGGTACCCCATTGGGCCGGTAGGGCCACCCAAAGGACCGTATGAATGCCAGTAAATTGTTTTAAGATTTAAAATATCTTTTACACTAATACTAATCTAAAGCATTGTTGTAAATATCCTTTATCCGTATATAGTGCTCCTAGTAGAGTCGTCACTAAACGAGAAACAAGAAATTTAAGGCCTTTATTGCTTATGAAGATTGATGTTAGTGTAAATATATTCGGATGAATCTATAAATGGACCAACAACAACGTTCCAAGTCCTATAGATGACATATTCAGTGACATACGATTTCTTATTTGTCCGATGGGGTTGTCACATGATCTCGAGTTGTCTTGTCTACGAAGTCCTTCACAAGTCACAACTATTATTTTGAACAGTGTAGAAATGTGTTGATTGGAATCAAAATGCAAAAGAATCTAAAAAGAATATAAAAAAGAAGGAGCAGAAAATACGTAATAATAACTATGTAAAAAAAATGTAGTACACGTATTAATGTTTTCCCGCAAGCACTAAAGATTCACCAAGTTTATGATGACAGCGTTTACAAATGGACAGGCTCAACGTCATAAGCAACACTAATGCTAAGACGACAAAGTTATTGACTTAAGCCGAATGCAAAGAGGCTTTGCTTAATATAAGATTATCCTCACATTTGTTTTACTCAACGTAAGGATATTAAGAACACGTGGACATGTTTTGTTGTGTGTGTGTGTGAGTGAATGTGTGTGTGTGTAGCCAGCTTTAAGACAGTGATCAAACTTGGTTTCCAAGTTATTAAGAAAGCAGTATATGTAAAGTAAAGTAAAGTTCCCTTTCAGACCTTTGAATATATTGGGCAGATGATGTTAAGGTCATCTGTATATTTGCCAATGGTTAACAAGCAGGTTGCCGTGTGGCCCGCACAACGACCGTCAGCCTTTTCTTTCTTAACCAAAGTAAGGTACCCGTTAAAGTTGGCTGAACCCAGGAGAGCCCCAAAAAATACTAAAATTCAAAATCCTAGTCTGAGATTCGAACTCAAGACCCCAGGCTCGGAAGCGCTTAACCACTCAGCCACCGCGCCCCCATGACCTTGATAGAAGGGTAGTGAAATAATGGAGAAAGAAGGTTTGTATTTATAAATTAAAGTTCATATTCCTGAGGAAATGGCGAGGAGTGAAAGTGATTTATAAGCAATATGTTCGTTGACGGAGTATCCTTAGATGTCGTGTAAATGCTAACGCATATGATAGCAAGAGTTTTTCACAATAAGAGATTCCCCATTCCAAGTGTTATACTTTATTCATTTAGTAATAGCACTTACATAGATAGTTTCACAATCATCCAATACATTATCTATATACTAATTACCTTCGATACATTATTAAAATGTACACTATGATTTTGAGGTCAGGTAGGATTGGACGCTCATCATGTGGCATACAATTTGTGGGCCGGATTGTATAGAAGTGCCCGGGCTGGTTTTAACACCCAGTCCGCCCTTACCGATATGCGTTTGAGAATCATTCAACTTTATGTGCAACCGATAGATGGAATTTCAGGAACGGACGCAAATATTTTGACGTTTGCCATGATGATAAGGAGCGGTTTAAAGAAGTTATCCAACATTATAATATTTGGTCTGACATTGGCTGACAGATTCTTGCTTATATCCCCAATTAACGTCGTTGAGTTAACAGCAAGATTTCTTCATTCTAAAGAAACTGCAAACTACTTTTGTTGGGAGTGTTCGGAAAATCTGGCAAGATTCTTGTTCATTTTAAATCAAGTGTTAACGACACTTCACTACTGGGGTGGATTAGCTGGGACTAGTTTGCTAGTTATAATCACAGTGGAAAGATTCATTGCCGTGTTTTTAGCGATAAAATTTACAAGCATTGTCACACCTAAAAGAGCTTTTCTGGTGGTAGTTAGTGTCTGTTTGTTTTGGGGACCTTGGGCCTGTTTTTCTGCTTCTTTAAGAGACTTTAGATTCACAGTTCTCCCTAATTCGGTGCAAGCGTCCCACACATTACAGATAAGATAAGATAAGATAAGATAAGATAAATTTTATTGATCCAGTCAAATGGAAATTCAGTTTGACTACACTTGACAACCTCAGCGTAACTAATGTACAATAACAATAAAGATGCAAATACTAACAATATTCACCCACGAAACACATACACACTCATAACCAGCGCTTTATTAATAGACTCCTATGTACTTCTCGATGACGATACATGATCTTGTAACACTCTAACCGAAAGTGGGATGAAGGAATTTTTAAATCTTTCTGTTTTAGTCTTAATGGAAAGGAGACGACCACTTCGTTCATATCTTATGAAACAATGGTTTATTGGGAGCAGGTTATCTTTAAGAATCCTGAGTGTTTTGGAAAGGCATCTTTCATGAAAAAGCTCTTCATGAGATGTTACCACATAAACTCCGCATAAAATAAATAGAAATATAAAAAAAAAAAAATACCAGGGTACTTCATTGTCATAGTGTTTAATGTCATGGAGAGAGACCCAGCGAGAGATGTGTAGACTTACACCATAAACAAGTAACACAACAGTCGATATAATACGAGAGATCACTACATCAGCAAACAAATCCATCTTCTTAGAAAACATACGAATCCTACAGTATCGCTCTTATTGCAGACTTGTAGCCTGAGCATAATAAAATCGTAATGGATCAAATCGATATCACATACACCGATCCACTAATACAAAAGAATAAGACAATCCACAATCTTCAATCAAGAAATCTAAAACTAATGTCTCTGAACACACCAACACATTCTCAAGTCATTGAAGTCCTCCAGAATAAACACAAATCACCAACTTCGGACGTGGAAAAAAAAATGGTAAGGTGGAAACAGGCTTATAATACAAATTTTTTTATAATGAAAGGGAAATAACTCAACTTATGAGCTCATACAAGTATATATATCAAAAGTTATCTTTCTTTTTAACTCATCATTAATTAAACAAATGATATTAAGTAATAAGTTGTAGACATTAGGTGGCTGAGTGGTTAAGCATTTGGCTTCCGAACCCAAACTTTCTTCTCAGAATTGTTCTAATACGGTCTTTTATCAAATGAGAAACTTTTGCATTGCTTTGAAAAACAGATACTTGATATCAATAATTTGGACTACATGTAGGCCTACATTTCTCCAGAAGTAAAAATATAATAGTAAAAAAAATATTTCTTGTTAATGTAAATATATATATATATATATATATGTCTGCCGTTCTAGAATTGGCTTGATTAGCCACACCAGATTCTGCCCCGTCTCAAGATTAAGCCAAAACCAGTGACTCATTTGGGCGCATCCATTGCCTTTCGAGACAAAAGAAGCCATATATATATATATAATATATATACAAATATATAATATCTCACTATCCAGGCTCTCTGCAAACTGCACCTTACACCACCAACTTAAAGAACTTGACAACACATGGCTCCAAAGTAACGTAACGGTTTAATGTTCAATAAATTACAGCCAATACTGAACCATTGGCCACACGTAATTTAGGCTGTACAAATATCTCTACGTATCAACCGTACCGTCGTATCAACTCTTGCACTGGCCTCTCCGTCTCGTTCCGGGCTTGCACTGGGTTCAACAGTTCAGGACTAACTTCACACACTGGGCTCGTTGTGTCAGACTGGATCACAGACCAAGATCAAGACGCCGTTCGTCTCAACTGTACTTCATAGTACTCCGCACTGAACCGTCGTAATGCTCCGTACAGAACCACACCGCTAAACCACACTGAACTGTGCTGTAGTCGACCGGTCTGTAGTGAACCGGGCTCTGAACCTCCTTTCTGAACCGTCTTGACTGCGACACCTCCGCTCTTAATATAGGGTACCTAATGGCCTTCTAGAACCGGAAGGAACATCCCTCGACGTTTGTAGCTTCGTCACATGACTACGTCCCTAGTGACGCTCCTGAGCTCTGTTCACGACGCCGATCCTTCCCGAACCGTCATGTTGACACACGTCTCGGCTGACCGTCGTAACTCGTCACGGTTGACCGCTCGTCTACCGCTGGCCTGGGGCGATTTGCGTAGGCTGACTACACTCACACCACTACCCCCATCTGTGCCACCACCAGGTTTATAACAATATATTAACAATCATGGAAAAATGTTTGTTATCAAAGTAAATGAAATAATTGCTTTTGGCATAAAAAAAACAACAACACATTTCAATACAAACGTATGCATATAAATAGTTTCAAACGTAGACTAGGTATCAATGCTCTTGAGACGTATAGTACAAGCTCGCACAAAAAGTTGCAGATCATTTGAAATGCAAACGTTACATTGAAACAAATGACATTTATTTGCTTTTGAAAATGTGTCTATTATTGATCTTTAATGAATCGATACTGACTAAGTCAATTTCAAACGTTACTAGACGTCCTTGTCCCTTGTTAATTCAGAAATATATAAAGTAAGCTCTAACTATTGAACTGTTATATTCATTTCAATTTTTTACAAAGCTTATATTAACTCATTCTGTCTGTTTGTCTGTCTGTCCGTTAAAAGTCCCACACCCTGTTTTGGATGAAGTTGAAACGTTACGTAATTATTTACAAAACATGAAACAATTTAAAAAAAACACACTAATTTTTGGTAACTAAGTTTTTTGTTTGAAATCTAGAAAAGAGAAATTCTACTTTATTGTTAGATATAGCTGTAAATGTAGAGTTCTTGCGTCAAGTAAATTTTTGTGTTTTTTTTGTACAAAGTATTTTTTTTTATTTCACTTCCATTGCATTTTTAGTCAGGATTACACCAATGGTGTGGAACATGGGCGTAGCAAGGGGTTCAAACCCCCCCCCCCCCGAAATGAAATCGGAGTTTAGTGACTGATCTTTTGCTTTAATTTTGTTTATTTAGGTGAAATTTTAATACTAAACCATCTCTTGCCCTAGCACAGACAAGGGGATTTTGAGTTTAAAAAACCCTACCAGGGGGTTTTGAGTTGGAAACCCCCTACCAGGGGGTTTAGAGGGGTTTTGAGTTGGAAACTCCTACCAAGGGGTTTTGTGTTTGAAACCCCATACCAGGGGGTTTTGAGTTTAAAACCCCCTCCCAGGGGTTTTGAGTTTAAAACCCCTTACCAGGGGTTTTTAGTTTAAAACCCCCTACCAGGGGTTTTGAGTTTGAAACCCCCTACCAGGGGTTTTGAGTTTGAAACCCCTTACAAGGGGCTTTTGCATTTAAATTCCCCTCTTCTATAAAAAAATGCAAACGACAATCCCAAATTTCCAAGAGCACACCTAAGAAAGATTTTGATTTTAAACCCCTCTCCAAAATTTACGATAAAATCCTCTTCAAAATACAAAAACAAATTACACACTCAAAATTGTATGAGAGTAGCCAAAGGGGTTTTGAGTTTAAACCCCTCTTCAGCTGCGTTTGAAGCTAAAAATACCTCATCAAAATAAAAAAAAGCAAATTACGCACTCAAAATGCTATGAGCATAGCCAAAGGTTTTTTAGTTTAAACCCCCCGCCAGCGGGTTTTGAAGCTTAAAAATAAATCTTCAAAATAGAAAAAAAAATCAAATTTCGCAATCAAAATGCTATGGGCCTAGCCAAGCTTATTGGGTATTTTGAGTTTAAATATTTCCCTTCAGAGTGTTTGATGCTAAAAAATACATCTTCAATATTAAAAAAAAGCAAATTACACACTAAAATTCTTTGAGCGTAGCCAAGCCAATGGGGGGTTTTTGAGTTTCAACTCCTCTCCTCCAGATGGCTTTTGTAAAAGTTTAAAACCCCTCAAGATAGTTTTGAGTTTAAAATCCCCCTACAGAGCGTTTTAAGGTTGAAAGCCTCTCTCTTCAATATTATTTCTAAAGCAAACTACAGTCACCAAATTCTATGACCGTAGCTAAATGTGGTTTTGAATTAAAAAAACTCCAGATATATTTTAGATTAAAAACCCCCAACAGATGATTTTGACGATAAAACTTCCCTTTTCGATATAACAGCGAAAGCAAAATAGTCACCTAATTTTAAAATCGTAATCAAGAGAAGTTACACGTCTACCAGTGGCTGGGCTCCATTAATAAAGTGCAATGAAATTGAAAAGCACTGATTGTGGCTCTACAAAGATGGCTAAGACGGATTTTAGGAGTCAGTTATAGAGATCGGGTCTAAATCAAGGAAATCCTATGCCGAAATGGGAGTCTTAGTAAGACAGAGCGTCGCATGAGGTTTGCGGGACATGTTCTCCGACAAAATGAATTTCACATAATAAGAGTTGCAATGACATCCCAGTACAACTTGGCGCCACATTTTCATGAACTCCTCAGAGTAGGTGGGAAGAGGCTTCGGACATTGCCAGTGACAGATTTTTGTGGAAACAGCTTGCCAGCGAATGCGCCGAACAGCGCGGGAGGGTCTAAGTCAGTAAGAATAGCACATTAGGTTTTTGAAATAAAGCTTTTAAATAGCAAAATAATGCACTGTAGGTACCTCAGAATATGCATTTAGTTGGCTTTCAATACCAGAAATAGTGCTTGGCGGCGGGGCTTCCCCAGACCCCTTGCTGGCAAGGGCGAGGGGTCTACAATTTTTTCATTAACTCCAGGAGGGAACCTATTCTTGGGCACAATTAACTCTTCCAAAAGAATAAAGGGTCAGAATGTAATAGAGATTAATTATGTACATACACACACACACACACACACACATCCATACAAACATATATATATATATATATATATACATAATTATTTTCGGGGGGGGGGAGCGGGTTTGGAAGGAACCCCCCCAAACCCCCCCCCCCGAAAAAAAATCCTGGCTACGCCCATGGTGTGGAATATACGGCCTGCGAGACATATACGATCCGTGACAAGAGTTTCTCCGTCCCCAGAAAGTTTCTGTACAAAGCTGACAATCAAGAATCGACAATTATTTGTGGTTAGCTTTCTTTCATAACACATGTGTCGGAAATTTATTTGGCTGTCTGTCTAAAACATTTTAGAACCACTGGATTACATGTTGTGACCAAGTTTGTTTGTATAACTAGACTTTTAAAAATAAAATATGTTTTACTTTGACCCTAGGATCTCCTGTCCTAATCTTCTATGTCGTCTGAATTTCTAATGAACAGAAGTACAGAGCAATCCCACAATATACTGACGTTTGAAAGGTTTTAAAATTAGTTCGTGAATCACTCGTATCGGACATATTGAAGCAAAAGAAGAACCGATACTGAACGAGACAGTAAAATTAACGTAATAAGTATAAAAATGAAAACCACAGTTTGACATCTATTGAAAAACTTAACGCTGACAACATCGTTACATAAAAGACATTAACTTTGATTCTCTTGTTGGAATTAAATACTTGAAGAACAAGTTCAATGACCTTATGTCAATAAATGTGTATGGTGTCTGCTTTTACCTTAAACAAAATTCAGCACATGTTAGTATTGTAACCTCAGAGATGTACGCAAACATTTTAAAGACAGTTTACAAAACATACTCCTGCTAATGCTACATTTTAGTACAAAGACATTTGCCAATCAAGTTTTGACAAATTTATTAAAATATCAATTAAACAAAGAATTTCTTTCGCTTTTAAAAATAATGGAACTAATACAATTACCAACAAAAGGGATGAACACAAACTACACATTTTTCAACTGAAGGCAATATAACCTTATTTTAATATAATCTTATTAATTAGAGAAGATAAAAAATACAAAAAGAATGACCACACTACCCAAGTGTTAATCTACTTGTGCATTTAAGCTCTGCTGAGTTATTACTTCTTTTAGCTGGTTCAGGCAAATGTCGCTTCGAAGAAAAAGTAACACTTCCACATAATTGGTCCTATATGTGGAAAGATAAAAGGGCCTTTATCTTCGTATTTTACTGAATATTTGATTAAGGCTCTGGTTTGGAAATGTAAGTTATTGTTTAGGTGTTTGATGTTTTGTTTTATGTTTTATGTAGGCTATTACGTTTGATTGTTATTTTACCTTTCTGTCCCGAAGAGCGTCCAAATTGAAAAAAACGTCACCATTGGTGTTCATCTAATTAAATAAGAAAATTCAGTTGCAAATCTCGAGGTTCTGATTTCTCGTCTGTTCTGATTTCTGTATGGTTTCTTTTACAAAAAAAGTGCATCAATGACTCCCACCCAGCTCTAATGGGTACCTGACAATAGCTGGGGAAACTAAAAGGCTGTTGGTCATTGTGCTGGCCACATGACATCCTCGTTAACCATGGGCCATAGCACAGATCATCAGCCTCATAAAATTAGATCAGATCTAATTGTAACTACTTAATCTAGGTCGATATAAAAATATTAATCTACTTTATGAGAATAAATGTCGATTTGTAATTGCATGAAAGCGCTATATCGATGCAACTTAATAAGAAAGGATTAAACAAAATGGATCCCTATTCATTACGAGCCTAAGGCAAGATAGTATCACTATAACTAACAACGATGTTGTTAATATACATTTTTTGCATAAAAAGGGGAAGCTACCAATGAGAGCTTAATATTCGCCAAACAACTAGAAAAGAAAAAAAAATAGATAGCGATCAAAAGCTCAATACATAATATGTTGATTAAATTTGTATCTATCATCAGTCATTTTAAATATAGTCTCGACAATGACTGACTGGAGTGTTAATACTGGTACATTGACCTTTGAAAAGAGTAGCTAGTGGTCGATTACATTAGTGTTACATTCTGTTAGATTTACTTGAAGGGTAGGTCGTGTTAGCAATATAAGTGATTTTAAAATATTAATGACGAAATCAAAGCTCAAAATATACAACATTTAAGTCTTTGCCTAAGGACTGACTGGAAAAGACCACTGTGATCTTGGCCGCTGAAAATGAGTGGTCTAATAATCAGATTAGTTTACCCAAAAGGTAGGTCATCATAGCAATATAATGTATTTTATGCAATAATTACTAACGAAAACCAGCAACATTGAAGACTTTGTCTAAGTTTAAAAAAAAAAATAGAAAAGTTATAATATTTTGTATTGTCGCGAGCATCTAAAAAGATGTTATTGACCGGAGTTAAAAAACAAACAAACAGGTATGTCCTAGGGTTCACAGGTTCGAATCCTTGTGATGTCTGGGATTATTAATTACGGAATCTTTAGGAAAGCGCTGAGTCCACTCAGCTCTAATTAGTACCTGACATTAATTGGAGAAAAAT
The DNA here is from genome assembly GCF_947242115.1 of Biomphalaria glabrata. Taxonomy (NCBI): domain Eukaryota; kingdom Metazoa; phylum Mollusca; class Gastropoda; family Planorbidae; genus Biomphalaria; species Biomphalaria glabrata. The sequence goes on from NC_074721.1 coordinate 10,124,211, forward strand.
AAATTTGGTTGGTCATTGTGCTGGCCACATGACACCCTCGTTAACTATGGAAACAGAAACAGTTTGCTTATTACATAGCTCTGCCTCATAGATTGCAAGGTTTGAAAGAGGCAACGTAACTCTTTCTCTCCGTAATTATTTACCATATTCTGATGGAATCAACGTTTGTGTCGTCGGTTAGGAGAGAAAGAGTTAACTTCAATAATTTTTCGCCTCCGTTGATTGTTTAGTGTTTGGCATAAGAGCATGAAAATAAGTAAATAGTTTTTAAGAAATTGTTTTTTACCTGGAGCTTGACAAATATTTTTTTGTTTGTTTTAAAAATGATCTTATTAGCTAAATAAATATTTCAAGGATTTAGGGTGAACACGGATTTTGTAAACGGCTCCAACAATTTTTGTAGAAAAAAATAATATTTTCTTAGAAACAAAGGGAAAGAATCGCCAATTACTGCCATTTATCTGAAACATACATATTAAAGACAAAGACTTAATTAATACTTAACAATTAACTAACTGGCTAATTTTTTTGTTTATTCGTGTTTTGTCGTCTGCTATAAATAATTATGCAACTTGATCTGAGAATGGGAAGTGGGAGAAACAAATGTCAAATAGTAGCAAGGGGATTAAATCCATATATATATACATCCACGTACTCATTAAGTCGCATTTATTCCCCTTACTTCGATTTACCAGACAGACAGACAGAGAGAGAGAGAGAGAGAGAGAGAGAGAGAATTGTTATAAGCTTTGTTTAAAAAAAAATGAAGATGTTAGTAGCAATCTGTTTCATAGAAAAGAATTAATTTTAAAAAATGTTACTTGTGACTTTCAATATTTCTTTGATCTCAAAAATCTTTCAGATTTCATTTTCTATTTTGCCTTTCAGTGCCGCTAATGAAGCCGTTATTGCTTTTTTGGCTTCTCTTGGTAAACTGTTTTGAAGGAGCTTACAATAGCTATGAAGGAGCTTATAAATTTAACGATGCATATTTAGAAAGCATTCCTAGACCATGCGGATCCAACAATCCAAATCAAAATGTGGACTTAAGAGAACCTCAAAGTCCTGGACCTTTTCATGACCTAACAATTTTTGAGTTGAGACAGGTAAGTTAAATGAATTGCAAGACGCCTCAAGAAGTTCGTTGGAGCCCGACACGTCTTGTGTGTGTGTGTTGTTTTCTCTTGTTGTATGTAGCTTTTTGGCGTCTATTTTGTTAGTGTTATAGTAGTAGTCACTCAAGAAAACATTAAGAAACTGGAACAGACACAAAATAGAGCAGTGTGAGGTTCATAACAAACGAATATTCACATTTGACTAGAGTAACACCTTTAGTAAAATCACTAAATTTAAAAAGCCTTTAGGACAGAAGACTCAAAAGTTAAGTATCAATTATACATAAAACACTGAACCATAATCTTCAAATACAAAAACAAAATTTAATAAAATACTCTGAAAGACACAAAGATAAGGGCGCATTCCTCGTCCCATATGCAAATACTCCTTCTTCCCTAGTGCTATTAGAGCATGGAATGGGTTGCCTGAGCTAGCCAGGAAAACCAGTGACTTGGCATAATTTAAATCATTGGTTAATATGCATGATTAAATGCATGACGCGTAGGACATAATCATCTTCTTTTTTGAAGTAACGTCTGTATTATATAAGATAAGATAATCTAGTAATGCTGATGTGGACAATGGCAGTCAAACTGAATTTCCATTCTTATGTTATCTAATTGCCTAACCAATGTTTAATTATCAAGACTATTCTTGTTAAAATAAATGCAGACGCTATATAACAAATATATTTGTAATGTTAATTTGTATACAAATGATTTTTCAACTATACTTTGACTAAAATAGTGAACCGACAACTCGTATATTACAAGCCAAATGTTATTCAATAATTAATAATTACGACAAATTAACATACCACTAATATGTTCATTGGGTCTTTATTTCATCCACTTTGAAAACCAGCTCAGGGCTTCCAGTTAGCTTTGACTGACATTGAAGAGAACACCTGGAAACAGGCTGCTTTTAAACGAGACAGCTGAAGATACAAATTTGAGACCAGAGTAAATCTACTTCAGAGAACAGACGTAGGTAGCGTTAAAAGAGAACCTAAACCATCCATAGGCAGACAACGGTTAAGTCCGCGTTCGACGAGGCTAGATATGTAGATCACAGCTAGGACTTCTATCTTTTCATCAGACTCAAAGGCTAATTTTTTCTTCTTTTAAATACAAATCATGTACATAAAAGACTTTATTTCCACTTAATCTGTTGCAGCTCAAACAGTTTCTTCAAAATGACCCAAATATAAGAGCTGTGAGTCCAAGTTTAGCTCAAGTTAACTCTAGTTATGTTTTCATGGTTGACCTTTACTTACCAGCTAAATACGAAGTGCTGAAGTATTTGGATGCTGAAGGTAAACACAAGTGTTCATAGAACCGTAGGGTTTAACCTAATTCTACCTCTAGATAGAAAAGGGCCAAACCCATTTCTTCCTTTACTTAGAACAGTGTGGAAAAAACAATTTGTACCATTAAATACAACATTGGGGACAAACCTATTTCATCTTTACAAAGAACCCTGTAACAAAAACTATTTCTACCATGACAAGGAACAGTGTGGCCAAACCTATTTCTATCATTTACGTAGAACAGAGTGGACAAACCTATTTCTATCATTTACGTAGAACAGAGTGGCCAAACCTATTTCTATCATTTACGTAGAACAGTGGGGCCAAACCTATTTCTATCATTTACGTAGAACAGTGTGGCCAAACCTATTTCTATCATTTACGTAGAACAGAGTGGCCAAACCTATTTCTATCATTTACGTAGAACAGTGTGGCCAAACCTATTTCTATCATTTACGTAGAACAGAGTGGCCAAACCTATTTCTATCATTCACGTAGAACAGTGGGGCCAAACCTATTTCTATCATTTACGTAGAACAGAGTGGCCAAACCTATTTCTATCATTTACGTAGAACAGTGGGGCCAAACCTATTTCTAACTTTACATAGATTAGAAAGGCCAAACCTATTTCCACCTTTACATAGATTAGTAAGGCCAAACCTATTTCCACCTTTACATAGATTAGTAAGCCCGAACCTATTCTAACTTTACATACATTAAGCCAAATTTATTACTACCTTTACATAGAACATTGGGGCCAAGCCTATTTTTATCTTCACATAGAACAGTATTTCGATATATATGTCTTGGGTTGCTTCGCCACTAAAAATCGTCTAGTCTAATGAAACTGAGACTTTGTAATAAATTATTTACTATGCGCAGAAGTTTTGTGGGTCTGGATATAGCCCGCGGGCAGTAATTCGAGCAACACTGAACAAAAGAAATCCTTTTATGACAAGCAATACATTTCTTAAGACTTATTAAGTCAGACCATTGAATGCCCTTAAGGGTGTATAATTGATTTCATTGTAATGAAAGGCTTAGATGAACATAAATTTATATGACTGCTATATTTTCACACTATTGTGACAGCGTTCAACACACTATATGAGAAACACGTAAATGTTACTAACCTAGCTCTTTCTCTCCTAATCGACGATACCATCGTTGATTTGACCCCATTAAATTAAATTCATTTTTGGTTTTATAAACTATTATTTTGGTTATATAAAAAGAGCATGCATTCTCCTATAATATAATTCTATACCAAAAATAACGTTTTGTGTTTACAAACAAAAGTGTTTTTGAAGTTTGATTATAACGGTAGAATGCCGAAATGTGAAAAATGAATAATTCTGTCAGAATGTGGAAAAATATATGCGGAGATAAACTCATAAAGAGCTAAATCGTAGCAGGTTCGAGATTTGTGTACTAATACTACTATGCACAGAAATATTAATAATAACTCAATATAATATCTCAATTTAGAGGCGTAGTGAGCAAAACCTGCGCCCGGGGCAAGGTTAATTATTGGTACACCCACCACTTTCCATGAACGTCACATAGAAATAAAGGCTGTGTGTGGCGCCCCACCCTGAGGGTAGTTCCCAGGGCATCGTGCCCACTAGCCCCCAACCCTCCTACGCCTCTGACTGAATACTCATCAGTTTTGTACTACTTCTGTATTTTTAGGTCCTCAGCCAGCGCGAAAGGCACAGGTGATGATTTTTCGTGGGGACTTGAACCCAAGTGTTGTGGAGGAGTACGTCTGTGGCCCGCTTCCATACGTAAAGAGTTGCAGACTACTGCAGCTCGCAAACCGTCGGAATCCTGTAGAGTTTTCTATAAGGTTTGCAATCGTATTAATTATTAATGCTTACAGATCACGCATCTCTAAAACCTTATAATTAGGTATAAGTGTGGAAAGGCTAACAGCTTTTGCAGATGGGTCGTTTTTCATTAATTATTCAATTAAATCTTGATATAAGTCTCTTAAACTAAAATTATAAGACTATATTTTGGCAGGGACTTCCTACTTGAGATTTTAAAAGTTAAAGAATAAAAATACTTTATGAACATGTCTAAAGAGTCAGAGGGAATGAATACTTTTGTATTGTCTTCTGATAACCTTACGTGTAATTGTATTTAATAATATATCTTAAAACCAAGCAAAATTTTAAATAAATTCCTTTTTTAAAAAAAAGAGAACTCCGCACTTACAAATGAATCTCTCCATAATATAGAAGTTATTTCCCTTATTCGATATCTAATCTAAATAATTAATTACCAATAATGAATTGAATAATTGAATGATTGTTTAATAGATTCATGTTTTGTTCGGTTCAGTGAACAATCGCTTGATTTTCAACTTGATTTGATAACGGGTTTTTGAAAAATGACCGTACCATCATCTTAGGTGACAAAAAACCTACATATTTAGCCGTATCTATCCCTAGTTGGTATAAAAAGCATAGTTAATTATAAATAATGAATAGACCTATTGGTTGGTTAAATGTTTTTACTGATTTATGTCCTATCTACGCCAATGAATAATTGTGATAAATTTAAGCTTGATTCGAGGAAGAAATAGCGTCTAGAACCTTTTTACCAGGCAGACAGACATAGTTGATATAGGACTTTTATAGACTAGACAATTCATATGTTGGGTTGAATACTAGTTAAATATTCTATGTCATAAATATGGTTAGCTTTGTATACAGTCCTTCTGTTTTTCTGTCCCAAGGCCAGTTGCAGTTTTAGAATTACAAGTTGCAATCACAACAATTTGGGCACAAATCAAGGACAAGGTAGTCGACACATTTTAACAAGTGTCTGTAGATATTACTTAACACATGTACAGATTAACACATGAAGCTGCATTGCAAGTGAAGATAATTTGAGATAGGGAAAACGTTTTAACATCTTATTTACAAAATGTCCTGTTTTTATGAACTGTAAACTATTCAACGTTATTTTAAAGAAATAGATTGTAAAGATTTCCAAACTTTAATTTAAAAAAAGGGAGACATTGCACAACATTCGTTATTTTTACATCTGCTCAGAGATTACATATTTCTCAGGTCCTAAAACCTATTTCTATAATAGCAGTGTGCAAGAAATTCTTAAAAAAAAATATAATAGTTGGAAGATTAGAGGTGGCTTAAAGTGGATAAAAAGAACTAACAAGAAAACAAAGAACCCTCCACATCACACCATACACTTATAGTCACTTTCAAAGTATACGTAGGAAGGGATCACTAAATCTAACATGTGCATTCATTGCAGATCGAGCATATTTTGTTGGAGAGCTATGAAGCCACAGTTTGTGAAAACGATGAGCCAGGATGCTTAACTTTTGATATTTTCCCAGTGGGAACAAGCTATCTTGGTGATACTAACAGGTAGTTGTCCCCTTTAAAAGGATAACATTCTACACCTTTTTTTTTACGTACAAGAAACCTTTTTTTTAAGGTGTGTCCTCGATTCCGAAGATTAAGGAATAGTGCATTGTTTCACATGATACTGTTGTAGCAAGTGTGTATGTGTGTGTGTGTGTGTGTGTGTGGTTATAGGGTCACACTGGGAAGGGGTTTGCGATTGGTTGCGAATGATGCAACATAGTCTTCATTTGGTCTAAATTAGGACAGACGACACCAGAACGTGAGACTGAAAATGTGTGTTATTGTAATGAGTTAAGTTTTGTTAAAAATTGTATTGCTTAAGTCTACATTTATTTCGTTTGATCACAAGTTGATTTTGTCTATAATATAAAAAAGTTATGTTTAGTTTGTTCACAAGCAAGTTATTAAAATCTACCAGCAGTTTGGTCCTATAAGTCAACGACCGGTAACAATAACTACGCAAAGCAAAATGCGACCTACATATTTTTTCACATCTCATGCAGACAAAGCCATTGTAACTATCCTTACACAAACTAGAAGTAACCAGAACACCACGTTGTAGCACTAATGAGTTGATCAGTGTAGATGTAAATCAGACATCTATTTGTCAAACAAAAGATAAATAACCACAGTTATCGTTGTCGCTATAAGAAAAAACACAAAAGTTAAAAATACTTTTCAGTATTTCCACAGAGTCTATACGACGCTACCCTAGCTGGTGTCTATTTATTCATATCTATTGTCAATTCCTATTTTTTTTATATAACATTATGGTTGGTAATGTCACTACTAAAAATTAAAAAAAAAATAAAAAAAAAAAATTCGAGCTAAATCTAATATTATCTCTTGACAACCTGCAAAGTTTCTTTTCAACCGAATGTTCGTTAAAACAGAATGGATTGCATTTAGCGAGAAGAAATAAGATAGTTTTAAGCACATAAACGCAGAAAAAAACTCTAAGATTTCAGTTATTGAACCTTTGATTAGCTCCCCTCCCAAATAAAATTAAACAACATAAAATAGTTCTGTAAAATGAGGTATACAATATGTTGGTCACTCGTTTACCTTCATTCATCCCATAGTCTGTTCGACCTTTGGGTCACTACAAATAATCTGTACAATCTTTCTCCACTTCTCTCTGTCTTTTACATTCACTAGATTCTCTATGAATGACAGATCTGTCCATTCTCTGATGTTGTCTTCCCATATCGCTTTCTCTTCTTTTCTCTGGTAATCTGAGTTCTCACTTTACTAAACAGAAATTGCTGAAAGTAAAAACATCTGGCCGCAGTGCTGGTTCACACAATGCCTTCTCAAATCGCTGGCCTCAAATCTTATCAATTTGACTTGTACGGACCTATAAACTGATCGGTTCTAAATGGACGTTTTAGTTTAATTCTTTTTTATCATGTTATATATATTTCAATATTAGTTAGAATAAAAAAAAACATGTTGATTGTTCGAACAGATAACCTCGTAATGAGATCACAAAATACTAAACAATTTAGGTTTTTGTAATATTGTGTGTTCGTATTTTGCATATTTTTTATGCTGCTGTAGTTAATGTTGGTATTTCTGTACAATGTTGCAGAAGGTGGACCTGGCTGTCTGCCCAATACAACATCCCGTATCCATTTCTACACCCAGTCGACTTTGCACTATTAAGTGATGTCACTGGATCAGATTTCAGTAGATGGTCCGTTCTCAAAGTTTGGTATGCAGGTCAGATATACGAGAGTCTTGAAGAATTTGTTGAAGGATACAATTCAAACAGGTGGGGACGGAATAATTAGATGAGAAATCATTTCAGGTTATTTACATTTTTGTTTTCATTTTGTTCGTTTCTCATACTCTTACATTAAAAAAAATGTTTTCAAAAGACTTATCTCTAGATGAATTCTATAAATACGTTTAAATAAACACAATTTAAATGTATTCACACATACTTATACACTTACAAAATCGAGATAAAAAGAGAAAGACTTGCATAGTATTTTTTAAAAATACATCTGTTATATGTAGATGCCGGGGGCCGTGATTATAATTCAAAGTTTAAACTCCGTTAAGAGACAATGTAGTTAATGGATACAATTGACAATAATGATGTAATGATGATCAATAAATAAACATACTTTTTTACTTTGAACTAGCGACATCTAGATTTAACTTTTTAACAAACAAAGAAACAACAAAAAAAAACAACCTCCAAATTTCTCTCTTCTAAACTAGTCTCGGCTTTTTAAACCTTTTTTTCAACGAATCATATATACCCCCCCCCCCCCAGTAACCTTCAACTTAACTTTTATGTAACCTTGAAGTAATTCCTATAAAGTTTTGATGCCCTGCATAATTTGACCTGCGGGCCAAAACGAAATTGACCTGAAACTAATTGATTAGAAACATGTAGATCCAGTGCTTCATTAATTAATGGGATATTTGAAATTTATCTTTTTTTTTTCACGCGTGTGAAAATGACTTCATTTCTCTACTTAAAATATGAGCAACATTATAGCTGGCTTTACAACCGACTCATTTTCTTGCGTTTTTTTGGGTCAAGATTCCCATCAATCTTCCAATATCTAGACGTACTTTAACAATCTTTTACTCGCGTCTCAAACAAAGAATCTCTTCATATTTGTTTTATAATGCAGTTTATAAGTTGCTGTAATTTAAAATAGCCACACTTTCTTTACAAATCAAATATGTTGGCTTATTATAATGTTCCACAAAAAAAGTAAAGATCCGTTCACTTTTCCTGTTAGAAAACGTATAATCAAGCCCCTAACGTAGGTAAAGATACATTTTTCAACCTTTTTGTGTGTGTGTGTGTGGGGGGGGGGGGGGAAGTTGGGGATTTCTACACTTTGAGCCGACATTTCTGCGGGCCGGATGGAATCATTTCACGGGCGTATCTGGCCCGCGGGCCGTACTTTGGGCATTACTGCAGTATAAAGGTCAGACTTTTTTTTTTCGATGAGTATATCTAAACTAACTACATTTTGTGAACGACCTTGAACTGTCTGCAGTGAGCACAACTCAGCTCGAGTCGAACCTCAATCCCCTTCATAGGTAAGCCAAGTTCAAGCGTACTTAGCCTCTCGGCCACGCTTACCACCTGAGATGAACTCCAATTGGTGACAAGGCAGGGAGGCCTAGGTCTCCCGTAGTGCCCTGGTAAGGAACTCTGCTGTTTGGCGTAGTGCCTCATAGCTTCCGTACAAACATAGTGAACCACTAGATACATCTTCCCGCAGCTCGCGGAGCTGCGGACACTCTTGCAAGACGTGCGCCACCGTCTCTTCTGATTTCCCGCAGTGTCGGCAACGGGCATCAAAATTTGGCCGGAACCGGGCGAAATACGCACCTATGGGGCAGTGTCCCGTACGCCACTGCGCTATTGTTGTTTGTTCCGACCTTTTTAGCCTCCACCACGGGTCCTCTCGATTTGGGCGGCGCATGTGCTGCCAGACTCCCCTGGCAGTGTTGGAGTCATCCCAGGATTTCAACCACTTTTCATGTACCCACTCTCGTATTACTGTCGTAGCCTGTTGAAACGTACTTGGTGCCTCGAAAGTGGGCACGGCCAGCGCTCCTTCTCGTGCTAGAGCATCAGCCACGGCATTGCCCCTCACGCCGCAGTGCGAGGGCACCCACTGCATAACGATGACAGCTCCAATAAGTAGGCGGATGTTATTTGCGGCGCCTAATGCCTCTTCCACCAATTTGGACTTTCCCCCTAAGTCAGCCACGGCTTGGAGGCAGGACTGGGAATCGGTAACCATTAAAACGGTAGTCGCAACGGTTATCTTTTCACGTAATTTTTGGAGCACGAAATTGAGGGTATTGGTAATCGCCGTTAATGCAGCATCAAAGCTGCATGCAGCGAGGCCGCATGCGCCTGACAGCTTGTCTGGTTCATGGTCTGGGTAAATGATATAGGCCCCATACCCAGCTCTTACGGGGTCCTTCATGACCGACCCGTCTGTGTAACAATAAATGGCATCGGCCGGGTAGGTCTTTAGTGTGTCCAATGCCATCTTCCTGAGTAAATCCGGGTGTGTGTGCCTCTTTGTGGCCCCCTCCAACCCGTGAATGGTGAAGTTTATGGGAGGAGTGGGCTGCCTCCTCCAGGGCGGACACGTGCTTATCCGTCGAATTGAGACCCTATCAGTGGAGAGGCCAGCTTGTGCATTCAAATTTAACGCGCAGTGCATGAATGATGTCCGTTTTATCCTGTTTTTAACTCTCCACCGAGTGACTAATGTATGGGTCGGTAGCCCTGGTTCGCCTCTTTTATAGCGTTCCAGGGCCGTTAGCACGCGCGCTCTCTCCTCAGGCTGAGAGGAGCCACGTTGGATTTCTGTAGCTGAAGTTGGGCTCGTTCTATAGGTGCCGCAAATGAATCTGAGAGCCTGGGCCTGTACACGGTCGAGTGATTCGAGGGCCGTCTTGCTTGCGTACACCTGCTCGGGCAGGCTGTACTCGATTTGGGACAGCCCCTGTGTACAGTGTGCGGAGCGTGTCAGCTCGGGCGCCCCACTTGGTACTGGCTAGCTTTCTGAGTAACCCAAGCTTCTCCGAGGCCTTTCGTTCAACGTCCTGGATGTTCAAGTGCATTGAGAGCTTCCTATCTAGGGTGACTCCTAGATATTTTGGCGTGTTTTCACGTTTGAGTCGCAGCCCACCGAGTTGGAGCTCAAATGGGGCCCCAAGAATGTCGATTCCCAGGCTGAACAGGCTCCAGGTCGTTTTGGCAACGTTTATCTGAATCTGCCATTTTGAACAATACGAGGAGATGGTATGGAGGTCGGTTTGTAATGCTGCCTGAAGTTGGTCAGCTTTCTTCCCGGTTGACCAGAGGACAATGTCGTCGGCATATAACAGTTTGCGACACCGGAGTGAGCTGGGCAAATCGTTAAGAAAAGCCATGAAAAGGATACATGAGAGGGTGGATCCCTGGGGTAATCCTCTTGTAGGGCTGTTTTCCCCACTTAGAGAGTACTGGAACTGTGTTCGTGTTTTCCTCTCCGTTAGGAACTGTTTTATCCAGTTGTAGGTCCGCCCGCGTACGTCCATGGCTCTAAGCTTAAGATAGAGGCCTTGCTTCCACACCCGGTCATAAGCCTGTTTTAGGTCAATAAAAACTGCATATGTGCTCTCGGACCTCTGGAACCCATCGGCCACCTCCTGCATGAAAACTGTGACCTGGTCGATCGGGCTCAAGCCTGCCCTAAAGCCAGCCTGCTCTGGCGCTAGGATACAGGCACTCTCAAAACCATCCGTTCTACTATCTTGCCGATAGTGGATGTCAGGGATATGGGTCTGTAGGACTCCACGTTAGTCGCGTCTTTGCCCTTTTTTAGTATTGGAACAATGGTAGCACAGCGCCAGGCCCTGGGTAGTCTGGACTCTACCCAGGTCCGATTCGCAAACTCTAAGAGCTTGTCTTTCGCAATACCCCCGAGATGTTTTACCATCTCAGGAGTAACCTTGTCTGGCCCCGGAGCCTTTCTGTTTTTGCACTTAGCTATCGCTCTATCCAGCTCAGCACGGCGAAGGGCGCATTGCACGTGTCCAGGTCTTTGGACCCATTCGACTCTCTCTCGAGTCTTTTACGCTCCTTGTTGAGGGCTATAGACGTGGCTGACTTCTTTTCGGACTTGCTTATGGAAGCGAAATATTTGTTAAGCAAGTCGGTCATTTTTTGATCTTTTACCACTCGATCCCCACTGGGTGACAATAATGGGGTGGCTGTACGCGCCGAATCTTTGGCCTCAAGATTACGAAGAAGACGCCAGGCTTTGGAAGTATCCCGAAGATCCAGCCCGGCACAGGCATTCCTCCAGTGGTCCGCCCGTACACGTTGAGCCACCTCGCTGGCCTTCCGGCATAATGCGTTGAACTCCCTGCGGCATTCGGGGGTTCCCTTTCTTTGTGCTCTTCGCCTCGCCCGTTACCTGGCCCTGACTATTCGATCTAATTCTCGGGACCAGGCGGGTCTATGCCGTATGCCGGGATAGGTCCGCGGGATAAACTTCCCAGCCGCACCCAAAATCGCTGCAGTCATTTCGACGTATTTTTCGTCGACTGTCCCTTCCTCCACCGCGATTCCCGACAGGGCGGAGTCGACAGCCGCCCCGTATGCTGGCTAGTCAGCCTTGGTGAAGCTCCATTTTTTAGGGCCGTTTAGTGGCTACACCTCTGGCCTCTGAGAGGGCAATAGAGATTTCTATGGGCCTATGATCGCTCCCAACATCCTCAAGCACATTGATTGTGGTTTTCCCCTCTAGGTCTGCAGAGATAAGTGTTAAATCGGGTCTCGATATAGACCCGTTTCCAGTGTGTTGGAGGGTTGGCGGACTATGTTTATTCTGCAAGCAGAATAAGTTCGTAGTGTTGAGAATTTCATGGACTTTTTTGGCCCTAGGAGTCGGTTGCGTCATAGCCCCATGCAGGAGACTTGGCATTGAGGTCCCCAGCTATTAGAGTTTTAGTTAGAATGTTCTTATTGCCGAGGTTAATGGCAAGTTCGTGTTTTGGCGGATTGTAACAATTAATGACCGTAAGTTTTCTACCAGCTTTGAATATGTCAAGCGAGATGGCGTCGGTACGCCCGCTTTGAGGGCCAGGATTTTGTGAAACCGTCATTCCGTTTCTTACATATGTGATAATTCCACGGCACTCATCGCATTTACATTTATAAGCCGTGTAGCCGTTAATGTGGCTACTTCTTTTCTTGCCTACCAAGGTCTCCTGCAACAGCGCGATGTCTATTGCCCTCTCGTGGAGGAGTTTCGTGAGCTCAAATATCTTAGGTATTAAGCCACAGATATTGAGCTGAAGTACTTTGATCTGGCTAAGTCTCTCGCTCCCTAAGGGTTTAGGACTGGAAGCGACGGACCGTTGTAATGGTTGGTGATTTGGAGGACCGATGGTCCTCGCTTCTTTGGTCGTATTCGATTGGGCCTTTTGGATGTTACTTTGGGGTTGGGCCTGGTGCGGGACATGATCACCAGGTTGGTGTGGTTGGCTAGCCACACCTTGGCTACCGTTCTTCCGAGGGAAGAACGAATGCAGTGTAGCCTGGGAAGAGGGCTTTGTCCTGAGAAGGGGAACCTTCGCTAATTTGTCGTGGTTCGACAGGTTCCGCCGGATCGGAACCACGGGGCGAATAGTAGAGGACTTTACGAAGTCGGGCCTGCCGCCCACTACCCACGCGACAGAGCCTGTTTGGGTCTGCTCGTACCCGCGTTTTCTGGTTTGTTGTGTATTAATCATGTTTGTAAATAAGTCGAAGACCGTTTGCTTATTGGGAAGCGCGTTCCTCTACTACCTCACAGGGGACGGGCTAGATAGATCCTAGCTCGTGGACGCCAACCAGTCCGCCCGACGCAGCCCTCTAAGGCCGCGCCAGTCAGCCCAATCTTTGTCCAATTGGAGACCCGCGAATCAGCCGAGTCCCAGGAGAACCCGACCAACCCTCGAGTTTGTGTCCAGCGCTATCCGCTTTTCGGAGAACCCGTGGGTCTCTTACTCACCGTTGCCCCGGGGCCCCACGGGGGGGGGGGGCTGGACATAACCCCTTTGAGTTCCTTTTACACTTGCCGGCTGCTCATTCATCAGCGGCAAGCAACCTGTACCCTTGGCCACTCCTAATAGAGCAGGAGTGTTCACGCGGCGACCACGATGAGGTGGTACAGGAACGCCGCGAAGCTTACCACCAGATATATATTGCGCACCTAAGTTTGTAACGGGCGTAATCGCCGTTAGATCGTCCTGGCGGTGAATAAGACGCTCAGTTACTAGACATCATCATTTTTATTGTTAGCAAAAGTAGTCAACGTTACTATGTACGACAGTCGGGAAAAATGTGACCGTTCTGAAGTGGCAAGGTCCAGAAGCTTCTTTCTAGCGGAGACGTTTTGAAACAAAATGTAGAATCAATGTTGCCTGAGAGGCGTCTGTTCTGTTTTCACGTAGAATAAATAAATTACAGTACATAGTTCAACCTAAAGTAGAAAACACCAAACTGTGGGAGATGAGAGGACAGAAAAATATAGAAGTACAGATCTTAGAGAGGAAGTGTTGATGGATTGGTCACACACTTAGAAAGATACCAGCAACAGAGCTAGGAAGGCCTTAGAGTGGAAACCCCCAGGGAACAAGACGCAGAGGAAGACCAAAAAGAACATGGCGACGAAGTGTATTTGAAGAAGCCGAGAGGACCGGGAAGAGCTGGGAAACCATAAAAAAAACTAGCAAGAGACCGTGGAGAGTGGCGTGTTTTTGTCAAGGCCCTATGCTCCATGAGGAACTCAAAGGAGTGATGATGATGATGACAGAGTTAAACATAACATTGAAGACTATCATTTTATTACGTCACATCCTTTTAGGTACTTCCTTACAAAACACATTCACAACAAACAATGACGCAATATAAACATATTAGCACAGCATCTCTCTCGAAAACGGAAAAAAAAAATTGGTTCAAATATTAGTTGTTTTTTTTTAAACAGTGGTACATAGTGCTTGGTTTAACAAACAAGGATTTGTAGCTACAATGAAAATAAAGCCTTTTAAAACCTCCCCTTTTCAGAACACAGCGCCCTCTTGCCTGGAATACCCCCCCCCCCCCCAATGAACGCTTCATTACAAATATATGCAAGTAAATAATTGAGAGAGTACAATGTCTTTCGTTTGTGCATTGCGTCATACTGTTTGTAACAACAATAATCGTCAATTTTCTTATTGTCTTTGGGATGGCCAAAATTGGCATATTAATAATTAATGGTGCAAATCTTTGCTGTTATAAGGAAGACAAGCTTTTCTTGGTAAATGTATTGCTGTAGGTTTCTATTGTAATCTAGAGGTCTGTGACTTATTTCAGCATCCCCAAACTAAAACTTCAGAAACCTGTTGAAAGCGAGACTCTCTTCTCAACTTTGAATCTCAAAGGAATTCCATCCCCGAGAAATTCACAGAGACCGCCTCAGCAGTTTGAAGCAGATGGGAAAAGATACTCCTTGAAAGACAGACAGGTCGGCATGTTAAGTTATTGTAATTGTATTGTTTGCTTGGCTCTACATATTTGATGAACTAAATCAACACATAAAGTGATGTCTGAAATGTGATTTTTTTTTCCAGGTGAAATACTTGGACTGGACATTTAACTTTCGAATGTCACCATTTACTGGTCCATCAGTGTATGATATTAGATTCAAAGGGGAGAGAATCGCTTATGAAATTGGTCTGTCAGAGATTTCCATATATTATTCTGGTTTCGCTCCCATGCAGGTCGGTAGCAGAGATGTCATTATTTGTATGTTCTCTTACTATACGTTAATAATAAGGGTTTTTCCTCGGTATGCCAACATTAATGACAGGAATTACAAATATTGGAACGTTATAATATGGCACTTGCAATGTTATCTTTTGAGTATACTACATCGCTTGTTTGTAATTCTCACTTGGAAGTAGTCAAAAGTCATTTGAGAACTGGATACATTTGACGAAGCAATTTTACTATTATCCAGATGTATATTTAGGAGCTACTACTCACAAGGGCAACCATCAGGGCCAAGAAGAATATGAAAAACAAGTTCGTAATTTTTAGTTATGACACCATAATTTGTTTCATTTCCTTAACAGTTCATGTTTTTAGTTGTTAGAAGAAAACTTTATTTAACATCGAAAAAGTTTTCATATTTTACCATTAAACAATTTTTAAAAAATTAAATATGGCGCAGATACTCCAATGCAATGTTTAGTACCTTAATAAAAAAAAATTAACTATAAGTAACTGTAACTATACTACTCAATGTGATCTGTCTCTCTTGTACAGCTTACTGAGCGATAATTTCTACCCATTTTTTGTTTGTTTAGTGCAATATCATTGATATTGTCATGCTTAATGTGTATGGTCCAATCACAGTTGGACCTAAGGAAGAAGGGTTGTATCTGTGTGAAGGTTTTGGTGTTTAATTTTTTAAAGCATTTTTTAAAAAGTTGTTTGATTTGATATCGAACTCGATGGCTCAAGCTGACACACTAACCATTGAGCCAGCAAAAACTTTTGGCCATAAATGTTTTACGGCTTTTGTTAGTTTCAATTTTTAGGCGACGACCTAATTCTCTACACAACGTATTATCTCCCCTCAGCAAGTACAGTCTGTATAAAATAAAATTCATTAATTATGACTAATTAATAAAACGGTTGGTCAATTTTTTGATGAATACATGTTTTGTGAGGGACAATGAATAAATCTATTACATTTTATGTCGATCTAAGAATGGACAAGCGAGGACAACTACGTGCTTACAATTTGTATTCGACAGACAGAGTAAGTTGATATAAGCTTTGTACAAAATGTGTTTCCCCACCTCTCCACAGTACTGTGGAAGTACAGGGCATAGGCTCAATATATATATAAATAAGTCTGACCATACATACAAAGTCAACTACACCGGATGTGAATATGTTAAAGATACATTTTTTTTTCTATTATTTCTTTTGTATGTCGTAGATCAGATTTTTGCCTTAAGTTCCAGCAAAATTGTGTTTAAGATTTTGCTCGTTCCATTGTATATCTATATTATGTTTATTTTTAGCAAATGTATTCGTACCCCGACAGTGCAGTCCTGTTAGGTACACATTCCAAGTCTTTAATTCCAGGGGCAGATTGTCCTGAATTTTCAACTCTAATTAACCAGGTATGTACAATTATTTTCAAATGCTTGAACCATGATTGTGTTACCTTGATCTTTTCACTTGAACTTCATGATTTTTATTAGGTTTACTTCATAATACATTTATAAATCGAAATGTGGGAGGGACGAGATCTATACTTGGTTGTGGATATGTGGGGAAAATGCTCTTCATTGGCCAACAAGGGAGACAAAGTGAACATGACACGCAATAAAGATAAGTTGAGTTAGAGCCATGACATTCAATAAAGATAAGTTGGGTTAGAGCCATGACATTTAATAAAAGATAAGATAAGTTATAGCCATAACATTTAATAAATATAACTTTATTTTAGCCATGACATTTAATAAAAGTAAGTTTATTTAGACCCATGGCATTTAATAAAGATAAAAAAGGTTAAGTTATAGCCATGACGCTCAATGAAAGTAAATTAAACTTATTATAGCCATGACATTTAATAAAGATAAGTTGATTTTGAGCCATGACATTTAATAAAGATAAGTTGGGTTAGAGCCATGACATTTAATAAAAGATAAGATAAGTTATAGCCATAACATTTAATAAATATAACTTTATTTTAGCCATGACATTTAATAAAGATAAGTTGATTTTGAGCCATGGCATTTAATAAAGAAAGGTTGAGTTAGAGCCATGACATTTTCAAATGATTAGGTGAATTAGAGCCCTGTCGTCGAACATAGACGATAACCAATATAAAGCCTGCTTATATTAAATAGAGGCGCGGTTTCACTAGTGCTTGTGATTACCCGCAACAATTACAAATATTACAAAGCTATTGATATTCTTTATATGACACTATATGATAACTATTTCATTTTTACAATTTCAATGTTACATTAAACTTCCTTAGACATTTTGGGGCCAGCTTACAGATGAGCCTTCCTCCTATGATTCAAGCTTCTGTCTGTTTGAACAAAACGCCGGAATACCACTGAGAAGACATTCATCTTACGAGAAGTCTCAAGGCTCTTTCTATGGAGGGATGCTGGATTCAGTCCTAACACTCAGGTAAGTGAAACATTCATTTTACCAGAAGTCTCGAGGCTCTTTCTATCGAGTAACCTGATTCAGTCCTAATTGTCTGTTAAATTAAACATTAAATTTTTGTTGTAAGTACATTCTTGAATGCTAGTTAAAAATAAACATTTCATTCAAAGAATTCATTCATTCAGACGTGCAGACAAAAAGAACCCTCAGGCTAGATCCGCCTCAGATATAATAGAAACGAAGATCACTGCTCGGATTCTAAGCCTACTTTAAAATTATGCAGATTTAGTTTTTCGTGTGACTAAAAAAAAACCACTATTTTTACTATACTTTTTTTCATAAAAAAAAACACTGTTCAAAACCTTTACTCGATCCTAGCTTAGGTAGACATTGTTAAAAACAGTTTCTATACAAGTAGTTCTACTCATGCAATACTTTATATCGATTCCTAGGTCCATATTATCTGTGTTCAGCAATGACTACATCATCGATTTCACTTTTCATCAAAATGGAATCATTCAAGGGCAGTTAACCAACACAGGTATTTGATGGTTAGAATGTAGGTTTATTTAATGCTAGAAAACATAGCAAATTATGAGATCCTAGTCGATGAATTAAATCGAATTTTCTTTTACAAATGGAGGCTTGGTGGCAGAGTTTAAAGCGCTAGCATCTTAACAGCCGGGTTTCGTGTTCGAATCCTAGTAAAGAGTGGGATTTTAGATTTTGGGATTCTTAGGGAGCCAACCCAACTCTAATGGGTACCTGACATGAGTTGGAGAACCGTTAAGACGGTTGATTGTTGCTGGTTACATTGACGCCCTCGTTAACCGGCGGCCACAGAACCAGATAACCTTAACATCATCTGCCATATGGCTGCATGGTTGTGCGGTCTGCGCGCTGGACTGTGGTTCGGATTTATCGATCGTCGAGGGTTCAAATCCTGTTTGGACTAGGAAGTAAACTATCTTCAACTCTGAAGGAACATCCGAATTATGTAAAACATTTTACAAACATTCTATCATAGATAGTAAGGGTCTGAAATGGGTACTTTACTTATTTTTATTTTTTATTTTTCCCACACCCAATCTCGGATCAAGATGAGATTTTGCACAATTATTTCTTTTACCTGACAGCACAAGAATCAATAGAACAAAAATATAGGAAATAATAAATTACTTTGTTTGATATCTCAAAAAGGGAAAGATATTGTACTTGACTGAAGTGGTGGTATAAACTGAATTAGTTTCCTTAGCAAGGGAAAGAAAAAAGATTTGACTGAAGTGGTGGTATAAGTTGAATAAGTCCCCTTTATCGATTGTCGTTTGAGGCTTACTACAAATTTAATAACATGACTGATCCAAGCTAATAAAATCCTTTAATATAAGCTTTTTTTTTTAAAAAAAAAAGCAGTTATTTTGTATTTTATTGTTTAAAATATTTATTAGTTTATTCTTGTTAAAACTGATTGAATACACTGATTTAGTTGTATGCGGTTTTCTTGTAAACTTCTAGTTTAGAATATCACTTTATAGTCGTATTCATTCTACATTTATTGAGATGGATCTATTCTAATAGGTTACCTCTTACCGAGCTACTTCAACAGGCAGGAAACTTTATATGGCTACCGTATTAACAAAAATATCGTTGGAAATATTCATCAAATTTTCGCCCATTTTAGGGTGGATCTGGACATTGGCGGTACATGCAACAGATATGAGACTTTGAACATTGTTAAGGATCAAATACCACTTCAACAGGTGATGATAATTTTTTTCTCTCTAATCTTTATTAATGAAAGTAATTATTTTGTTCTTAATAACTAATAAAGCTTGACTTCGAGTGCGAAGATTAGTGAGGAATGCAGTATTTCCCGTGGCTGCGCAAATTTTGCCACATCCATAACTATTGTCGACAGGTGGTCGATTTAGATCAGTGGTTCCCAAACTTTTTTGTCTAGACTAGAAAATTGTTTTTTTATCATACATATTACCACATTTCGAAACCATAACAATACTTTTTAAACAAACATTATTTATATCATTTTTTTGCCTAAAGCGCATAAATGTCCAAAAGCTTTCGTGAACTTGTTAATAGAGGATGATAGATGTTCTTTCATTTCAAAAGACAAGATCAGAAATATTTATTTAGGTATCTGTTTGTTTGAGAAGATATTATCGAGTCGTGCTTTTTGACATAGTATATTCTCTGCACCATTTTGCTCAACAATGATTGTATACAGGCATTTCTACTTTATTTGTCTTCAGTTCAAACACAAAATGTATTGAGCAAAGATAGAAATAAAAAATAAAAAAAAGCATCTATTTTGGTTTACGTATACCAGAGAATTTTAATCAGATTGGGCAAACCTTTTTCTTAGCATGTTTTACTTGAATAATAAGCAGTATTCTGTTGCTTTATTATTTGAAACAAAGTAGATTCTAGTCAATCTAGTCATGCATGTTAATCAGTTACTTAAATTCTGCAAAGTAGTAGTTTTTTTCATGGCTGTTATGGGCAACCCATTCCATTCTCTAATGGCAACAGCGAAGAAGTAGCTCTTGGATTAATTTATTCTAGCGTATGGAATAAGAAATGTGCCTGTATTTTGTGACTTTCTGAGTATTTTATTAGGTTTGGCGTTTCTATTTCTAAATTATGTTATATAACTATTTTATCGATATGCCTGCCCTCCTGAAGGGTCTCTAAGTTTAGTAATTTTACAAAAGGTGTTACTCTAATGAAGTTTGAATATTCGTTAGTTATAAATCTCACTGGCCAATTATGTGTAGAAAATAACAACTAGATTTATATAAGTAAACAAAAACATTTCAATGTTGTTTATTGTTTTGACGGCGAAAGGATCCAGACGTAATCAAACACCAGACTAAAATTATTCGGGACCTGAAACCGACGGAGAAGAGAGCTGTTTTCGACTACAACTTTAGGAAACCTAAATACCATTTAGTCTACAACAACAACGTACGGAATGATTTAGGGCAGGAGAAGTCGTACAGGTAACGTTTTGATTTCACATTTTGTTGCGTGTGGATTACGATATGTCATTTAGGGCAGGAGAAGTCGTACAGGCAACGCTTTGATTTCACATTTTGTTGCGTGTGGATTACTATATGTCATTTAGGAGGCATGGTCATTGCCATCTGTTCCTATTACATTTCTGGACATGTGGCGGGAGGGGTGTCTGGAACAAGGTTTCCTTGATCCTTTGGGCGCTTAGCAAACACAACCTAACTCTTCACTTCCCTTCATCTATCTCTTAGTCTGTTGAACCATTGGGGCAGCACACACGATTTGTCGAACATCTTTCTTCATTTCTCTCTGTCTTTTGCATTGGAAAGCAAGGCAATTTACAACTCTGTCAAAACTATCGCACCATCAGCCTCATAAGCCATTC
This sequence comes from Biomphalaria glabrata, assembly GCF_947242115.1. NCBI lineage: Eukaryota > Metazoa > Mollusca > Gastropoda > Planorbidae > Biomphalaria > Biomphalaria glabrata. Next base: position 10,145,165 of record NC_074721.1, read on the forward strand.
AAGAAAAGTACTGTTAAAAATTATAGTAAATCGACAATAACCGATAGCAGACAACATTGTATCAGAAGAACAAGCAGGTTTTAGACAAGGTCGCAGCACAACAGAACAAATACTAAACCTCAGAATACTCTGTGAAAAATATCTCTAACACCAAGAGAATCTTTTCCTTGTCTTTATTGATTTCAAGAAAGCTTTCGATCGAGCATGGCAAGTGGCACTCTGGGCGACAATGGAAAAGTAGAACAATGATAAAAACATAATTAAAGTTATCCAGAAACTCTACAAGGATGCCGCCAGTGCGGTGTACTTCAACAATAATATTGGGGACTGGTTCAAAACCACAGTTGGAGTAAGACAAGGCTGCCTACTTTCACCAACACTTTTCAATATCTTCCTTGAGAGGATACTGGACGATGCTCTCGGGGGTTATGAAGGTACTGTAAGCAATGGAGGAAGAGGAATTCGCAGATGACATTGATGGCCTAGCAGGGAAAGAAGAACTAGCTGACTTGGTTTTGCACATTGACAAGAGTTCCTCAGCATATAGTATACAAATAAATGCCGAAAAAATACAACAAATGATGACCAATAGCCATCAGGGCTTTAAAAGGGATATAAGTATTGGAGGTGAAAAGCTGACTAGTGTTAACAAGCTCAAATACCTCGACGCCATTGTCTCAGATGAGGTAACGAAACCCGAACTACTGGCCCGAATAGCACAGTCCAAAGCAGCCCTCTCAAAACTTAAAATAATATGGAAATACAAAGGCTTAGCCCTCGGTAGCAAAATCAAACTGATGCGCTCCCTGGTCATGGCCACATTTTAATATGCCTGTGAGTCTTGGACACTGACTGCAGAACTAGAGAGGAGGATCCTACCAATGAAATTGAGATGCTACAGAAGGATCCGAAGTATCACATTCAACCAGGCAGGATTACTGCAGCGATCGGACCCCATGATGACCTGCTAACTATAGTAAAAAAACGCAAGCTTAAAATCTATGGCCATATTACAAGATCTTCGGGGCTCGCAAAGACCTTCCTTCAGAGAACAGTACCAGGAAAAAGAAGAAGAGGCAGACAGAGCAAGCGATGGGAAGCAACATAAAAGAATAGAAGGGCCTGCTATTGAAAGAGGTTCTAACAAAGGCAAAAGACAGGGAGGAATGGAGAAAGACGGTCGGCGAGTCTTGCTTGGTGCCCCAAGGGATAGGTGAAGGAAAGGTAAGCAGGCTCGTCCATTCTTTTATGCTGCCTTTGTCAACGTCAGGTTAAATTGTGTAACGTTGCAATGTGTAATGATGAAGAATGCTGTATCACTATTACACATTGGACTGGTTACTACCAATGTGTCGCGAATGCGTCGACTGCTAGGTACGTGCTTCCTGGAGTCACACTTGCCACGTGACAGACACAGACATTACAGATTGACTCAAGTTCTCTTTGGCAGACAAATATAATGTTTATTTAATGACAATAATAACTATACTGTACCTTATTGGCAGTTACATCAAGACTTCCGATGTGAAACATACTTATATCCGCATAACAGTATTGAGTGTTAAAGATGATAAGTTACAGAATAAACCAGAAGTAACGTCCGCATCACAAGGGTAACAATAATACATCAATAATAAATATCCAACGGACCTCATTCACCAATCGTAAACAAACAACATTTAGTCACGTGATCTTATTGATAAAACAATGAAAAAAAAATGTCACGTGACAACCATCATGAATTAAACATGAGATAGTAAATTATATAGAAGAGATAGAGCACCATGTGCTAAATGTTGTTTGTTTACGTTTGATGAATGAGGTCCACTGTCAGTGGAGAGAAAAACTAATAGGAATATGCGTAGTGTTCACTGGCTTCAACTGCCCAAATGATACTACTTAACTCAGAGTTACAGCTCGACTCTCTAAGTTGCTACTACTAAAATCATACTTGACTGCCTCGTCCAGAGGATAACACTTGACTGACTGACTGAACTGATTGAACTGTAACTCAATTTTTATTCATTCTACTTCCTGTTTTCTACATCAGGAATTCATGAGTCTTTTCAACGTCTTAACCTGAGGAGAACATCACTTTCTCTATCTGCCTCTTCTTGTTTTTCCTGTTACTGTTCCCTGAAGAAAGGTCTATGCTAGACCTTGTAATATGGCTATAACAGATTTAGTTTGAGTTTTCTTCACAATAGTTAGCAGGTCATCGTGGGGTCCAACAGCTCGAGTAAATTTTTTATATTTTTTTTTTTTGGCTAGCGATGTCTATTTATGTACATCTAGACGTAGATTTCGCAAGGTTTTATTACCGGAAGCGGTAAAGAATATAAGCACTCCGCTAACTATAAAATTCTTCCTAATGACATGCCTCTGAGAACCAGTCCAACTCCTGGCCTTCAAGTGTGGCTCAGATATTGAGTATGGCGGAACTGTTTTCACTAACAGAAGTAGGGGCGAAGGCGAGTGATAGGCGCTTTAACCAGTAAGCTTCGGGCAGAAGGGGCTCGTTAGCCATTGCTGGCTACTCGCCTAAGAGAAGGATATATCTCAATTAAAACCTCTTCAGCCTTGCCGCTATACCCAGTCATGTGAAAGGCTTCGGGAGTCAACCCTCATTAAAAATTAGGAGCCGGCGATCTATAGGTAGTTAGCAGCATTCAGTGCCCCGTCCTGGCAGAGCTTGCGACGCCGCTGACCCCAAACAGTATCGGCACTTGCTGTTCCTCTGGACACATCAGCTGCGTGGAGAGAAAAATATGAGGGCGACATCTATCCCACCACAGAAAATGCCCAGGCATTCATCTTATCATCTATTTGATGATCCATAGTCACTTCGCAATTGAAGAAGGCCATATACCAGATGGAACAACTTGCTTTTATATATAATATAACGCTTTATTGTACAATTTTCAAATTAATCACGTATAATATTTCATAATTGGACAGCAAAATCTCGTACACATTTTCTCCTTGATTCAGCCAGCTCTTCCCAGCCTCTCATGAGTTGCCAATTTTACCTGAAATGGGAACCTCTGAGTCCACCCAGCTCTAGTTGGTACCTGAAATTAGTTTGAGAAAAGTAAAGGCGCTTGGTTGTTGTGCTGGCTACATTGCCACCCTCGTTAACCGTAGGTCACTGTAACAGACGACCTTTTTATCGTCTGACATATAGATCACAAGGCCTGAAATGGGAACTTTATACCATGAATGGCTTTTTTTTAAATTAATGAATTTTATTTATTAAAACATCATTTTTCCATAATATGAAATCATTACTCCTAGCAGTTGTTTTGGTCATAGAAAAATTTAATTAAATAACTTATAAATAATATATATATATATATATATATATATATATATATATATATATATATATATATATATATATATATATATATATATTGCATCTCTATGTATAATTCGGAATTCAGATATTAAGTCATGCAATTGTGTATTTATTCAACAAATATGCATCGTAAACATACAAATAAGTATTTAAAAAATGTAAAAAATATTCCTTCTAACAGAATTCATCTCGAAGGAATAGCTCATAGTCTGTTACCTGAAAACATTGGGGGAGAAAGGTCAATACCCTGGGCTCGTCATCAGATGGTGGTCACTAAGTTTAAAGACAGCGAACGTTTTTCAAGCTCGAGCTATGCCTATGTGGACAACCTGGACCCAGTGGTCAACTTCACCAAATACTATGACGACAATGAAAGTATCGTTGATCAGGTAAATAGAAAATAAAATAATAAAAAAGGCTTGTCCGAAGATTGTTGAGGTGTGCAACATTCCCAGCTGCGACCTAGATATAGATACAGCATAGTCAGACGAGTGTAAACCTTAGATAAAATATTTTGTTTTTCTTTTTAAAACATGGACGTGCTGGCTGAGGGGTAAAGCGCTTGGCTTCCGAACCGGGGACCGCGGTTCAAATCCTGGCGAAAACTGGGATTTTTAATTTCGGGATCTTCGGACGCCTCTGAGTCCACCCAGCTCTAATGGGTACCAGACATTAGTGAGGGAAAAGTAAAGGCGGTTGGTCGTTGTGCTGGCCACATGACACCCTTGTTAACCAAAGGCCACAGAAACAGATGACCTTTACATCCTCTGCCCTATAGACCACAAGGTCTGAAAAGGGAAACTTTACTTTTTTTTGTACTTTTGAAACATTGAAATCTTTTTGAATTACTTTTTATTTCTCTTGGTTGGGCGTGGTGACTTCTGATCCGAGAGGCCTCGAATTTTAAATTCCGGTAAACTCTGGTCTTTTGAACTTTTGGGATTTAGTCATACCATTGAATCTCTCCAACTCTTATCTGACATATGTAAATGAGTTACAGGCGATTGGTTGTTGTGCTGGTCACATGACGCCTCCGATAACCTTCACCATAGACACGAATAAGCTTCACATCATCCACCCCACATAGATTGCTAGGTCTAAAAGGGTTAACTTTTTAGCGGCCCCCGAAAGGGGAAAAGACGCTATTAGTTTTGTGCGAAATGTCTGTCCGTCTGTCCGTCTGTCCGTCCGTCCCGTTTAGATCTCGTAAACTAGAAGAGATATTGAAAATCCGACTTCACAATATTTTAGACCATTCAAAGTTCTGATGCGACGGCTACTTTTTTTTTTCCTGAAAGCGAAAATTCTAATTTTTAAAATCAATTATGCAAGCAGTTTTTTTATAAGAAAAAGCTAATTAGTATGCATTATATGTTAGACCTAATTTAAGACGAATAGTAATCTTATAAACATCATTTTCGTGAACATTAATTCTATATAGCAAATTTTTTTTTTTTTTTTTTTTTTTTTTTTTTTTTTTGAGGATTCGATTATGAGATTAAGCCTTTTCAAAACAAATAACTTATTTAGTTCGAACCGAGGATCCCGGGTTCGAATCCTGGTGAAGACTGGGATTTTTAACTTCTGAGTCTACCCAGCTCTAATGGGTACCTGACATTAGTTGGGAAAAGCAAAGGCGGTTGGTCGTTGTGCTGGCAACATGACACCCTCGTTAACCGTAGGCCACAAAAACAGATGAACTTTACATCATCTGCCCTATAGACCACAAACTAGTTAGGCCCGGTTCACATCTAACTTTACATTCACTTTCACGTATCCTTTGATCTGCGGGACGGTTGGGGCACTACACAAGATCTGTTAACCTTCTTTCTCCATTCTTATCTCTCATTTGTCTTTGATATAATTTCATTCGGATGTTCTTTCTGAAAATATTGAAGCCTACCTGGGTGGACCACTGGTCGTGTGGTTTGCGCGCTGGACTGTCGTTTGGATTTATCGACGATCGAAGGTTCAAACCCTTCCTGCTCCCATCCCCCGTCGTCCTGCGGGAGGTTTGGACTAGGAAGTAAACTATCTTCAACTCTAAAGGATTATACGAATTATGTAAAACATTTTACTTCGGGGGCAGATTTTGAGTTTGTGTTTCCACACAAACTGTCTTTTGTAAACTTGTTATGTACTATTTTTGTTTCTTAAACATTTTTGAGATATTGTTATGTAAAATTGTAATGCCTTACACTGCGTTTTTTATTGAGTAAAAAGAAGTTTTTATAAATGGTGTTGGCTATTATAAATCATATGAATTATAGTTAAAATAAAGTATTGTCATCGTTTTCAATTCATTAAGACCTCATTAGTAAATTTTAATTTTGGGTTGTATAATTTAAGGAACAACTTATAAAGCTAAGTCTGAGTTTGTTTGTTTTTTGTCAGATTGATTAGTCGTTTGTCCTGCCTTTAGGATTAAACTTAATCTTTATATTCTGAACTGTTGTTATGAATGAGTACAATTTATACTCATGGCGTTGATTATGTGTTTGTATTCCCTTGAATTAGGACCTAGTGTTTTGGATTACACTAGGTACCCATCGCATCCCACACACTGAAGACATTCCACTGGCGTCCACTGTCGGGAGAGAACTGCGTTTTTTTCTGATGCCTAACAATTACTTCCCAGAATGCCCTTCCATGAATTCTCGTGATGCCCTGTTTATCAAACACATTGATCTTACGGATAAGGCCAGAGGTGTCGAGGTTAACAGGTAGGTCCCAGAGTCAATGGTTGTACTGAATTTATGGGCTTCTTGGACTAGATAATGTAAAATCAAGCTGAACTAGGTTAGCCTACTCTGGCTTTGAATGTAATGGAATTTTGAAGGAAAAAAATACAAATTTATATCATTTCTGTCTTTCTATAATTAAAGAAAAATAATTTCGGAGAAAAACTCTACTGATTGAAATACATATTTATTAGCCGTTTAAAAAATGCAGTACGTGTGTATTTTATATGTTGCCTTAATTTCTAGAAAGAACTATAAGTAGAATACTATATAAATCTAGTAAGTAAAATTGTTTTTATGTGTACAGTCCCTAATGTAAATGCCTATAATAGTTCTAATTAGCTGCAATAGGTATGTTTTAAAATATGGAAAAATAAGTTTTACTTCCCTGGTTCGAAAACAATTTAATGATAACAATTAATATTATTATTTGCTAAAATAATTTTGTACAATAAAAATTTACTACATATTGTTTTTTTTTTTAGAAATGGAAATTCCCGTGACCAATGTGTGACTCCAAAAATAACTTTGGAAGATGTACTATTTAGAAATCCTGACCTTGCCCTTGAGAGTCGCAGAGTTAATTTTGTTTTCTGAACTAATGTGTTCAATGCTATACAAGCTACACATTTGAATGTTTCAAATAAAATACATTTTCTTCCAAATATACTCTTTCAATATGTGAATGTGACACTGTAGGACATTGGCAGTAGGTCAGAAGTAACTAGATTTAGATGTTTGCCAGCAGAATGTCTAGTTCTCGATTTTGTTGTTGTTTTTTTTTTACTGTTCAGGGGAGGTGATTAAATGGGAAAATATCCAAACTGTGTGACTTCTTGTATTTTTTGTTTCTACAAAATGTGTAATGTCAGAGGTCATAAAGCTCAACATCTCATAGCATCTACACGACTTCATCTTAAGTATGTCAATGTTGTAAATCTTTGGCTACCAATAGAACGCACTCATGAGTCGTTGCTCTGAAAACATTTAATCATGGTAAACCAGTAACACAGACTAAAAACACCAAACACCTAGGTGTTATAATAAATGAAAAATTGACATGGAATCCCCATATTGATGAAGCTATCAAAAAAAAATCAAAAAAAGCATTAGGGTTTATTAAAAGAAATTTCTATAAATAAAAAAAAAACATAAAACTAAAATGTTATTTAACCTTGGTTAGGACAATAATAGAATATGCATCCTCCGTTTGGGACCCCTCAACTCAAGAAAACATTAAGAAACTGGAACAGACACAAAATAGAGCAGTGAGATTTCATAACAAACGAATATTCACATTTGACTAGAATAACACCTTTACTAAAATCACTAAATTTAGAAAGCCTTCAGGGTATAAGACTCAAAAGTAAAGTAGCAATTATACATAAAACACTGAACCATAATCTTCAAATATAAAAACAAAAATTTAATAAATAATCAGAAAGACACAAAGGCACATTCATCGTTCCATATACTAGGACAAATGTGTACAAAAGCTCCTTCTTCCCTAGCGCTACTAGAGCATGGAATGGGTTGCCGGAGCTAGCCAGGAAAACCAGTGACTTGGCGGAGTTTAGGTCACTGGTTAATGTGCATGACTAAATGCATGACGCGTAGGACGTAATCATCTTCTTTTTTTGAAGTAACGCCTGTATCATATAAGATAAGACGAGAAGAACATTTAAAGGGAAACTCCGATGGTTTTGACAATTTTTATATATGTGTTTTGATTTACAGATACTGAATGCATTTTTCTTTTTTTTTTTTTTAATTTGCAATAATTACTTAGTAATTGATGTTTTTCTGATGTAATTTTCCTGCTCATCCAAAACGATCAGATTTTTACCGTTTTTTTTTATGTGACGTCACACTAACCTATTAATTTAATCTAATGACTTATTGTTTAACGGGAGACCATTCAGTAAAGTTTACATTCTCGTAAAATGCAGTTAGATCTAGATATTGTAAGCAAAGAAAAAAATGCGTGTTGAAAGTAGATCTACATGCATAACTAACTACGACAGTGTGTATTTTCTCGCCTGACCACTCAACACACACAAACACTATCTCTTGGTTGTCTTGTCATGACCGACTACACGTAGTCTAGACTAGCCTTACACTGTTTGTTAGAATCAGTCAGACACACGATCTATTTACTTCTTAGGACAGGGAGGGGTATTTATGAAAATATTACTTTTTTTCTCGATTTGGTTATCCTAATGCTTTTAGGTCTCTCTCTCTCTCTCTATATATATATATATATATATATATATATATATATATATATATATATATATATATATATATAGCTTTACCATAGCTATGGACTAGGCCCTCACTAAGCCTGACAACCTAACAGTTACTGTAAGAATGAAGCGATACGATTGGGTAAATCTAGTTACTTTTTCAATATTGTTGAGGGAAGTGACGTTTGACTAAGCTAAAAAAAAAATCTCAAAAGAACCCGGTCAAGAATTTACTGACTAATTTATTAAATACAAAATGGTAAAATGTTTACAACTTTTAACGTAGAATTTAAATATGTCAATAACTCAAATTTGAAAAACATCGGAGTTACCCTTTGACATCAACTATCTATTCGACAGCCAAGTTTAAAAGAGACCCGTCCCTTTGTGGTATGTGTGTTAATACTCTGTCGTTGGCTTGTACCTCCAAACAATGAGTACAAATAAACCGGTGAAAAAAAGTATACATTCTTAGTGTACAGCTTGAAATACCCTTAAACAATCCCTTTTAAAGCAAAACTGAATTTATATATATCGACTTCAATCTAGATCAGGGGTTCTCAACCTGTGAGTCGCGACCCCCTTGGGGGTCGAGTGGCAATTTTGTCGGGGGTCGCTCAAGACCAACGAAAATATGGATTTATTGGGTTAATTCTAGCATGTAAAACTTGACTCATACACATTTTTTTACATTGGAATTTACTATTTTTATTGTTAGATGTTGCAGACAACTGAAGCAGAATTAATTTCAAACATTTTAATTGTCGCAGCAGAAATATTTGTAACACTTTAAGTTAATGCGCATCAATGCATAACGTATGGTTACGCCTGGTCGTGTTTTTTAAAGCTCTGGACTGTCGTCGGTAAGGTCAAGAGTCAGTGTTAATGTAACTGTCCTTTTTTTTGTTTCTCTTTTTTTTTTAAAGATACCTCAGGATACATTAGGATACAACATCAGTTGTCAAGCTTTCTATATCTACATTAGTGAAAGCACAGTTACTTATACTCATGAAGAATGAAAATAATTTACTGTTTGGTGGTGGGGGGGGGGGGGTAGTGAGGAATTGTAACGCCTGTCAAAAAAGTCAAAAAAGTTTAAGGACCGCTGATCTAGATGTATGTAGAAACACAGGTACAAAATGATACTTTAATCTAGATATAACTGACTTAAAATAACAAATCATTTATCACTCGTCTCTCGCTTCTTCTCTATTGATTAACCTTCCTACCAGTATTTATTTACTTAAAATTACGACTGACTACCTCGTGATTTTATTAGAATCTCTTAAAGTCTACACAACCAAAACCCTCCGCTCACCTTTACTCTTCGTTAATTAAGTAATACGCAAATACTTCCCATAATAATATGTCTTTCTATTTGTTATATTTGTTGAGTAGGTCTTTTGGTTTACTTTACCATTTTAAACAATGAATTGTATTCTTTTGTAGTTTTTTAAGACCATTAATTGTCCAAACACGGTCGGGGTCAGCACACACCTGACATTGTCTCAACTCTGATTCCATTAAGGTGGAGAGAAGAGAAAATAGATTGATTCAGTGCTCCTTTTTGGAATCTAAATCTGGCTTTCAATGCAGGAAATAGTGCTTGGCGGCGGGACTCCGCCCTGCACTGGGGAAGTCCCCAGTGCTCCCCCAGACCCCCTTGCTGGCAAGGGCAGGGAGTCTACTATCTACAATTTTTTCTCTAACTCCAGCAAGAACAAATTCTAGGGCACAATAAACGCCCATATATATATATATATATATATATAGTTTTTTTTTCTTTTAAAATTTCTCCTAATCAATGTGTTATCTTCCGAACCAAAAAGTGTTTGACAATGATTGTTAATCTTTGATAACAGTTGCCTGGATATTAAAATGAAAGTGAAACTGATTTTTATTTTCGATTTTCTTGTTAACGTCAATACACCCAAGAACGGGAGATATCTTATATAGAATATCTTAGGTTCATTCCGTTCGTTTTTCTCTCTTCACGTTTAGCCCTTTAAACTATCTTCTTTTTGTATTTAAAGATTTCAGTCAGTGTTGCCAACTAAGCAATTTTTTAGCTAAAATTGTTAAACTTTTGCCTCTTTACTTATAAGAAAAGTTGTAAAGGAAAGAATAGTCTTTCGAGATTTAGAATACCTAAAGATAAATCCTCGCCCCCCCCCCCCCCCCATATACACACAGATGAGTTTGAAGAGTTGGGTGGAGTGTAAGCAGATTGTGTCAAAATCGGTCCTGACATTATCATAATATCCAACCCATAAAGTGCGTGTTGTATAGCAATGAGCGGAGCCATTGGTACCTGTCCTCATAATGCATAGAATGCGTGAAAACATTTAAACCTTAAGTAATACATTTTATGTACATTATTATATTTTTAGGCTTTTAGACTACTATCAATACGTGCCTAATTATATTTACTTTATTAAAGAACTACCAGACGTCCGACAAAAACAAAATGCCATGTCTTCCTTGTTTGGGTCGCGTCCTTTGGCAAAATGTCTTTCTATTTCACTGTTTTTTTTACTAGAATGACATACAATTCTTTTAATCAAATTTAATAATTAATATCTTCTGGTTTAGTTATAATAACTCCTTTAATATCCAAAGATCCAAAGATGTAAAACTTCACAGCAAGATGGTTGTTCACTGTGCTGATTTGTATAACCTATGTGTGATCAGTGGCATCTGTCCACTCCCGAGAGTAGTGTAGTATTCTACAAGGATACGAAGTCCTGGTTGTTCTCTATACATTCTGAAATACTGGTATGGAGTGTATGTGTGTTTCTCAGGTGACGATGGGAAGATGTTATCCATTGGTTGTGAAGAGTGCAAGATAAACGGAATTGTCTACAGGTGTCTTAGTTAGGGGAGACGACTCCAGAACGTGAGACTGAAAAGACTTGTTCTTGTAGTGAGTTAGATATTGTTTAGAATACAAATTGTATAATATTACCAAAGTCTACTATATTTATTTCATTTTATTCCCAGTTGAAATTTGTTTACTTTGCAATAAAAGCTCTATTTAGTCTTGTTCACAAAGACGGATTAGTTGTCTACTAAGAGTTACGTGTTAGAGGTCGACGAGGGTCAACAACATATACCCAATGCAGACAAAGGCGATTGTCTGCCAGTGGTCCATTTATATTCCCTTAAGGCGCTCTACCTCTGTCCTCAGCAGTAAATTTCCTCGTGATATCAAATGTGTCACTCGCAAGAATTTGTAAGGGATCTCCAGCTTAAAGGACTATAGAAACAATTTCTAAATATATACCATCTATTAGAATTTTTATTCTATATTTTCAGAAAAAAAAATATCAATGCTTTCTAAAATGTGGCCATTAGAAGAACCCCACCCCCCTTTTTTTAAAAATATAAATTCGATTTTAAATTATAAAAGTATTATATTATATCTATTTAAGGATTTTGTCAAATCAAACTAGCATGCTAATTTTAATGCTTAAAAGGAGGCCTCATTTTTAAAAAATTCCCAAGTGATCAGAAATGACTAGGCCTCAGCCTCAAATGATCTTAGCTTTAGAAAAAAAAAAGTTATACTCAGTAAAATTTAGCTGTATTAATGCTATAAATTTGATTACAAATATTATTTTGAGTTGGCAGCATTGATATCTAGACTAGTTAAAGTGGACACTTTGGTAGTGATGATCACGAAAGAAATTTTGGTCAGTGGTTATATTTCTTACTAGCTTTGAACATTTCAAGACCAAAGTTCAACACAAAACTTATGTTTGTTTTTCTTATAAGATCTAGGTAAAGTAAACTTTGTGTGTGTATTTAGTCCTTTGTTTGTTATGATTTAGGATGCGTGGTGGCTAAGTGGTAAAGCTGCTTGGCTTCCGAACCCAGTCCCTGGTTCGAATCTCGATGAAGACTGGGATTTTTAATTTCGGAATCTTTAGGGCGTCTTTGAGTTGACCTAGCTCTTATCAGTGTCTGACTTTAGTTGGGGAAAGGTAAAGGAGGTTGGTCGTTGTGCTAGCCATATGACACCCTCGCTAAACCCATTTCTACTTACATCCTTTTGTATAGTTGGAGAGTTGGAGAGCTCTTTACGCCAGAGCTTCGTTTCAATATCCAGTCATTACAAATATTCAAAATGTTAGCTGCTAAACAATGACATAGAAGTGAATTTCTGAATAGCTTGTGTTTTCTGTCGTCCACAAGAGTAAAGAGTGTATTATAAGAGGAAAGGTTTGTAAGGTTATTGTAAAGTTTGTAACATGGACCACTTTATTAAAATACGTTTCTGGTCCTACAAACGTTTTTTTTTTCTTTGTATATTAAACAGGATCTATGCTTTATACAAAAATGGCTCTCTATGTTATAAGCATTTTAATCATAAAAAAAAACTTTAAGTAAATGGTTTATAATGGAAATCATATTTTTAATATTGAGCACAGCGTATAGACCATATGTAATGAAGTAAAAGGAAACATTTAAAATACACTTTTCTATGTTAATTAAATTTTTTCTTTCATTTTAAATTTATACAATTAAAAGCATAGTCATTTGCCACTTGTGTTTGGGAGAGCTTTGTAATTGGTAATTGTGAAATAGTTATTTGTAAGACATTTTCAGACGTGAATATAAGACATTATAACGATACATTTGATTTAATTCTAAAAATAAATCAGCAGCATTTAATTTTATTCATTTGATTCAAACAAAAGTTTGGTGTAAATATAGGCCCTAGAGACAATCTAACTACTGACATTTTAACTTTTAAAAAAAATGCAGAAAAGCAGATATTGGAAACATTTAAGCAGCCTGTAAAATATACTCTCCGCTTTGCACATCTAAGACTATAGATCTAATGCACTTTAATTGTTAATCATAAGACAAAAGACTAATACTGCTTTATTGATCCATATGGGAATTTGTTGTTATTACAAGGACTCTTTTCACATATAAAGAAATGTATTAATTTGTTTATTCTGTATTCCAGAGATCTTTAGTAACAAAATGCCAGAAACTTCCTACGACCAGTGGAGACGAGTATACACGTACAACGAACAAGTGCTTCGTTCACTAAGTCCTGGAGACATTGTCAAATTTAAGAACTCATCCTATGAACATTGGGCTATTTATGTTGGTAAGGATTGCAGAAACGGAAACTGTATTTATTGTATCTCAACTAACTATATTATACCAGCGGAAAGCTCCTTCTTCCAAGATTAAATTTTAATTTTAAAAATTAGTATTAATATTGTTTAGGAGGTACGGTGGTTAAGTGGTTAACCGTTTAGCTTCCGAATCGGATGGCACCGGGATCGAATCCTGGTGAAGACTGGGATTTTACATTTTGGGATTTTTAGGGCGCATCTGAGTCCACCAATCACAAATGAATACCTGACATTAGTTGGATAATAGCAAAGTGCGGCTGGTCGTTGTGCTGGCCACCTGACACCCACGTTAACCTTGGAAATCAGTCCTATAAACCACATATAAACGGGAATATATATTTTTTTCTACTATCCCTTTAAATTAGGAAATTAAACACTAAATGTATTTAGTACTGGACAATGACACTCCGAATGAATGTAATAACCAGGTCTGGCATTCTTCCTTGTGTAAATAATAACTTCTTGCGCATATCCGAGCTATCAGGTTCGAAAAAAAAAATTTGCTTCCATCAATCTAGGAGAAGGCGTCAACCTCAACGAGTTAAAAAAAAACCGTATCTAAAAATATTTTAGCTAAAAACAAAGCTTATCTATGGGGAAGAGCTCCACACTTATAACTATATCTCAATAATGTAGAACTTATTCATTATTTCATATCTAACAAAATAGTTAATTACCAGCAATTAATTGACAAATTAGTTATTTTTGAATTGGTATTTTTTTTTTATGTCAATGAATAATTGTGCAGATATTCAACTTGACCCGAGAATGGGTGTAGGATAAATAGCGTGTCCAACGTTCTACCAGACAGAGTGAGTAAGTTGATATAACGTTTGTAAGAAGTAAGAATGAAATCTGTTTCAAAACGAATTCTACTTTTAAACGAATTCTACTTTTAAACGAATTCTACTCTTTCAGGTGGACAAAACGTGATTCACAAGGCAGGTAGAGGTGTTAGCATCTTTCGTAAATCTCAGCCTGTAGAAGTCAAAGAAGAACAGTTCTTAGATGTTGCAGGCGAAAATTTGGCTGAAATCGCCAATCAGCACGATCTACAAAAGAGGTATCTTCCATGGTTTCTAAGAGCGATATTTATATCCCCAGTATAGGAATGACCTCAATCTTTTTGTCGATCTCATATAAGGACGTCGAACGATATAGATCCTCTAACCCCTAGCCCCGGAATCGCTTTAAAAATCAACTGAGGCGCCATTTTGCCCTCAGCCGCATAATGAAAACCAGCTCAAATAGACAGCTGGAGAGTTCTTACTGATTTCGTGGAACACACATTTAAAGCTCTAAGAAAGAGAGCTTAAATAGACCCCGCGGACAACAGCTTAGCGTGCATCAGTTGTTGCTATATAGTATATATTGAATGTCGCAATTGGGTTTGTGTGATGACACATCTCTATTTTCATCAGAGTCGAAGACATTTCAGTGAATAGATTTTTGCAACGTAAATTGTTTCGTAATAAAAACAAGTATGCTATTACTTCCATCAGACAGTTGATAGAATTTAAATGTATTAAGTGTTTTATTATTTAATCTTAATTGAAACAGTTACTATGCATTTACAATATTGTGACTATTCACAGTCCTTTGCAAAGCTTTTTAGTAGTAGATAGAGCTCGAAGTCAGCTTGGGAAAGAACCGTTTCAAGGTCAGCATGGAAACAACGAACAGTTTGTTCTTTGGTGCAGGTATGGCGAAGAACAAGTTAACAAGGTAATTAAAACACATACACTCATACTTGTCTACGTTAATGAGCCAATAAAATCTTATGACATACAAGCCAAGGAAGGCAAGTGGTAAAGCGCTCAGCTTCCGAATCGAGAGGTCCGGGGTTCTAATCTCGGTGAAGAAATTGATTTTTTTTAATTTCTGGATTCTTAGGACGCACAGTGTCCACCCAACTCTATTAAGTATTTGACATTATTTGAGGAAAGTAAAGACGGTTGGTCATTATGCTGGCCACATTGCACTCTCGTTAACCGTCGGCCATAGAACATATAACCATTACACCATCTGCCCTACAGAACGCAAAGTCTAAAAGGGTACTTTATTTTAAATACTTACAAAAGGGAAACAACAATTTATTTAAACTTGCATTCAGAAAAAAAGTTATGGTTCTTTTGAAAATAAACAAAACATAATCAAGTATTAATCTAAAACACAGTACATAGGTATCAAATGATAATCTAATTATAGTGGAGAAATATAGAATTACTATTATTATTAATTTATCTTTGTTTTTTCTTCTCTGTTAAGTCTTCTGCTCTAGGAACTACTGTGGCTATTGGGGCAACACTCTGTGGCTTTATGTTCGGTGGTCCAGTTCTAGGCTTTGTCGCTTTATCAGCCTCAGCCTTGATGATAATGAGAAGATAACAGATGATACAAACGTGTTGGACAAAAATAAAAATGTTTTTTTTTGTATTAATGTCCTTGACTTTTTTCGCTTATTTCTTTCCATAGAAAGTAATACTTATGACTACGTTAGTAATTTTAAATGTTCTGCTGGCAGTCTTAGTTAACTGGAGTCTCTAGGTGAAGTGAATTTGGTGGTCCCAATTGAAAATATAAAAAAAGCAAGGTTACAAAGACAGTTTGTGTGGAAACACAAACTCATAATCGGCCCCCGAAGTGGTCCACCCAGGCAGCTAAAAAGGCAGATTTCAATATTTTCAGAAAAAAATCAGAATTAAATTCTATCAGAAGTGGCCCACCCAGTCAGGTAAAAAGGCAGGTTTAAATATTTTCAGAAAGAATAGTATGAAATTCTATCAAAGGCAAATGACAGAGAAGAATGTAGAAAGAAAGTTGACAGATCCTCTGTGGTGCCATAATGGTCCAGCAGAGCAAGGACTTTTAAAGAGCTTTTTTTTTTTTTTTTTTCCAAATGTATTTTTTTCCTTTCACTCATTGTGTAAGTGTTGAATGTGAAACATGGGTCTCCGTATTTCACGCGATTATATATAAAAACAACTTATTAATTGTTGTTTTAAATTACGTTCCACTAATAAGCATAGTATATAAAATTTTTCTCATAAAAAAAATATTTTTTTTTATAAATGTAGTTGGACTTATTTAACTTAGCAATACAATTATACAAAAATATTTTGACCAAAAAGCTAAAACCATTTGCATAAATGTATTTTAAAAAAGAGTAAATAGTCATCTCCCTTACGAAAACTCCCGTTTTTGTTTCTATTAATAGTGAGTAGTTGTAAAAATTGTGTATTTTTATGAAAAAAAAATGCTTGGATAATTGATTATAAATATTAGATTTTTCGCGTTAAGGAAAGAAAAAAGTAGACGTTGCATCTTTTCGAAGGTTACGATATATAAACGGGACGGACGGTCGGACGGACAGTTCGCTTACTCCTAAGACCAGCCCAGTAGCAGCCTCAAAGTATCAAATATAAGGTCTTCTTGTGGCAGCGTAGCCCTATGCTGGAGAGACAGTCCTGCTTATATAAATCATCTTCTTGGTTGTTTATCAGTAAAATAATGTGAAATTACATAAACTCTGTCGCCATAATTGACTATTCTGTTTTAAAACATCATTATTTTCGTCTGGAAAGGGGAGAGGGCGGTAGAGTGAAAACCAATAATCCTCGCTCCTTTTTATAATTTTTGCTAATGATTGCATTTTTATATTTACTAATGCTAAAATTTGAGATTAAATTATGGTGCGACATAATATACAAATGTTTTCACATTTTAATACGTAGCTTATATTATATAGATATTCAACTAATTTTGTTCACAAACTATGATTTTACCATAAAATTTAGACCGCCCCCATTCCACTCAAATGGCTTAGGTAGGAAGGGCAGTAAAGGTATTCGCACCCCCCCCCCCACCGCCCCCATCGGCCAACACGGAAACGACATAATATAGGGATTGGTTAAAACACCAATAACAAGTTTTAATCATAGAGATATTTAATGGAATCTGTTAGCTAGCAGTGATTGATGCGAATAAATTCGATTGATGCCATCGCCCCCCTCCCGACCCCACCATATCGGGCAACATACTAAAAAAGAGGGGGGGGCAAAATAATCTCAAAATAGGTTGAAATATAAATAATTAGTATATATTATTAGCATAAGTAATATATTCGCATACAAATTGTGAAATTCTATACTAAAATTCCTCCGCTCACCCCCCCCCCCTGGATCCGCCATTGTTTTAAGCTGACATTCTTCGCTGACAAACAAGATGGCTATCATGCTATCATTATGTATAATGTCTTGCTTGATTCATGCCACAGCTGTATACACTTATTATTGTTTATTTCTTTGGTCGCAGCTGTAAGAGTTTCGTTATTATCTAGTAGTGCGCCTGACATTAGCCACATCTTTAGTGACTATCTATGTCTAGTGACCTTAGTACACTGTTTTAATATGTAACATCACATTATATAACATAACAAGCAAAATGTAAACATACTTTTAAAAAAAGCCTTTCCAAGTGGAAGAACTCCACATTTTCAACTATATATCTCAATATTAACCCTAACCCTAACCCTTACTTAATTAATTAATAAAAATTAATTGACTAATTGGTTCATTTTTTTTTAATTTTATGCATGTTTTGTTAAGTTCAATAAATAATTGTTTAAAGTTTCAACTTGAATCGAGACTCAGAGTAGGAGAAATAACGTGTACAGTTATCTAACGGGACAAACTCATTCATATTTAGCCATATTTCTGAACATTGAAGAATTAAATTTCTTTGTTGGTAGAAGACAAAATAATTAATTTCCAGTTAAAATTTGACTAATTGGTGAATGTTTTATTGTGACATGTATTTTCTTTGCCAATGAAGAATCGTGCAAAGTTTCAACTTGATCCGAGAATGGGTGTCTGAGAAACATCGTATTCAAACTTTTCATCAGACAGACAGACAAAAAGACAGAGTGAGTGGATATAAGATTAGTAAAAATAAAAAAATACACATTTGTGCCCCTTTTCGGTAATAGGAATTTATTAGCTTTTTGGAGCTGCACAATTACTCAAGCTTTAAGTTAGTGACTTTGTGAGAATGTTAGTAAGTAGACTAAGCTAACAACGAAAAGAAACATACTCGTCCCAACGAGCTGCCTTGTGGTTCTGAGGAGATTGCACTTGGTTGGAATAAAAAAAAAAGTTTAATGGCAGTGTAAATCCATAACGTATTTCCCTAATTCAGCTGGTCTTTTCTCCATTGGTGACTCATCCACAGATTTTGTAACTAATAAGGCTACCTAGAATTCCCACCACCACTTTCTGCTTCGTTAGTGCATTGGGCGGCAAGCTGTCTTCACAAAGATCTGTCATTGGCAATGTCTGAAGCCTCCTCCCACCTTGTGCCCACTGTTCTTAGGTCCTCCATGTGGCGCCAAGTTATTTGAGGATGTCCCTGTTTGCGCTTTTCTCTTATTGGCCTCCATGTCATCGCAACTCTCGGTATGCGTAGTTCATTTTGTCGGAGAGCATGTCCCTCAAACCTTAATCGACGCTCTGTCACAACCTCACTTAGTGTTCGACTCCAGTTCGGCATTTCTTTGTTTGAGGTCCGATCTGTGTAACTGAATCCCAAAATCCGTGTCAGTCATTTTTGTTGAGCCACATTTAGTCTTTTTCTCAATTTCGGCAGATGACATATGTTGCTGTCGGGATGACGATTGTGCTAAGAAGATGTATTTTTGGATTGGCTTGTCCAAATAGGCTGCAGGCTTTAGAAAATGCTTCTTCTCTTTCCTTTTGACAACTTGGAAGCAGAAAATGATGTACAAAAAGTATTTGGGGCATTCAAGAAAATCTTCTAAATCTCTGTAACGTCTGAGGTAAAGGTAAATAGCTGATAGGTATATTAATGCATCTAACTCCACCCGCCTAAATGCTTTGAGATATAAGCAGGGATATAGGGAAATCATCATTCTTTATTTTGATCAGAATAAGAAGTTGTTTTTTAATTTTTAGTCATTGTTACATAAATAATTATTTCGTTCCATAATTTTAAAATTAATGCAAAAAATATCTCTGTACACGAAGCTATTTTCTTTTTTTTTCCCGATAATTGTTTTTATGTTTTCTGAGTATTAGATCTATATTTTTTAGTTGTTGTTTTTTTAAACCAAACCAAGCTCAAGTGATTCTGACCGTCTTTCTCGGGAAAAATGAATCCGCTGACCGAGCATCGAACTTCTGCTCTGTTAATGTCTAAATCTAACTATATGTTTATGTCAGTATTTGTTTCAGCGACGAACGTTAGGCGTAGTGCGCTCTTTCCTATACGAGAATGACATCGAATGAATGCATTTCCGCAGATGTCGAATAGGCAGGACAGAACTGGGGCAAACATTGTAAGTCATCGTCACTGAATTTAAAATCAAGACAATAAGGCGATTTGTTTTTTAATTTGGCAAATAATTATTATTACAGTATCTCCAATTAGCTTGCCATCTCTTCATTGGTGGTGGTGGGGGGGGGGGGAAACTGGGGAACCGGTTTTTCGAAAATGATTCTAACGAATTTTACAAAGTTTATATCAACTCACTCTGTCTGTCTAGTAAAACGTGTATGCTCGCTATTTATCTCACACCCATTTTCGGATCAAGTTCAAACTTCACACAATTATTTATTGGCATAGACAATGCATGAATAAAAAATAATAATCAATGTTTCAATTAATTTCTAGTAATTAATTTATTAGTTTGATACTAACAAGGGAAATATTTGTCTCAAAATTTAATTATCATAAAATTGAACTTGGCATTTTTTTTCTTAAAGACCGATTCAGCGGAAATTCAGCGGAAATAACCGCACTTGACTGAAATGTTTTTAGTTTATTAGTAAAGTACTCGAATCAGCAGAATGATTGGAGGAATAGATAAATGTATGTAAACATTTTACGCATCGTCTTAAGGTTAGCACTGGACATGAAGTCCCAGTCCGCATCCCATGTTAAAGCATTAGCTGGGCTATTAATAGACGATTTCTATTGTACAGAGGTCACTGAAAAAGACTTCTTGCAATAAAAAAGCATTACAAGCAATAAGTGCTCTTAAAGATAGTATCGATATCTTTTTAATTTCCAGTGTTAAAAGTATTTGAATTCGATATTTTAATATACAAGAAGGGGAGGTGTGTAATTTAGATAGTCTATTTATAGAACAGTGGCGTAGCTTGGGTGGGGGGAGGAGGGAGGAGAATTAGAAAATCACCCCGGGCCACCACTTGAGGAGGGCCCTAAACGAGTGTTTTTACATTAAATATTACGCAAAATGTAGGGCCCCCCAAAAGAGGTGAAGCCCCGGGCCCCAAAACCTTGAAAAATTCCTAGCTACGCCCCTGTTAAAGAATTTAAAAAAATCCCCTTCACTTCTCAAAAGTTTTAATGAACGACATAATGCTTTTCGTGAGGAAAATGGGCAGTCAATAAACAGACGGCATGCACAAGTTATGCTTACTTCGCCACTGTAAAACACAGTGGCGTAACTAAGGGGGGAGGATGGGGGGGAGAATTTTAAAATCCCCCCGGGCCCCCACCTAGGGGGGGGCCCCAAATGGGTGTCCGAAATTTATTTGTAAATACATAAATTAATATATTTGATTTACAAATAGTGTCAACGGGTGTCTTTTTTTAATCAGCATTTATGGATTAAATTTATCACAAAGACTATACCTAGATATTTTAAAAATATTTTTGCCGCAGAGATCAGTTTTTAACAATATACTCTGTATTCCATTTTAAACTCTGTTGCCACGAATAAAACTGCATGATATACAGCGAATTCCAGGTATCTTGTTACCTTTACTAATAATAGATCTAAATGGCGAGTATTATATGGCTACACTAATTAACCTTGAAGCAAAATTTACAGAATCGAGTATAACTAAAGGTTATTCTTAACAATGCTAAAATTGTCCATTTTTTGGGTTTGGCGTCTATAATTTCAGAATTAAACTTCACACTCGAGTTATTGCCCCTCTATTCATCTTTCCTCAATCCTATGGAAACTCTCTTTTTATTTACATCTAATGATCTAGTCCTTTTGCTTTCGCACAAAACATAAACAAAAAATAATGACGTAATATCATATAATATTAATACACCCTTCCTATTAAAGTTATTATCACACCCTTCCTTTTAAAGTTCTTAATAGTGATATCTACTAGCAGGGCCGGCCCTAGCATTTGCGGGGCCCTATGCGAAACTGATCGCGCGGGGCCTAGTCTGGGTAGTGATAAGCATAATGTCAAAATTATTTTTTTTGAATTAGAAAATAGGCCTACTTTCGTCTTTGCAATAAATTTTTATCAAATGAAAGCTCGCAATGCCACTTTTTATTTATTGGCACCCCAAAACGTCAATTTCGTCTATTCTTCAGGAGATTTGAATAAATTCAAAAAAAGTTTAGGACTTTATCGAATATTTTGCCTTTTCATGAGATTTCCTGGAGGCCCTGAAAAATCAGGAGGTCGCGAAAACCCTGTTATTTTATATACGTTATAATTGTTTAATTTAATAATGTACACTTGGAATTAGCGCGGGGCCTATGAAAGCGCGGCGCCCACTTCGACCGGCACTGTCTACTAGGAACTTTAACAATTCGTCCACTTCTGGTTGTCTTGACTGGCACAACAAGTTCTCTAGACGTTGGTCTATAACTGTCTGTTTCGTTTGTTGCAACAGTTTGCAGTTCATTGTCTTCATCGGTATCATAGTACCCAGAGATGTCTTCATTGAAACTCTTATTTAAAAAGCGTTGATTTCTTCTGTATGTTTTTCCATTGTTTGTCTTTATGATGTAAGATCTGGGTGCTGAATTTTTTTTATGACAACTGCTTTCTGCCATGTTTGACCTAGACGAACTCTCCGACAGAATAATCTTTAGGTAGTCTTGCTTTTGCATTGTATTTCCCTTTGCTTTTCATCTGTCGTTCGTTGAGTAATGTCTCTGCATTTTCAGCTACCAATGGTTTCAATAGTTTGTGATCAGTTGGAATGATTCCCTGAGTCTTCTACTCGTCAGCAGTTGTGATGGTGAATACGCAGTCCACTTATCGGAGTATTTCTATACTCGAGCATAACGAGATATGGATCTTTCCATCTTTTGTATACCCTGACTCCTTTTGCTTTCGCACAAAACATAAACAACCAACAATAACGTAATGTCATATAATATTAGCACAGAATCTTGTTCATGCAGTGGAAAATTAAGATTTTTTTGCCTATCTGGAATTCTGGTCAAAGCTCTTGTGCCCAATTAATGTAGTTCGGAAGAAACTACAAAAGTCTGGACTGCATATACGGGAATCTGCTAAAGAAATTAGTACCCTTTCATGCTTTCTGCAAAATGATGAGAAACTGACAAAAACCCAATCCATCGAAAAAGCAAAAGAAGGTAGTGAATACTATGGATTCCCTGTAATCAAAACAACCATATGAAAGAAAAGACTTGATGGGAAGTTGAGTTCTAATGTAGGACTGTCAATACAACTGCAATTCAAACGTGTTGTGACATAGGTGCTAGACAGATTTCATATGGAGATGAAGGGCAGATTCCAAAGGCTGGAAAGAAAATGGATACCTTTGGGTTTTTTTTTTGAACCAAGACACCTGTTAGAAGACACGCTTGTGACAAACTGTGCTACTTTTCCTGTTTGTATGATGAAATAAATGGAAAATAGCTTTTTCAATGATGTCATTGATGCACGAGCCCTTTTCATCAACAAACAGTAAAACAATCACCAATAGACATATTGAGGAAACAGGCTTTATATGGGAATTGCGTGTGCTCAGACTTTGCAACCTCCTCCGAATACCGCTAACTCAGGCCACTTCCATTACGACATTACGTCATGTGAGAGATCATTCTCAAAGCTCAAGCTATCAAAAAGTATCTTAGGAGCACAATGACGCAAGAAAGGCTTATCATGGTTTTAATGTCAGTGAAGTCACAAATACTAGAAAGTATCGTTGTAGTTGATGTTATAGATGTCTTTGCTGCACAGAATGCACTACGTGAAGCGATATCAATTTAGATTTGTCACTTGTGCATTATTTAACTAATAAACAACGGTATTATTCATTAAAAGAGTCTTGATGATTACTTTTTGTTAAGTTTACTGATATACTGAACCAATTTGATTTGGGGCTTATATATTTTTGCGTACATTATCTCATGACATATGTCGAATGTCAAAATGCAAGGGGCCCCCAAAGAGGTCAATCCCCCCGGGCCCCCAAATCCCTAGTTACGCCCCTGGTAAAACATTTCTTTCTTTTATGTTTAAAACACTCATAAGTGTCCGATAAGTGTCCGATAAGTGTACATGTCATTATAACGTTTATAAAGCTTTAATTGCCCAACCAACAGCTTGTAGCCGTAGTTAGAGCATACTACATAGTTTGGTCGCTTGCTTAGAGAAGAAGCCAGCATTTTGGATCTATATCAGAACTAGGTAATAGTTACATTAAAAAGTTCTAAATATTTTTTTCTAATCGCTTATTCTGCAAACATCATGAGCAAATATACAAAAACTAACGCTGTCTGTCTATCTGCCATTCTGGTAAACAGTTTTTACACTTAATTTTCTATGTAAAAAAAAAGTGAACTGTCTAGGAGCCGACCTACGTTTACCCTTAAAAATGAATTGTTAACAATTAAAAACTGATTTAGAGATAATTTAATCAGTATAGTGTATTAACTACTCAATAAAATACATATACATAAAGGGGTGGGCAACCTTTTTGTTTCGAGGGCGGCGTTAAAAAACTAATTGGGAATGGCGGGCCGCATATAGATACTCTAGCTAACTGTGTAGAATGTCTTTTAGTTCATATTTAAACTGTATTATATTCACGTTTCTTTTTTTTCCCCACTCCAAAAATTACAACAAGAGTTATTTTATTTTTTATTTTACTTTTTACACTCGTGCATAATGTTCCGGAACTGTGAAACTATATTTCTAGTTGTTACCCCTATGACGGCTGTCAAATTATAGTCAGTCAACATTTACCAGTGATTGTGCTTGTTTAGTTTCCAAAAAAAAAATGCTCTATCACTGAATGAGACAATATATGTTCCGGAAGTTAAATGTTGGGACGAGCGAAACATGCCCTTGTGGAGAATCACCAGAGAATGCTGACCATGTCCTTCAATGGTGCATACTAAATCAAGTGACCCGAACAAGACTCTGGCCCCAAAACCCTCCAAAGACCATTCCGAGAACTGCCTGATCTGGAAACCACTGCGCGGTTCATCTCAGGTATAGAATTACTGATCTGAACCCACCAACATGTAAAATGAGAACATAGAAGAAGAACAGATGTATGTGTACTCAGTGTGAATAGCAGCAACTTTTTTTAAGTGTAGAAAAACAGCTTCTGGCACCCATAAGACTCACGTAGAAGTAATGACTGGAACTTCTCTTTGCTTGGAGTTATGTCCTCTGGAGCTGAATTTCGAAATAAAAACAACACCATCTCTTCCACGAGATTCGAACCCAAAATCCCAAGGTTCAAAACCCAACCACTCAGCAATCTTTCAATACACGCTACCCTTAATTTCGTTACAAGATTGTATTTTAACTTCTCTAAAGGTGTCAACCAATGTCTCATTTCTACTTCAGATCTAATTGGAATGGCTACTTTTTGCCTGGGTATGATCGCTGCTCTTGTGGTATGGTGCTTCCTAGGCATTTCGGCAGGGGAAGAAACCCAGATACCAATCTGTGGATCTCAGAACCCAAACGATAACATTATTGACCTTACTGAGCCGATCAATCCAGGACCATTCCACGACCTAACCAAAGTGGAGATAATTAAGGTAAAAAGGTTTACCATTGACATAGAAATAGTTAAGCAGGCTTCTCACTCATTTAAGATCATTTTACATGTTTCAAGTATCAATTCCACCTGTTTGCCCCCTTTATCTACATTCGCCAATGATCTGTAACTTCTTTTGCTTAATATGCCAATGATTCAGCACTTTTCTAAACATTACACTCATGATTAAACTTCTACATTACCATTTTCTTATAATTTATATGAAACTCTATTCTCTACATTTACATATAATTTATTTCTTTTCTAAATATTTTCCCATAATTTAACTTCTTTAAACTCTTTTTGCCCATAGTTTGACCCCTGTCACTACTTTGCTTATGATTTAAAATCTTTTCTCTTCACTTGCCCATGATTAAACTCATTTCTAATCATTTGCCCATGTTTTAATTTAACTTCCTTCAATCTTTTCTGTCCAGAATTTGATTTTTTCTCTCTACATTAGCCCATGATTCAACTTTTTCTCTCTACATTTGCCCCTGATTATACTATGTTCTTTACATTTCTTTAAGTTGAGAGAATTTCTCGAAAATGATACGCAAATCAATACATCCAAATTTGAAACACGAATAATAAATTCCAGTTATATTTATATGGCTGACCTTTACCCTCCCTCAAAGGAGAACACTTTGAGCTTTTTAAAAGGAATTGGTGAGTTTTCAATATTGCATATTCTAAGTTTAATAACATAGTTGTACTAAGTAGGTTTTATGATTGCTTAATATTGTGATAGTCGCGAATTGTCAGATTAATAATGTAATGTTTCATATGGCGCAATGGCCGAGACGTGTAGCCAATTAACATTACACATTGGCCGGTTATTGTGAAGCGAAAACGACCAGTTCGCGAAATGACCGGCCAGATCGCAATTTGGCTGATTAGGGATTTTGTATCTAACATGATGCACTTGATTGTGTAGCATGCATTTGTAAAACAATGGAACTTGTGTCATTCTTCTGTGCTCCATTAAAGTATTGACCAGGCTATCACTTATGACGTACTTTGGTCCTTGATCAGATCGATGATCATCTACTGATTAGATATAATTATGTATATATTGTTATTTACGTTTTAGAACTTAATTGGAAAAATACGTTTGTTTTGTTTTCTCCATGTTCAATACTTTCAATGTAAAGTCACCTTCAATCGTCATGACCATGATTCGGTGATTCGGTGTGTTTTAATTAATTCAGGCCATTTCTTAACAAATATAACTAATGGAAAAGGGGAAAAGTGTATGTATGTATATATATAACATATATTGTTGTAATGCCTATGCCGAATGTATATGTGTTATATAGATAAGTTGAGTGGAATTGAAATAAGGGCTTGCACCTTTCATGACCAACATTCATAGACTTCTAAAAGCAGAGAATTCCTTTTGGGGTAGCGAGTGGGACAACCGCCCCAAGCCCCTCGCCATACGGAAGCCCCGCGATAAAGATAATCTTTTGTCATCTTCAGCACATCGTTCTACTGTTATTAGCCCCCGCATTGTTAAGACCGCTTCTGCTAAGAAAGAGAAAAAGAAAAAGAGAGAGGAGAGAGAGATTAGAGAAAGAAAGAGAGTCGAAGATATTTTATGAAGATTTATTGAATATGCATTTTTAAAAAGATATGTTGATAACTTGTATTGCTACTTATAGTATTTATTTGTAGGTTGAATGTGTTAAAATTAAAAACAAAAAAATACTTCTCTACAATATTTAACTAATACCTAGATCTATAAATAGATAAGTGCTAAATTGGAAACTAGCATACACTAATGTTCTAACGTTTTTCAGGACCGCAGCCTCCAAGAGAAGCCAGAGTAATGATGTTCAGGGGTGACAAATCTCCACCTGTTGTGGAAGAATACAAGTGTGGCCCTCTGCCAGATGTGCAAGTCTGTCAACTAATACGTTTACCTGGTCGTAAAAATCCAGTACCATTTGCTTATAGGTTAGAGAGAGCGTTTACAAGGCCTACTTATAAGTGTGTTTGTGTCGTATCGTATGTCAGTTTTGCCAAATTCATAAATTATAACATAAACAAGATTACAAAGAAAGTTTGTTAGGAAACACAAACTCAAGATTGACCCCTGAAGTGAATCACTTATGTAGGTAAAAATACAGGTCTCAATAATTTCAGCATGAATATCAGAAACTATAAACTACAAAAGACTACAAAGTATCAGGGACTGTAACTCTATCTCCAAAAGAGACCTTTTTATTTCGAAAATAAGCTTCCGATCCTTTTTTTTTTTTATTGTTGCCACTTATTACAATATATAAGTCAAGTTTCCGTTTCGGACCTTGCGATCTATAGGGCAGATAATATTTGTCATCTATTTTCATAGACGGCGGTTAACTTGGGTGTTATGTGACCAGCACAACGACAAACCGCTTTACTTTACCCAACTAATGTCAGGTAACCATTAGTGTTGGGTGTACTCAAGGGTGCCCTACAAGTTTCGAAAAGAAGTCTCCAAAGAGATTCAAACGCAGGACCCTTCGGTTTGGAGACTAAGTCCTTTACCACTCGGCCACCGCGCCTCCACAATATCTCTACTTATAACTAAATACGAATAACATCACATTATATGCGAACAATTGATTTTGCCAGAGATAGCAGCTCTTCTGGCTTTAGAAAGATTAGAGCTGGTACTTGTCAGATACTTGGGTCGTAGTGGCTAAGTGGTACAGTGCTTGGGTTTCTTTTGTTTGATAAATCCATGTAGTACATATTAAATTGTATGTCACTTTGCTTTAATGTACATTTCATTAAACATATATAAGATTTCGCAATCATGGGGAAAAAAAACAAACATTTAAAAAACATTTAAAGCGGTTGATTTTCAACAATGCAATATTAGTTAAGCAGGGAGTCTACCGAAAAATGGAAAATATGGCTAGGGGTCTACACTATAAGTTTGGAAACCACTGATGTAATTCTAGACTGAATTTTTTTCCCCTACCTTTTTGTTGTCAGCATTTTTATAGAAATCTGTATGGTCATGTATTTGGTATGAACCTTTGTTTTTTTTCAGACCGTATGACAAAACTGAATTTCACTTTATTGATGTCTATATATTAAAGCCACTGAACCAGTCAGTAAGTTCATTTCTACCGGCCATCGTATCGAAAAGTTGCAATATGATTTATGCTCCTTGTCTGTTCATTTGTTCCTCTGTCTGTCTGAGTAAGTTATGAAAAACTTTAAATAAAGCTATTATATTTGACTATTGCCTGTATCAAATTTGGTTTATGTCGTCAAAGGTTCTCACCGTGCACAGAGACTAGCAGCTATCACTTTTTTAAAGCAGATACATGTGTTTTATTTTAGTTTTTCAAATGAATGACAAAATGTAAGCCTGCTAGGCCTGTGCAATTTGTAAGCACACACTTAACAATTATTAAAACAAGATTAAAGCGATATTTTTCTTATATGTAAAGTGTGCATGTGTTTCTGATTTAGGCTAACCTTAACCCTAACCCCAATAGGCTTCCACGATGACCTGCTAACGACTGATGAAAACCCAGCCTAAATCTTTATGATCATATCACTAGGTCCTCAGGGCTTTCAAAGATCTTCCTTCATGGAAAATACTCGAAAAAAAGAAAACAAAAGGCTTACAGAGAAAGTGATGGGAAAACAAAAATAAAAGAATGAACAGGCCTGTCATTGAAAAAGATTCTTTCCAAAGCAAAGAAAACAGAGAAAGACGTCAACAGCTCATATGTGGTGCCCCGAAGGTTCAAAAGACTAATGGATAGGTGATAGTTAAACCATGAGTATAACTAGATAGCTAGATGGATTGTATAGGCTGCATGGATTCTGGTGTAACCACGAGGAAGTCTATCGAAGCTGAGGAATTCGAAGTCGACACTCCTGACTGGGAAAAAGCTAATCGCTCTCAGTGAATACCGGTATAACAAAAGTAGACCATCAGCGAAAACAAAGTAATTTCTAAAAAAAAAAAAAAAAAAGCATGCAATAAAGTATATTTAATTGATTGACAATTCACCTCCTAACATTATACTTTTCTAATTTCTTCCAAGATCTACCAGATTTTAATGGAGAGCTACAACTCAACCTTTTGTTTACCGCCACACTCTCCTGCTTGCCTAACGTTTGGTTTCCTGCCCGTGGGAACAGCTTTTCTAGGAGACAGTAATAAAAGGTAGATCACTTTGTAATTGTATAATGACTTTTACAGCTAATTAATAATGGCGATGTCTTGATTCCGAAGATAAAAGATGAGTGCAGTGTTTTACATGGGTGAGGAAGCCCAGTTGAGAAATACATGATTTTGTTATCTTATACTGACAGATCATTACTTGCATGTCATTTACATTTTTACGACTTTATCGTGTAAAATCAATACTCAAATCAATTGTCTTTATTTGTTTTAGTTCAAGCATATTAAAGACTTTTCTTAGGGAACAAAAGCCTACTCCTAATCCTAACTTGAAAATTAAAAAAAAAAACTACTAACTTTAATTGTTTTCGCTGCTTCAATTACTGCCAGTTTATTTTACCAAAAAAAAAAATCTGACAGCACCATATACATACGTAACTGTCGGACAATAAAGTTCCGCTATACTGTCCATAGCGGCGTTCGCAAGGACATAGCTGCGGTCTTTTAGGGCACGTATATCCCGTATGGGGGGCGAAAGTATGCCAAAAGAAGTCTATTTTGGTGAGCTAAAAGGTGGCCGACGTAATAGATGTGCCCCACGGAAACGCTTTAAAGACCATCTTAGACGCCAACTTGCCTTAGCTGACATAGAAGAGAGCACATAGTTACATGCAGCTTCCGAACGAGACAGCTGGAGGTCACTCACAAAGGCCGGGGTATACACATTTGAGACAAAAGGAAAATCCGCTACCGAGGACTGGCGCAGACGGAGAAAAAAAAATCTTAATCGACCATCGGCGGACAATGGTTATGCTTGCCTTATGTGTGGCAAAATATGTAGGTCACAGATGAGGATGCGTGTTCACGGTAAATACTGCATTACTTACTTCGTACTCGAAGACAAGCCTTACTATTATATACATACGTGATGAATCCTGTTATAAACTAAAATGTGTACAATCCACAGACGGGCATGGATGAGTTTCAGCTATGACTTGCCCTTTAGTTCCATTCACCCCGTTGATTTTGGCATCCTTATTAATTTGGACGACGCAGATGCCAGCAGATGGAGAATTGAAAAACTTTGGTATGCGGGTCAAATGTTTAACAGTGTTGGACATTTGATTGATCAATATCAGAACAACAAGTAAGAATTCAATTTAAAAAGAAAAACTTCGATTTGTTTTTCGTTTCAACTGATTATGTCCCATGCAGAGGCGTAGTGAGAGAGCTGGGGTAAGGGGCACGTTGCGCCGGGCACTATCCTCAGAGGGGTACCTATATATGTTCATGGTAATAGGGGGAAGGGGCGCCAATAAAGTACCTTGCCCCCGGACTCATGTTTTGCTCATTACGCCTCTGGCCTCATGAACAATGAGATATAAATAAGACATGCTGTAGAATGCGAGATACAGTTTTGAAATCTAAATATAATTTTTTTCAATTAGATTTTTAGAACATTGTTTGTGTATTGAAGTTCTTAAAAACTTTTTAAAATCTAGCAATATCACATTTTTGAATCTATCAATCTATAAAGACTGAGTCTATCAAATCTTTACAAAATTTAGAATCTTTACGACATTGTCTATACGATTGTGACGATCACACTTGCCGGTGATTATATTATCAAACTTGACAATTCAATGAAGTAAAGAAACATCTCTGTATTTATTTCCAAACTTCTTTAATAATACTGCTTCAACTTTCACATAAAGTTAACTTTTCAATTCAATAACAACTTGACTTGATACTTCATAAATAAAACTTAAAGATACATGAAACTTCACTTAGTATAACATTCAGCTTCAACTAATAATATTACTTCAACTAATGAAACTTTAATTAATGGACCCGCTAATATTACTCTACCAAACTATTACTAAGTGAGGACTAAGCGAGGACCTACCACTCTATCAAACCATTCTAAGCGAGGACCCCGTCTAACTGACTTTCCCCTAATTTATACCTTTCTTAATCGTACATTCCAGAATCATGGACACTTCTCCCCTTATTATTTTAGTAACTTTGACCTTGTAGAAGCTGACTTATGCTATTTTTTTCCCTTATCCTCTTTCTTTGATTGGATGCCTAAAATTAACTTCTTACGCTGGACAGCACTGGCTTGACCTTGAGCTTCAAGAAACTGGTCGAAATAGGTCACAGACTCGACTCGTGACAAAGATCTTCTAAATTCTGAATCTACCCTAATCTTTAAAACTTATTGATGATTTCACTTTTCCAGAACTTTCTACTAGTTTTATCATTTTCTTATATTTTTATCGACTAATATTTTCGTCATTACAACAGAATTCATAAGATAGTATTGCACAAACTGGTGGACAACGCAGAACTTTTCTCAAGTTTACAACTACGAGGTGATCCAGTTCCACAGAAACCTCAAAGACCTCCACTCCAAGTGGAGCCTGATGGGAAAAGATATTCCTTGGTCAACAGGGAGGTAAGTTTACGTTATACAATAGGATCATCTTGTTCAATAAAGAGTTTAACACTTTAAGTCAACAAAAAATCGTTTGTATTATTATTTACTTTTTAGAAAGCCGCAATGTTATTTGTTATTTGTAAACTTTCAAACATTTATTTCAGCGTCCAGCCAGTTCATTTCGTGGTAAATGTATGAATTATACTAAAGCAATGGATATAAAACATCAATTAGATAACATAACGCTATCTATATGGGAATTGTTGTAATTGACCTCATTATGGGAATGACATAAATGACATCAAATACCACAATAACTAACGGCCATAGATATCAGCTCGGCTTATGAACCAACGTTCAAGAGTTCAAATACTGGCAAAAGCTGTGTGTTTGATTTGAGAACATAGCGATACCACATGGGAACGCAAACAGAAGGCGATCTTCTTTGACGAACTTAAAGGAGGATAGCGTCATAAGGTGCTCCCCCCCCCCATTCCACGTAAGCGCTATAAAGATCAACTCAGACGCAATTTCGGCCTCACTGATATAATTGAAATAGCTGGCAACAGATGGCCTTTGAGAGAGACAGTTGGAGGGAGAACTCGTACAAAGGCTGCGGGGCAAACATTTGAGACTCAAAGAAAAGACATTATTGAAGACAGTTACAGAAGACGTAAAGAAAACGTAGATAAGACAGCCAGCGTACAAGGGCTTTGTCTGCACGACGTGCGGGAAAATATGCGGGTCGCAATTGGGTCTGCATAGTATCCTTAATCTTCGGAATCAAAGACATTGCTATTATAGCGATACCTAATAGGTACTTAACTTAAGTTGGGGAAAGTAAAGGAGGTTTGAAGGCGCACTGCCCGAGCGGCGTC
The DNA here is from genome assembly GCF_947242115.1 of Biomphalaria glabrata. Classification (NCBI taxonomy): domain Eukaryota; kingdom Metazoa; phylum Mollusca; class Gastropoda; family Planorbidae; genus Biomphalaria; species Biomphalaria glabrata. Next base: position 10,177,942 of record NC_074721.1, read on the forward strand.
CTCTTTAGCTGATGAACAAACAAACAAATAAGTTCCATCAAACTTAAGCAGAGTTTGTCAAGTTAAAAGAGGAACGTTGAGTCAACAGTTTTACTTTACCTGAAAACTATTCAGGAAACAAGAAAAATATAAGAAAGAGTTTTAAAAAAGCTTAACTAAGGGGAAAAACTAAAAATATCAGCCATATATCTCAATACTATTTGATATTTTCCCTTTTTATTTATAAAACAAAAATAATTTATTACCACTATTTAAATTAACTAATTAGTTAATTCTTGTTGCTCTTAAGAGCAATGAATAATTGTTGGGAACATTGAAGAACTGCACAGAATTCCTAATTGATTTGTGAAAAGGAAGTGTGAGAAATAATATGTTCAAAAATGTTACCAGATAGACAGATGGTGTTGATATAAGATTTGTAAAAATGTATGTATTTAAAGTTTCAAATAAAATATATATTTGTAAAAGCCAATGAAATGCCTGTAACTTATGCATATAATTAAATGCACATAGCTTACATTTTCTTTAAGGTGACATACATGAACTGGAAATTCAACTTCAGGATGTCCGCCCTAACAGGACCTGTCCTGTACAATGTGAGATTTAAAGGGGAGAGACTCGTCTATGAGATGGGACTTCAAGAAATAGCTGTGTTTTATTCTGGGCCTACGCCTTTAACGGTTTGTAAACTATTTTAGAATGTTAGCTTTCTAGAATTCATTTCTCAATTGTATTCTGTTATATTTCATTCACAGCAGGCAACTCTTATTTTGTCCATGTGATTAGAAATATATTTGTCTTTAAGTAAAAGAAGTCTGCCAAAAGAATGGGCGCAGGGGTTTAAACTCAAAACCTCTTTTGGCAACGCTCAAGCGTTTGGAAAGCGTAATTTGCTTTTGTTATATTAAAGATGTATTTTTTAGCTTCAAACCCCGCTGGCGGGGGGTTTAAACTCAAAACCCCTTTGGCTACGCTCATAGATTTAAGAGTGTGTAATTTTGAATGCATAATATGCTTTTTTTTTCATATTGAAGAGTTATTTTTATTCCGATGAAGGGGGGTTTAAACAAAAAAACTGAGTCAAAACCCTTTTAGCTACCCTGATAACATTTTGAGTGCGTAGTTTGCTTTTTTTAAAAATATATTAAAGAGGTATTTTTTAGCTTGAAACCCTACTGAAGAGGGGGGGGAATTTAATCTCAAAACCACTTTGTCTACGCCCATTGAATTTTGACTGTGTAATTCGCTTTTTTATATTGTAAACTTTGGAGTGGGTTTTAAAATTAAAATCTTCCTTAACTATGCTCTTGGAATTTAGGGATTGTCGTTTGCATTTTTTTTTGCTTTGTATTATAGAATAAACAAAATGAAAGACTCTTTACTAGACAAAATATTTTGCAAAAAAAAAAAAAAAAAAAATATATAAAATTAACATATGCCTTATTGCCCCACTCTTACCTTGCAAATAATGTAAACTTTGTCTATGGACTTGTTAGTCAGCACAAAGCCATATTTTTACTGTATCTAACTGATGTTAGTGCGGCCTTAGATGTCTTGGATAATTCTTACCCACTACTTATCCACCACGAAGCCTTTGTGTGATAAAGAAGTCTAAACAAACGTTTATAGTTCTTTCTTTTTTAACTTTAATTTTCTAAAATTTCTATGTTATCTTATCTTATATAATACAGACGTTACTTCAAAAAAAGAAGATGATTACGTCCTACGCCTCATGCATTTAGTCATGCATAATAACCAATGACTCAAATTCTGCCAAGTCACTGGTTTTCCTGGCTAGCTCAGGCAACCCATTTGTGACAGGTGGGGAAATGTGACGTGTGTTTGGCACGTTTTATGTCTAGGGGATAATTATTTTTAATGCTATCACACCCCACTTATCAGCATATGAATCGGGAGCAGACACGCAACGAGACAAAGCAATGAAAGATAGATACAAAAGTTAAAATAAAGGATATTTATTTACATAAATATACATATAATAATAAAAAGGGGGGGGGGTTTGCATCTATCTCTAGTATATCCTATGTTTAATCATCACTCTTGCACATAATAAGAGAGTATGTCACTTTGTCCTCTGACTTAGCTGGTATTCCTGTTGATGTCGCAGCTGGCTGTGTCCTGGCTTGAGGTTCTGCAGCTGGAGGTGGCGCTCTAGCGGATAGAGGGACGCCGGCGATATAGTTCTTGTGGAGTCTCAATCCCCAAAATCTATTATCTGTAGTGGGCACAGTAGGGCGGGTGGCCGGCTACCGTGGGCACAAGGTTACTGCGGGCAGAGCTGATCTGCCGTGGGCAGCGTAGTTGACAGGATATGTCCAGTGAGTTGCAGAGGGTTGGCGTAGCTATGACGTCTCACCCAGATCTGAATCCATAGGGACGTCGCACCTAATAGCTTGACAGGTGGGCTGTCGAATAGGCGAGCAATGCCGATAGCGCCAAGTGGTAGAGTTGAGTAGATCTCAGTAGGCAAATGCAGCGCTGAATAGCACTAGGCACAACTGCAGGTAAATGGATCGTTGATCCAGTAACTAGGCAATAGGTGATTCTTGATAGCAACTAGGCAAGTGCAGCGCTGATTAGCACTAAGCACATAGATAGGCCAGTAGGCAAATAGGCGGGTAAGTGATCCGATAAATAGGCAGGTCTCAGTAGGACAGTGCAATGCTGGATAGCACTCAGCACATAAATAGTAGGTGATTCTTGATATCAAACAATTAGGCAGACACCTGATGGAGGGCCAGTGAGAAATACACAATGCACTAATTAAATATAAATGAACTAGGCAAAATACACATGATAATATCCAATGGAAATAGCACAAAGTAATTGAGATGGAACTTGTGATTAAGTTCGGCTTACCACCAGGTATTCCTCTAGGAGAAAGAATAAGTGATATAGTCCAGACTCGATAGCTCGTATGAGAATGAAGGAGGGTCTGGCCCGATTTAAATCTACTTATATACAGGCCTGGAGAATGTGGGCGGACACAGGAAACGTCCTAGGCTAAGAATTAGCTTACACGTGGGTGGAGTCCGACAAGCGACGCACCTTGGTGTATCACGCGGTATGTTGACCAGGGTAATCTCTTAGATCAAAGAGAGACGTGAGAGAAGGGGGGGGGGGAGAAGGATTAGCTTGTATTCAAACCAAGGTGGTGTCAACCGCGGCTGTCAGACATCCTGTCGATAAGATCAAGGTCTGAGCGTATCTTTGCCCCGGTCAAGGGAAGATAAATGAAAGGACTGGCCTAATTTTCTCCAAGGTGGTGGACTAAGTCTAGCCTGGTAGAGAGGAAAAGGTGTGGCGGGTGAATGATTTAGGGGTTGGATGGGGAAATAATTAAAATAAAATAAATAAATAAGGAAAAATAATAATTAATGCTGTGATAAATTTGAGTGACTCTGACAGCGAGTTTTTGACTTGTCACATACGCCGCCGCCAAGATGGATCTATCGCAGAAAGATCCATAAAGTGCGAGCAGACTGATGTCACTCTAACTTTAAGATCAGTTGTTATCACAGCATTAGAAAAAAAAAATCTGGAAAAATAAGGGGTAGCCATGCCAGGAGGAGAGTCTGTCCAAGTCTGTCCGTGGTCTACTTTCCGTCCCTAAATATGTAGTCACCTGGGTGAAACCTTTGGGGTTGCTTGGGAGAGTAGATTGGGCGATTGGGTGAGTAATCATTCCTTCCTGGGGCGGATTGGGGAGGGTGATTGGGGCTTAGGCGGGGTGCCCAAGTCACGTGTGCTCGTTGGGGCTTGGCTCCGAAGCCGCTGTGAGGCGCTTCTTTGCGAGAGTAAGTAGTCAGCTTACCTCGGTATCGTCTGACACGATCAATGTCAGGGAAGAGTGGCCTGATAAAGAATGTGGAGTTCTGCCGGAGAACGTCCCCACGAGTGCAATAATGTGGCTTGCATCGTGGCTTCCTGACATGGTCAATGCCAGGGGAAGGTCGATATTGAATGGTGGCTGAGGAGCCAGGGTGAGAAGTGTTTTCACGAGCGCGAGGGTTCGGCTTATCTCGTGACTTCCTGACACTATCAATGCCAGGGGGAGGTTGATTTGGAATGGTGGCTGAGGAGCCATAGGGAGAAGTGTTTTCACGGGCGCGAGGGTTCGGCTTACCTCGTGACTTCCTGACACTATCAATGCCAGGGAGAGGTTGATTCGGAGTAGTGGCTGATGAGCCATGGAGAGAAGTGAGTCCACGAGAGCAAGGGTTAATCTTACCTCGGGGCATTCTGACACTGTCAATGTCAGAGGAATGTTGCATGATTTTGGCTGAGTAGCCTGGGTCAAGTGGATCTTCACGAGTGCGCGGGCACACTTTAACTCGTGACTTTCTAGCAATGTCAATGCCAGGGTGAAGTGGTTTGAGCTTCGCTGATGAGTCGGGACTAGGCGTATTAGCGTGGCGACAAGGGCTTCCAACCAGCTGGTTGCTGCCACGTTTCTGCTTCGTCGATCTACCAACGGGCAGAGAAAAGTAAGGTTTGTTGACTACTCCAAGAGGAACATATTTTGAGCCTAGAATGAAGTCATACACTGGCGTGTCCATGACGGCGGCATCAATGGTGCCATGTACGTATCTGCACTCCACGTGCACCCTCGCGACAGGTAGAACCTGCGGAGGAGTGGCACGGTCTATAGACTGGATGGTCACTGTTCCACCAGTGAGATCCGATGGGTCAATCAGTGCCTTACTTATAACCGCGCCGAACGAACAGCCTGAGTCGTATAGGCCCAAAACCTCAACACACTTAGCCAGAATGTTCTCTACTCCCGGAGGAGAAGAGATGGGGTGAGGTAGCACCGGTGGGAGTTCTAATCTGCTGAGATCAACGGCAGTGGGTTGAGGAGCCACGGCCATCGTGGAGACGACGTACGTGTCCTCCTCTAGTTGGTCAAATGGATCAATCACAGAGGGTTGAGGGACTGGCGCCACCATTGATAGGGTCCGTGGGGCCTGCTGCTGCCGATGTGGAGTGGGTCTACTGTCACGCGCGCCATGACGTGAGTCATGCTGAGAGTAGTTGGCCTGGTTATAGCGAGACTGGTGGTTGGGGCGGTTATTGTGGCTATGAGGGGCTGATTGCCGACCTGGTGCCTGGTTTTGCTGGGGAGTTTTAGGAGCAAGGTTGGACTGGGCAGGAGAAGTTGGTTGGTCTGTTTGCTGGTCTGTCGCGGTTGCTTTACCTTTTAAGTCCTTACGGGCGTTCAAGTACCGGTCAGCGGCGGAAGCTATGTCAGCGGGCGCGGTCGCTTGTTGCTCCCTGACATAAACTCTGACCTCTGGGGACATGCATTCCAACAGCTGCTCAGAGAGTATGAGGCATGCTAGGCCATCAAAAGTCTCTGGCAATTGGCTGAGAGCGTGCCACCTGACAAGGTACTTGTCCAGCCTTTCGCAGAGGTTGCCGTAGGTCTCTCTGCGTTCGAGGCGGGAACTTCTGAACTTTTTGTGGTAGGCCTCGGCGGTCAACTCGAACTGGACGAGTAGCGCCTGCTTGAGGGCTGCGTAGTCCTTTCGCTGGCCGGAGGGAAGTTTGGAGTAAACCTCGTAGGCTTTGCCTCGGAGGCATTGGGATAGCCGGAAACACCATTTCTCCTCTGGCAGACCGTAAAAGCGTGCTACTTCCTCAAATCGGACAAGATAAACTTCGATGTTCTCTGTCTTGTCGTCGAAGTGCTCCATTGGCATGTGGGGTAGACCGTTCAAAGAACTTTGAAAGGATGCTGGGCTAGCCGGGCGGGACTCGGAAGAAGCCTGGCGGGCGGCCTCGTTCTCTTTGTCCGCGGCTATCTTTTCTCTCGCCGTTATTTGTTGCTCTCTTTCTCGCTCGGTGACTTCTCTTTCTTTAGCAATAGCTATTTCAGCTTCCTTTCTTTCCCTTTCTTTAGCAATTTCATTATCCTTTTCCTTCATCGCTAGTTCATGCTCCCTTGCTAATCTTTTTTCTTCCTTTTCGTCTTCCTTTCTTTTTTCTTCCTTTTCGTCTCTTTTAAGCGCCTCAAGCTGGGATCTCACATATTCTTTCCGTTCTGCTTCATCGTCAAAGAATTTAGCCTCATCCATGATATCTGCTAAACGCTGCTTGCGGTCAGGTTCAGCCTTGGAGCGAGTGCCACTGGCCATGGTTGGGTATGAGGGGGATAAAGCAGAATATAGAGTAAGAGGTGGGGACGAGGAAGGAACTGCTGAAAGCAATTACTAAGAAGTTATAGGGAAGAGTGCAAAAGGAATGTGGTGTCTGCCTACGTTAATCACAAAGTTCCTGCAAGAAAATATTACACATGAAATGCAATAATAATAATAGATAAAATATGACAAAAGTGACACTCTTGATAATGCGAAGTGATGATACTTATAAATATTTTAAGAAAAAAATATTGAAATGGAATTTAGTTATTGCTGCCTGTTCGTGCCTGCTGTACTAATGGGTTAAATCCACGGACGGGCTCGCCAAAATGTGACAGGTGGGGAAATGTGACGTGTGTTTGGCACGTTTTATGTCTAGGGGATAATTATTTTTAATGCTATCACACCCCACTTATCAGCATATGAATCGGGAGCAGACACGCAACGAGACAAAGCAATGAAAGATAGATACAAAAGTTAAAATAAAGGATATTTATTTACATAAATATACATATAATAATAAAAAGGGGGGGGTTTGCATCTATCTCTAGTATATCCTATGTTTAATCATCACTCTTGCACATAATAAGAGAGTATGTCACTTTGTCCTCTGACTTAGCTGGTATTCCTGTTGATGTCGCAGCTGGCTGTGTCCTGGCTTGAGGTTCTGCAGCTGGAGGTGGCGCTCTAGCGGATAGAGGGACGCCGGCGATATAGTTCTTGTGGAGTCTCAATCCCCAAAATCTATTATCTGTAGTGGGCACAGTAGGGCGGGTGGCCGGCTACCGTGGGCACAAGGTTACTGCGGGCAGAGCTGATCTGCCGTGGGCAGCGTAGTTGACAGGATATGTCCAGTGAGTTGCAGAGGGTTGGCGTAGCTATGACGTCTCACCCAGATCTGAATCCATAGGGACGTCGCACCTAATAGCTTGACAGGTGGGCTGTCGAATAGGCGAGCAATGCCGATAGCGCCAAGTGGTAGAGTTGAGTAGATCTCAGTAGGCAAATGCAGCGCTGAATAGCACTAGGCACAACTGCAGGTAAATGGATCGTTGATCCAGTAACTAGGCAATAGGTGATTCTTGATAGCAACTAGGCAAGTGCAGCGCTGATTAGCACTAAGCACATAGATAGGCCAGTAGGCAAATAGGCGGGTAAGTGATCCGATAAATAGGCAGGTCTCAGTAGGACAGTGCAGTGCTGGATAGCACTCAGCACATAAATAGTAGGTGATTCTTGATATCAAACAATTAGGCAGACACCTGAGGGAGGGCCAGTGAGAAATACACAATGCACTAATTAAATATAAATGAACTAGGCAAAATACACATGATAATATCCAATGGAAATAGCACAAAGTAATTGAGATGGAACTTGTGATTAAGTTCGGCTTACCACCAGGTATTCCTCTAGGAGAAAGAATAAGTGATATAGTCCAGACTCGATAGCTCGTATGAGAATGAAGGAGGGTCTGGCCCGATTTAAATCTACTTATATACAGGCCTGGAGAATGTGGGCGGACACAGGAAACGTCCTAGGCTAAGAATTAGCTTACACGTGGGTGGAGTCCGACAAGCGACGCACCTTGGTGTATCACGCGGTATGTTGACCAGGGTAATCTCTTAGATCAAAGAGAGACGTGAGAGAAGGGGGGGGGGAGAAGGATTAGCTTGTATTCAAACCAAGGTGGTGTCAACCGCGGCTGTCAGACATCCTGTCGATAAGATCAAGGTCTGAGCGTATCTTTGCCCCGGTCAAGGGAAGATAAATGAAAGGACTGGCCTAATTTTCTCCAAGGTGGTGGACTAAGTCTAGCCTGGTAGAGAGGAAAAGGTGTGGCGGGTGAATGATTTAGGGGTTGGATGGGGAAATAATTAAAATAAAATAAATAAATAAGGAAAAATAATAATTAATGCTGTGATAAATTTGAGTGACTCTGACAGCGAGTTTTTGACTTGTCACACCATTCCATGCTCTAATAGCACTAGGGAAGAAAGAGTATTTGTACAACTTTGTCCTAGCATATGTTCTGTGTTTAGTATTATTTCTCTGCCCTCTAAACATGTTACTGAAACAAAAAATTCGTTTAATGAATGCCTACTTTATGAAACTGTTGTAGGTCTATTAGTTCTTATTCCTTTCACTACTGAAAGCTTTAATATCGCAATGCGTTTTGTCAGTCACCTTGCGTAATAGCGTTCTTCTGGCACACAGTTCGGTTCATTTCTTTAAAAAAAAAACGGTGCGCAAAGTGTTCAGGAAAATGTACCTATTGAATAAACTCCTTACTAAATGAATAACCTTAGAGTCGAGTGCGGGAGAACAAGACGTAGGCCTGTTAAATATGGCCAAATACAGACGTCAAACCTGAGTTTTCACTGTTAACTATTTTTCCTCCAAAGACTAAATGTATACTTAAACTATCAAATGTCCAAGATAATCGTTAGAGCCGATTTTAAAAATGCATCGTGTCCAGTTTCTTTACAGTTTCCAGGAAGTCTTTGCAAGATAATACGTGAAATTATTAAAAAGTACATAATCTAGCATTTGTTTACAAACTGTGAATTATCTAGCATCTGGTCTCTGCTGAGAAATAGTTCACTAGTATTCCCTATATGATATGTAATCTTATGTTATAAATGTTAAATATCAGATGCGTTTTGTTTATGATGACAAACTCTAATTAGACAATTTCTTTTTTTTTTTAAGGAGACTATTAACTTTGTGGACAGTGGGGATTTGTTAGGAACTCACTCTAAGTCCTTGATACCAGGCGGAGACTGCCCAGAACATTCAACCTTGGTTAACCAGGTAAGGAAGCAGGCGATAGATGTCTAGTCAAATATCCTGATACAATTTTGTTTAGTGCCTAGAAGTCTAATGAGATATTCTTATTCACCTCTGCTTATCGCATAGAAGTCTAATGAAATAATTTGATACAACTTTTGATTAGTTGATAGAATTCTAGTCAAATAATTGTGATAACACTTTTCACTTGCGTTAGCCATTATAAAAATACTTAAGATTAATTAAAAGAAATAGACAAACTACTAAAAATGAGTGTACATAGCTGTGTAGTGTGCTCCACAACTTGGTGTAATACTAAGTATCAGGGCCGGTCCTAACAATTGCGGGGCCCTATGCGAAACGGATTGTGCGGGGCCTACTCTGGGTAGGGATAAGGATAAGTTCGAAATTTAGATTTTGTATTAGAAAATACATTCGTCTTTGCAATAAACTTTCCTTAAATTAATAAATTAATAATCGATTATATTAATAATGACTTTTCCTGAGATTTTTCAGGAGATTTTCAAGACTTTTTAGTGTATATTTTGCAATTTCATGAGATTTCTAGGAGGCCGTGGAAACCCTGTTATTATATATAAGTTATAATGATTTAATTTAATAATTTACACCTATTTACACCAATTAGCGCTGGGCCTATGAAAGTGCGGGGCGCACTGCGGTCGCATAGGCTGCAGTGGTTTAAGGCCGGCCCTGCTTAGTATGTACTTATTATTGGTGGTGCGTAAATTACAACTAACCACGCTTAACAGACTTACTTCCGTTCTCACACCTTCACATGCTCACCTTAACCTTATTTAGACATGGGGACAGCAGAGCACGTGCATTGGGTGTGAGTGTAAAAAATGTATATTGTATTAAGTAATTGTATTTTTTTATAGTTAGCATGCAATTCTTGGTTCTTGATATCCATACACTAACATGTACTACGACCTAAATTTCAATATGTCACAATGGACCTTTTATCCGTCAAAAATAAAAGAAAGTTGGCAGGAAATTAAATTTCACACGCATGTTCATTTTTACTGAAAGATTTCCAAAGCTACTTTTTGACCTGCTTTACTTAAGTAACGGACGCCAACTAATTTGTGTGAATCTTTTTTTTTTTAATTTGAGACATTCTGGAATCAGCACAACAAGGAGGTGTCCTCTTATGACGCCACATTCTGTCTGTTTGAACATAACACTGGCTACCCACTGAGGAGACATTCCTCTTATTCCAAACAATTTGGTTCGTTCTACGGAGGCATGTTGAACTCAGTACTCACTCTCAGGTAAAAACTTATAAATACACACTTTACCGTTACGCAACTGTCTTGCACGCGAAAAGTTTCTCAGATAAAATATGTTAGTCCATTTAACTAATGAAATATACAAGCATAAAAAACTATATTATACAGGGGAAATTTTAACAATGCAACTTGTCTTACTAAAAAAAAGAAATCTTTAACCTAAACATCTAGTTTGAGAAAGTTATTCTGCGATCTTTTGAGAAAGTTCTAGCAGCAATTTAAAAGTTTGCTTTATATTACTGCTTTAAAAAATGCAATCTGGTTTTTTTTCTATTTTAAAGCTTATAACTAACTACGTCTGTCTGTCTTTCTTTCTTCATATCTTTCTGTTTGTCTGTCTGTCTGTCTGGTAAATTTTTTGTATTCGTTTTTTCTCCCAAACCTAATCTCGGATCCCGAAGACATTTTGAAAATTATTTCATGTACCTGATAAAACAAGAATCAATGAATTATTTTCTTTGATATTAAACAAGGGAAAGAAATTGTACTTCACAGATGTGACGGTATTAGTTTAGCAACAGTCTCCCATTTGTTACTGGTTGAGATTGCCGGCTGTCTTATCGTAAGGTGTGGACTTGTGTCACGATGGTTTTAGTTTCTAAACCTGCCAGCCTTTCAACCAACCTTTACCGCTGAAGGTCTAGAACAAGACGCAATAATCTTTTTTTTTTTGATCTAGAACACGAGGCAATAATCTTTATTTTTGATCTAGAACAAGAGGCAATGATCTTTATTTTTTATCTAGAACAAGAGGCAATAATCTTTATTTTTGATGTAGAACAAGAGGCAATAATCTTTATTTTTGCTCTAGAACACGAGGCAATAATCTTTATTTTTTATCTAGAACAAGAGGCAATAATCTTTATTTTTTATCTAGAACAAGAGGCAATAATCTTTATTTTTGATGTAGAACAAGACGCAATAATCTTTATTTTTGATGGATTGTCCAAAACTTGCCAATAAATCATCAGATTTTAGGTCTTAAACCAAAATCAAAACTTTAATTCTGTTCAATAGAAAACTTTCTGCTATAAATAGATTTACATGGCCTAAATGTAGATGTGTACATTGGCATGGGAGATTCAATCCTTTATGTAACTACATTTCAGATCGGCCCTTACTATTGGCAACTATGACTACATTATAGATTTTATCTTCCATCAGAACGGAATCATTGAGACAAGACTAATGAGTACAGGTACACTGTAAACTTGTCTTCAATAGCGTAAGGATTCTCTATAAACCCTTGACAGAACATTATTGCAAAGTCAAGAACTTCACAACTTGAGCTCTGAATAACAAGATACATTAATGAGAGTTATAAATAAGCAGAAAAATACAATCAAATTGGCAGTAGTCAATGTCTTGCTTGCCTACTATCCCTTGCCTAATATACCTTGCCTACTCTTGCACACATATTATCACTAACCTTATTTCCTTTGCCTACTATCCATTGCCTATCGTTTGTATACTATCCCTTGCCTAGTATCCCTTAACTACTCTCGCTTCCAAACTACCCGTTGCCTACTAATCCTTGCTTACTCTCGCTTGCAAACTACCCCTTGCTGTCTTTGTCTTTTCTCTATGCCTACATTAACTTTCTATGAAACCCCAACTTCTGCCTGGCCAGTAAACTTTTACCTGCTTCTTTCTTTAATCTCATTTCTTTCTACCTGTCTTTTTGGCTAAAATTTTACGTTCCTCCAGCATCAGTTACCTCAATATCTACATAGGTGTACTAATATGATAATAAATATCTTTGTAATTGTAACATTTTTATTATACATATATATATATATATATATATGTATTTCCTGTTAAAATGTTATATATATATATATAATTAAAATGTTATATATATATATATATATATATATATATATATATATATATATATATATATATATTATATTGTTGGATGCGTGGTCGAGAGGCTAAGTACGCTTGAACTTCACTTAGCCTGGCTACCTATGTAAGGTGCTCGAGTTTCGACACATACTATACCTTGCCTAATCTCATACTATCTCTTGCCTACTATCCATAACCTAATATCACTGTATATTATCCATTGCCTACTATCTATGGCCTAATCACGCTTGCATACTATCCCATGCATACTATCAATTGCACACTATCCCCTGCGTACACTCGTTTGCATATTATCCTTACGACACCCATCTCGAGCAGAGTTGTGTTTACTGAGCGCCTAAAGGCAGCACGGAAAAACCTTCTCCCCCTACTTGTCCACCAATGAGATTGGACCAAAGCGCTCTGAGTATGCTATAAGCATGAAAGTAGCCCTATATAAAAGCTAATAATTTATTTCTCTACAGGCTACATTGTGGCATCAGTATTCAGTGAACTAATGAGGCCTTATGCTTTTCAACTTAAGCAGAACATTGTAGGCCCCGTACACCATCACATGGCACATTTCAAAGTAGATCTGGATGTGTCCGAAACTATAAATCGCTTTGAGACTTTAGACATTGTCAAAGAAAGTGTGTTTCTCAAACAGGTTGGATTACTACAATATCCTTACTAAATATAGTTATTGCAGTTAATTACTGAACATAATTACTGAACATAATTACAGATCATATTAATGAGCATATAGCTGAACTTTTTTTAATCGGAAATAATAACTAAACATAATTATTAAAGAATATAAATATTGAACACAATTACTGAACATTATTACTGAACAGGTAAACGTACTTACTGCACATAATTACTTAACATAATTATTGAACATATTTCTGAATATAATAACTGTGTACATTACTGAACATATAAACTCAACCTATATTACTGCACATAATTACTGTCACAGTTATAGTTATAACATAGTTATTGAACATAACTGCAGAAGTTAATTACTGAAAATAGTTTGTAGTTGTCTTTATATCTCGATTGTATTACTTTTAAAATGTGAACAGTTTTCTTGCTGTACATTTTTTATCTCTAACAGATTGAATTTGTGACCAAATCCCTATGAAAATATTCTTTTAATTGATACTAATCATTTTTTAAATGTCTTTTTTCTACGATAGTTGAGTTTCCGAGGGCTATACATTGCAAAGACGAATAGTCATAAAATCCTTTTGTTCCCCTGGCAATCAAATCATTACATTTTTGGTGTAATGCATAAAATGTATGACTATTTTTTACGGACAATAAAGACTATTATTATTATTATTATTATTATTATTATTATTATTATGTAAACAAAACAACAACCAGGTATAAAAATGAATGCAGTTGTAAGTACGGTTATTGTTAAGCTTCTCACTCTTACCACAGTAAACATACCCTTGACATTGTACTATATAAATTATAATCATAATTAAAGGTAATCTCCTTTGTCTCTATCAATTAGCGTATCTTAGTAGTTCGTGTGATAAAGTAAAATAGATATAAGAGTAACAGATATTATGTAATATAAATTTATTAACTTCTTTTTTTCCAATAAAATAAAATACAAAGCGGCAATATCTCGTGTAGTATAGCAGGCCTTACAATCTTGGTTATGTCCCCTACTTTTGGTATTTAAATGGATTTATTGTATCATATGCTTACTACAAATAACTAACAACTTATCATGTTAACATCGTAATTTATTGATTGTGAATGGAATAATATACTTTCATTAAACAAAATAAAATATAAGCAAGGGACTTGCTACTTATCTAGACTGAGATCGTTAACATATCGATTGTATATTTGTAATATTTCGATTTTTATTAAATTCTTGTTAACAGAACTCCAACGTCAGTTCAGAGCAAATACAGTTCGTGTCTTCCTTAAAAGAAACTGAATTGGACGCTGTCTATGACTATAATTTTAGAACCCCTAAATACCTGGTTGTTCACAATAACAATGAAAGGACGGAATACGGGGCGATTAAAGCTTACAGGTAAGATAAGATGAATAAATAAGTCAACAGAAAATGAGAAGGACCGCTGAAAATGTCACATACCAAACAAACAAAAACAAACATAATGCCATTTCTTAAGTATGTATAGCTGTCTAGTTGATGGTAAGCGCTATGGACTATAGAACCTTTCCCGCTGCCAAACCCCGTCGTCCTGCGGGAGGCTTGTTCTAGCATGTAATATCTCGTAATCTGAAAAAAAACATGTTAAACAAAACATACAGTACATGGACTTATAATAGTCTTATATGTTTGTAGTTTTACATAGACAGACACACACATGTTTAAGACTCCGAGAAAGAGAGAGAGAGAGAGAGAAAGAAAGAGAGAGAGAGAGGCAGGCAATCATGTTTTAAGTGTACATTTGTATTCATCACCGTTATATGTCCCTTACTTACGTCCTAGGGGGCGCTGTGACTGTTCACGTAAAACCAAATCCCTCCATTTTTTCCTGGTCAGCAGCAGTTCTTAGCAGGATATCAACAGAGCGTCGGTCTATTCTTTCTTTTACGTTGTTTAACCAGCTTTTCTTTGGACCACTATTTCTTTGTATTCCTTCCAATTGACCTTTAAGGATGACTTTAGACAGTTAGCCAAATATTACAATATGGCTGAACCAACTCAACTTTCGTCTATATTCGTCTATTTACAGTATATAAGCCATGTATGTTTTTGCAGCTCAAGTTTTGACTTGTAGAATTAGAAACTCATTTATTTATTTTCCTGGTAGCGTGTTCTCTCACAGATTTGAATTAAACTAAACATTTGTAACGAGGAAGATACCATTGTTGTGTTCAGTGGTTTTTAAATTATGTTTTATGATGACGACTATAAAGGTATCTCAATATTATTATTATTATTATTCGCTATGCTTTTTATTACAAAAAAAAGTAATAATATAATTTAAAATAAGTTTGCAAGATAAATTAACCAATGAGGACGTGATAAAAAGAGCAGGGTGCCAGGACATCCACTGTGTCATCAGCAGCAGACGTCTTGGCTGGCTTGGTCACGTTCATAGAATGTCAGAAGGTAGACATTCTGTAATGTGATCTAACAGAAGGCAGGTCGTCCACCTTTAAGGTATACTGATGTATGCAAATACGACATTAAGCTCTTCAAAATCGACACTAACAGCTGGGAAAAAGTGGCACTGGATAGATCCAAATGGAGAGAGTGCATAAAGGAAGGGTCCCGGTTTGCAGATGTCATACACAAAAGTAGTAGAAAGAATGGTGAAAATGCAACGGTGCATGATTACAAATGCCCAACCTGTAACCGCAGGTGCGTATCAAGTATTGTCCTCTTTAGTTAAACAAGAAGTTTCAAAAGGAAGACACTGTCTCTCAAGACGTAAAATGCCAGAGAATTAATACTAAAATAGATTACTACTCATCTGTAACATATTCATTCCTCAAAAACAAAAACAAAAAGTTTTATGTAGTATAATTACACACTCATTTTTGTCTGTATTCAAAAATTATCCAAACCTGCCTTTTGACCTGCATTTAAAACCGAACCACGACCCATATAGGATACTTACGCGTTTCTTTTCTTATTTCTTTAAGATAAAAACATCGAGAGTTACAGTTCTTGTATGTTCAATTCTAGAGTACAACTTAATGGGATGTCGCCCAGTCTTGTCAATGAAGATGTTGGTCATGAGAGAACTATCCCTTGGGCCAGGCATCAGATGGTCGTGACAAAACACAAGGAGAGCGAGCAATGGTCAAGCTCAAACTATGGCATGTTTGACAGCTTGGACCCTGTTGTAAACTTTACTCAATTTTACTCAGATGATGAAAACATAGTAGATGAGGTAATGTTATATATATAAGTTATAATTATCTCTCCAATACGTTAACTCTGAGGTCCTTGTGTTTGTATCCTAATCCATTTTCATCAAAGTGTTTTGCTTGACAGACAACAGTTTACATCACAAGACGGAAGGATAGACCAACGAGCAGTGGCGTAGTAAGGGTGGGGAAGGGTGTCCAGATTTGAAAGTACCCCGGGCACCCGCTTAAAGGACATCCCCAAATGAGTGTCCAAATATTTTTTTTTACATTACATATTTAGCCAATGCCATGTTTTCTTTCCATTCATGTTGTTATGTAAATTAGTAACCATGATGCATGTGTTCCTCAATTAGACTTCTATATTTATTACGTACCTTATCTAATGTCATGAAGTCGAATGTCAAAATGCAGGGGTCACCAAAGAGACCAAGCCCCCCCCCCCCCTTCCCCCGGACCTCAAATCTCTTGCTACTCAACTGACTGCGAGGTTTTACTAACTGCAGTGGTAACATCTATTTTAAGGTGTTCCTAAAATGAAAAAAAAAAATCATTTTTATAAGAATACACGAGAGTTTGGCGCATTAGAAAAACAACAACAATATATACTATTTGGGACGTCTGTTTTAAGGTGATACGTGCGAGACTTGACACTATGGCTATACCGCACCGGATGTCACGAAACCTAGCGATGCATCTGTTAAAACCAGAACCTCAGATTGAAATTGAGTAATATTATTATGAACCGTAGAAGAACTGCGATGTATTAAATAATAACTCTAAGAAAATTTCTCAGTTGACTCCCTTTAAAATGCTACAAGAAATATTGCTTTCCTTACGTGAATCTTGCCCCTTACAAAGCTAGGAAATTCGAAACAAGTTTTATAATAGACATTAGAGACCAAAAGAGAATCCGCTTCCGATTACAGACGCATACGGCGAAAATCGGCCACAGGCGTAAAATGGTTATGCTTGTTCTGCTTATGGCAAAATATGTGGGTCGCAGCTGGGGCTTCGAACTCGAAGACAAGCCTTATAATTATTAATTGTTATAATCAATGTAATATTTGAAATAAAAATATTTATTTGTTTAACAAACACTGTTGAGTAAGAAAAAAAATACAGTTTTTCAATTCATATCATACTGCATGTGTTTTATCACAGGACCTGGTGTTGTGGATCTCTGCTGGTTTGTATCACATCCCCCACACGGAAGACCTACCTGTCACTCCAACAGTTGGGAACCATCTGAGTTTTTTCCTTCTACCTTACAACTACTTCCCGGAGTGTCCGTCGATGGGGTCACGTGACGCTATGTATATTGAACACTTAAATAAGTCCGACTACAGTCAGGGTGTCCGAGTAGAAAGGTAATTAGATCATTTTTGTCTTAAATAATTGTATTAATAGAATAAAACAGTTGTATCAATTTAAAATGCCAGGTTATTAATTGTGTAAACTATTGTTATCATGGGCGTAGCCAGGATTTTTTTTCGGGGAGGGTTTTGGGGGGGGATTCCCCCCCCGACCCCCCCCCCCCCGCGAAAAAAAATCATATATATATATATACATATATGTGTGTGTGTGTGTGTACATAATTAATCTTTATTACATTCTGACCCTTTCGGAAGACGTTTATTGTTTATTGTAGACTCCCCGCCCTTGCTAGCAAGGGGGTCTGGGGGAGTTCGCAGCGCTCCCCCAGCGCGGGGCGAAGCCCCGCCGCTGAGAACTTTTTCTGGTATTGAAAGCCAACAAAATGCATATTCTGAGGTATCTACAGTGCATTATCTTGCTATTAAAAAGTTTTATTTCAAAAACCTAATGTGCTATTCTTACTGACTTTGACCCTCTCGCGCCTTTCGGCGCATTTTCTGGCAAGCTGTTTCCGCAACTCTTATTTTGCGTAATTCATATTGTCGGAAAACATGTCCCGCAAAACCTCATGCGACGCTCTGTCACAACCTTACTAAGGATTCCACTCCCAGTTCGGCATAATTTTTCTTTGATTAAGACCCGATCTCTATGACTGACTCCTAAAATCTGTCTTTGCCATCTTTATTGAGCCACATTTAGTGTTTTTCAATTTCGGCAGAAGACTATTCACACTTAATTAATGGAGCCCAAGCCACTGGTAGAAATTTGTAACCTTTCTTGACTACGCTATTGGAATTACATGCCTGTATTTCGCTTTAGATTTTATATCGAAAAGGAAAGTTTTTTCGTCAAATCATCTGTTGCGGGGTTTTAAACTAAAAAATCTCTGGGTTTTTTTTTGTTTTGTTTTTAATTCAAAACCCCATTTAGCTACGATCATAGAATTTGGTGACTGTAGTTTGCTTTAAAATAATATTGAAGAGAGAGGTTTTCAACTCTAAACGCTCTGTAGGGGAATTTTAAACTCAAAACCATCTGGAGGAGTTTTAAACTTTAAAGAAAAAGCCATCTGTAGGAGGGGGATTTAAACTCAAAACCCCTTTGGCTACGCTCATAGATTTTATAGTGTGTAATTTGCTTTTTTTTTTCTATTGAAGAGGTACTTTTTAGCTTCAAACCCCAACTGGAAGGGGGAGGGGGGTTAAACTCAAAACCCCTTTGGCTACGCTCATAGAATTTTGAGTGTGTAATTTGCTTTTTTGATATTGAAGATGGGGTTATCGTAAATTTTGGATGGGGTTTTAAAATCAAAATCTTCCTCAACTGTGCTGTTGGAATTTGGGATTGTTGTTTGCATTTTTTTTTTTTGTTTTATAGAAGAGGGGGATTAAACTGCAAAAACCTCTGGTAGGGGGTTTAAAATTCAAAACCCCCTGTAGGGGGTTTTAAACTCAAAGTCCCCTGGTAGAGGGATTTGTATCTCAAAACCCCCTGATAGGGGTTTTTAAAATCTCAAAACCCCCTGATAGGGGTTTTTAAAATCTCAAAACCCCCTGGTAGAGGGTTTTTAACTCAAAACTGCCTCGGCTGTGCTGTGGTAAGTGATGATTTAGTATTAAAATCTCACCTAAAATAAACAAAATGAAAGCAAAAAACAGTCACTTAATTCCGCCCCCCCCCGGGGGGGGATTTCATTTCGGGGGGGTTTGAACCCCAAGAACCCCCCCCTGGCTACGCCCATGATTGTTATAGAATATATATTTGAATCTATGGTCACGTGATATAAGCTGTTAACGAGGCTGTTCTGTGGCAAGTACAACAACTAATGATCTTTGCTTTTCACAAGTTATTTTTAGCACTAACTTGGGTGGATTAAAGAACAACGTAAACTCTCGAAGCTCAATCTTAGACACACTCGGTTCGGGAGTCTAGTGCTACACCTCACGACCCATATTTTTTTTTAGACCTTGCAATCTATTGGGCAGATGATGTAAAGGTCATCTCCTTCAATGGCCGATCGGTCTATGAGGGTTCGTATGTCCAGCACAATCAACAACCATCTTTACTTTCCCCAATCAATGAAGGTTTAACATTATTGTTGGGTGTTGTCATGGGCCTCATAGAAATCCCGAAGTTCAAAATCCAAGTCTTCACCGAGTTCCAAACCCGGACCCTTTGGTTTGGAAACCTAGCATTTTCCCACTCAAGCACCAGGCAAAGTCATCCCCATCTATAATGTAAAGCAGAAAGTAAAACGTATGTAGGCCTATGTATATATAATGTATGACAAATCTTGATAAAACTTGGCACAAATGTTCCTTAGATGATGTCAGAGACCGTAGTGTATGTATAATGTCCCTCTCAAAACCGGAGGGCCCTAAAAAGTGACAAAAATTACATCAATGTATCTCTATTAAAGAACGAAACTTTTTAAGAAATCGGGTAATTCCGTTTTTTACAGTATTTTTTGTATTACCCGCGGCCTGCGGGTCTTTATTTGAGTATCATTGATATAGTCACTGATATAGACTATATCAATGATAGTGTATTAGAAACAATAAAAAATATGTTATAAGTAAAGCGAATGTGTGAATATACAAATATTATGAATGTAGATCAAATATAGCTAATGGACCTAATTAAAACTTCTTCTAAATATGTTTTACTTTTTTTTTTTAGAAATGGAAATTCCCGCAACCAATGTGTCACAAGAAGATCAACTTTAGAAGAACTTCTAGCACAAAATCCAGACATGGCACTTGAGACCAACCGTGTCGACCCAAATCAGTAGCTTTTCAATTTAAATAAAATGTGACTTTTTTCGTCAAAACACTTTCGGAGATTTTTGTTAAATGACAATTTCATTGTCTGTATTTAAAAAAATAATAATTTTAAATTGATGCAAATTAATTGAAACTCTGGGAACAGATAAAAGTAAAAGATACTATTTTGAAACCAGGATACAATATTTCGAGGTATCAATACCTCCCACCAAAGTAAAGTGTTGCAGCCAAAATACACATCGTTCATATTGATCTCTGCCACTGTTTCTGTATTATTATATCTCTAATTATATTCCTTTTATGCACTTTCAAGTTCAGATTTGCATAATATGCTTCTCCATTTAGTGCCTCTCTAACTCTCTGTCTTCTAACTCTCTCACTTAATAACGCTGTCACTGTCTCCTCTATCGTCCTTTTCCTCAACAAATAAATCTAATGACGATTTTTAAAAAAGTATCCAGTGGGATCGCTGGTGGTGCCAGGTGGCGCTATCGGCGTAGGGTAGCACCTATATGCGGGCCGCTTTAAAGTAACAAAAAAAAAGGTTTTGCAAAAGCAGAAAATAGAAAAGAAAAATCATGATCGTATGCTTCTTTGTCAGCTTGCTGCACACAATGCTACACCTTGACACACAATGCTACACCCTGGCACAAAATGCCACACACTGATACAAAATGCTACACCCTGACACACAATGCTACACCCTGACACACAATGCCACACACTGGCACACAATGCTACACCCTGACACACAATACTACAACCTGACACACAATGCTAAACCCTGACACAATACTACACCCTGACACACATTGCTACACCCTGACACACAATGGTACACCCTGGCACACAATGCTACACCCTGACACACAATGCTACACCCTGACACAATACTAGACCTTGACACACAATGCTACACCATGGCACACAATGCTACACCCTGACACACAATGCTACACCCTGACACACAATGCTACACACTGACACTGGCACACAATGCTACACCCTGGAACACTATACTACACCCTGGCACACAATACTGCAAACTGGCAAACAATGCTACACACTGGTACAGTGGTACACAATGGAAGGCCGCCGTCCGCCGATCCTAACATGTATCAGATACCTGCGTGGATAGAGTTAAAGTACTGCATGGTAGACACTGTTACAACCATAGCTAATGCCCTGGCTTTCGTCTCATTCTCTCTATAACATGATGCATAGGCAAGTGAGGCCTTTATAGTAGAGCATAGCTACGCATTTATATATGTGTGTGTTGGGAGGTAATCGAGAGACATGCATAAATACATATAAAAACATTTTACGTCATTTTACGTCACAGACATATATATATATATATTGGTAAAGAGGAGGACCCTCTTTAGGGTTTGTAAGATTAACAGCATGGGCCTAATGAACTGGTGACCTAATCTCAGTGAAATGTGTAGTTTTTCTGTAATGATTCTTGTTCAGAGATTGAGAAAAAAAAATTTGGTATCCTTAATTTCTGAGAAAAGAAGTGTTGTGTGTGTGTGACTGGATTTGTTAACAGTGCAAGTAATGATATAAAAATATAAACAGATTATACCTTTACCCACCCACACTCTCCCCATGTCTCTTCTTATGTTTACTTGTGTGCTTCAAATATATTGCGAAATAACCAAATCTTCTGAGTATGCACATACACACATTCCTGTAGCCTTTGTGTAATTAATATATATGTCCTTATCCACGCGTGTTTTAGTCGCCACTTACTTGCTTCTATCTTTTATAACGTATTTTAGTCAATTTTCTTACGAGGTCAACAAGACCCTTGTCAGTGGTAGTAAACAGTTGCTTGCTTTATTGGGATCACGATTTTCTTTTCTTTTCTTTATTTTTAGCTGGCTGGCCACAGCTGCAAGTTTTGGCAACAATATGTTTTCCTTAACGAGTTGAACATGGGCCATAATCATGATGTACTTTTCTGTAGTCTTTACTGAGTAGCGTACCTTTACTATCCTAGATTATAACAATCTAAAACTTGAACGCTTCTGCTTTATTATTTGGACTATATTAGATATTGTTGAAAGTTAGTCTGACCTTAAACTTAAGAATTGTTGAAACACTCAAGAAGAGGACAAGGTGGTCTGGTTAACAAGGTAAAGGTACCACCAGTTTGATACCCTATGGTTCCGAAATTACAATAGTTGGGAATTGAGAAAAAAATAGTTAAAACCCTTATCATTCATGTCGATAAAGAATGCTGTATACAGGGCCGGTCTTAGGCCACTTCAACCTATGCGGTCGCAGTGCGCCCCGCGCTTTCATAGGCCCCGCGCTAATTCTAGGTGTAATTATTAAATAGCAAAATATATACGAACAATTCCTGGAAATCTCCTGAATTTTTAAAAAATCTCCTGAAAAATAGACAAAATTGTCATTTGTGGGTGTAATTCATTGCCCAATCCTACGCGCATTAAAATAAAAAGGCATTGTCAGCTTTCATGTAATAGACTGTAATAATCGGGCGAATGTTCACCTTAATTGGAAGTTCCAATACTTTATTTACTTTTATGGTCACTGGCATATAAATATGCCATAGGTTGCAAGGTTCGTAGAGTAAAGTTAATTTGATCACAATTTAGTACTTAGTAAAGAATGAATATAATTCAAATTTGAATTATTTTCTAATACAAAATCTTAATTTTCACTTACTATCCTTATTCCCACCCAGACTAGGCCCCGCGCAATCAGTTTCGCATAGGGCCCCGCAAATGCTAGGACCGGCCCTGGCTGTATATATTTTTTTTTTTGCTACTCTTTCTCAGATCTCCTGGTGCATAATAAGAATATTGGGAGTGGGTGGATCCTAGCCAGGGCCAGCCTTAGAACGCTGCAACCTATGCGGTCGCAGTGGGCCCCGTTCTAATTCTAGGTGTAGATCATTGATTTAAATATATATTACTATTACTATTTAACAGGGTTCTCGTGGCCTTCCGATTTTCCATGAACTCATAGAAAACTCGTGAAATTATTAAAATCTCGAAAGTAGTCATTAAAAAATCAGAAAAAATAGACTGTATTTTTGGGGTGTCATTCAATAGGGAAAACGTCAAATCCTACTCACGATTAAAAAAAAAAACGACATTTGTTAGGACAGGCTCTGATCCTAGCCAATATGAGGGGAAGTGTAAGGGGAGATAAATTAGGTTGAGGCTAAACCGACACCTAGCAGTCAGAGTTCTCTGTCAGAGAAAACGGTAAATAATCTTTCCACATTTATGACTTGTAGGGAAGAAAGTTGTATATCTGCACAAGGGTCTCCAAAGGTTACACTTTTATTTTCTTTAGGGGTACATTCAAAGTTTGTTGGATATTATTGCTTAGTTTGTACATTTTTCTCAGAAGAAGATGAAATAGATTTTGTAATGCACGATTGAATATTTTTAACGTTTTATTTTTGCCCATTCTCCAAAAGTTTTCAATTAAGTCACTTAGAATATAAAACTGGCTTGCATACACATTTCAAATTTAGCTTTCTTAATTAATTTTAACATTGCTCTGATAACGACACTAGAAGATCTGTTATATAACTAATTTCGACAAGAAGTTTTGTTTATTTCTCAGAGGAAGTACATGCAGATTTATAAAGCAGAAAGGCTGCCTGGTCGTGCAGTTTGTGTGCTGGACTGTCTTTCGACTTATCGATTGTTCACGGGTTCAAACCCTTCCCGCTCCCATCACACTTAGTCCTGCGGGAGGTTTGGATTAGGAAGTAAATTATCTTCAACCCTGAATGAAACATCCGAAACATGTAAATCATTTTACAAACAAGCAACAAACAGTTGATAATAACTACAATGTCAAATAATGTTATATTTCCAATGGAATCAGTTATACATTATAAATCAAGGGATAAAGCCTTTTCTTTTTTTTTTAATTGAAGATGTTAATACGTAGTAGAATATTGGCTCAGCTATGAATGAAAGGTGTGCCAAATAAAAAAAAAAGTCTGGCTCCTCTACCATCAAAGCAAATACTACCTCAACCTACGTTATATGTGGGCGTGAATGTCTCTTCGAATTAGGGCTCTACAGTCACATGAACAAGTGCTCCACGAGATCAACCAAAGTCGTTCTTATAATAGGTCATTAGCAATGGTTATTCTTAGAAACGCCAATAAAACACTATATATTTATTTCATCGCTAAATGAAATATCTCCTTTATTATTCTGTCATCAGATAGCATAAACACTAAGCTGTTCGATAAAATTGGTGTTAGAAGTGAGGGGGAAACCAAAATAAATAATGAAAATTTGCAGCCTAGCTGCTTTTATACTTAAACCATCAAGTCCTTACATGTGTATGTAACGAAAACATGTGTGTAAAAACAAATAAGTAGACAGTCGGTGGCTAGAACATGCTTCATAATTGAACAGCTCTCGTGGAGATCAAGTCAGCATCTGAAAATAAGCAGAATCTGGTAATATAAATATATAGTTAGACAAACAAGTTCTATCTATCTATCTATCTATCTATCTATCTATCTATCTATCTATCTATCTATCTATCTATCTATCTATTTTTCTAACTAACTATCTATCTATCTATCTAACTATCTATCTATTTATCTATCTATTTATCTATCTATCTATCTATCTATCTATCTATCTATCTATCTATCTATCTATCTATCTATCTATCTATCTATCTATCTATCTATCTATCTATCTATCTATTTATCTATCTATCTATCTATCTATTTATCTATCTATCTATCTATCTATCTATCTATCTATCTATCTATCTATCTATCTATCTATCTATCTATCTATCTATCTATCTATCTATCTATCTATCTATCTAACTAACTATCTATCTATCTATCTAACTACCTATCTATTTATCTATCTATTTATCTATCTATCTAACTATCTATCTATCTATCTATCTATCTATCTATCTATTTATCTATTTATCTATCTATCTAACTATCTATCTATCTATCTATCTATCTATCTATCTATCTATCTATCTATCTATCTATCTATCTATCTATCTATCTATCTATCTATCTATCTATCTATCTAACTAACTATCTATCTATCTAACTATCTATCTATTTATCTATCTATTTATCTATCTATCTAACTATCTATCTATCTATCTATCTATCTATCTATCTATCTATCTATCTATCTATCTATCTATCTATCTATCTATCTATCTATCTAACTTTCTATCTATCTATCTATCTATCTATCTATCTATCTATCTATCTATATATCTATCTATCTATCTATCTATCTATCTATCTATTTATCTATCTATTTATCTATCTATCTATCTATCTATCTATCTATCTATCTATCTATCTATCTATCTATCTATCTATCTATCTATCTATCTATCTATCTATCTATCTATCTATCTAACTATCTATCTATTTATCTATCTATTTATCTATCTATTTATCTATCTATCTATCTATCTATCTATCTATCTATCTATCTATCTTTCTCAAACATTTTTTTCCTGCTTTGTTTTCTAAAGTTGTAGTTGTCCCCAACGCTGACTTATCTACTTCTCATGTACACATAGACCTGAAAACAATAAGTATAGGTTTGACATTGTTATTTTATAAACACTACGCTTTATTTTAAATAATCATTACCTGACTCTATCAAAATATCATTACAATACAAGTGTCTTACATAGATATACATAAAATGGAGCACATTTCTATTATGATATAATGTTTTAATTGAAGTTAATTTAGTCAAAAGACTACTTGGTGAATAGATCTTGACTGTGGATATAAAATACTGGAGTAGACAAAAAAAAAAAACAACAACAAATGTGATGTGCAGGAAATTTGTGTGCTATGTTTTTATGTCCAATCATGGCAACTTAAAAGTTGAGAGCATTGTAGATGTAATATGTAGATACTGAACTCTTAGTGGCATTCCACTCGACTAACAACCTTTGTCCCCAATTAACTCTAGTAAGACTAATGTTTACTTTAATAAAGCCTAAGGCCTATTACAAAAGCATCTAGTAGGAACTTTTTTTTTTGCTGATGACAAATAGATGTTTTACAACACACATGGAAACTATTGGGAATGAGCTTTAAAGTACGAGTCGGCTTAGGGTTCATTATAAATTATTGTCAGGTTTTACTTATTACAATGTAAAGTGTACGATGAATTCTCGAAAATCTTTCAAATATTTTTTATATAAATCCATTAATTCATATTTATATAAATAATTGTTTTAATCTTCTGCTGAGATTGTTAGCTCCCTGTGCGGTACGCACTTTGCCGCATCACACTGCAACGCCACTGGAAAATCGAATATCAAAAACATATCACTTCAAACTGTAGAGGTTCTTAACACTTCGTGGGTTAAAGCAGCTGAGGAAATAGTGTTACACGTACAGTACATTGATGTTTAGTTATTTCAGATCTAATGAACACGTTAATCAAACTCATTAACAACATAGTTTGTCCCATCGTTAGACCACAGGTCAGACACGTATGGAAGTAACAGAAATGTTATGCTATTCGCACATTTGCGTACAGGGCATGGTTTATACATAAAATGTACCTTTTTATTTGAAAATAATTTATATAAATCAAACTAGATTCTCGATGGCCTTTTGAGTTTATAAACCCTTGGCAAATGGAAGCTCCAATTCCCTTGCCTGAGTGAAAAGAATCTTTCTTTTTCTGATTGATTCCACGTAGATGGTAAGATATTGCATCTCCTCTTTGTATTGGACACCTCTAAACATAAGGCAAGAAAGCTAGTCCGCAACTCGAACTTTCCTGGGAGACCCTCTAATATCTTTTTCTAAACTACATCTGCCTTTAGGGAAAACGACCCCTTATGGAACAATTAGACAAATTGTTGAAGTTAATTCCCATACACGCCACTGCAATGAAATCGGTTTCATAAGTATATCACCCCCATTTTGTAGGATGGTAATAATAAAGAAAATTTAAATTTATGCTGAGATTTCTTTTTACGCTTGGCATTTTTTTTTCTTCTCAAGCAGAGAGGTGTGTTTTATATGATTTGTATAGTCAATACTATAGTCTCAAGCAGAGAGGTGTGTTTTATATGATTTGTATAGTCAATACTATAGTCTCAAGCAGAGAGGTGTGTTTTATATGATTTGTATAGTCAATACTATAGTCTCAAGCAGAGAGGTGTGTTTTATATGATTTGTATAGTCAATACTATAGTCTCAAGCAGAGAGGTGTGTTTTATATGATTTGTATAGTCAATACTATAGTCTCAAGCAGAGAGGTGTGTTTTATATGATTTGTATAGTCAATACTATAGTCTCAAGCAGAGAGGTGTGTTTTATATGATTTGTATAGTCAATACTATAGTCTCAAGCAGAGGTGTGTTTTATATGATTTGTATAGTCAATAATATAGTCTCAAGGAGGGAGATGTGATAGTAAGTGTATGTGTTTTGAGTGGCTGTTAGTGCAGTGTGTGTGCCTGAGTATGAAATGACCAGTGGACCTTGAGTGTACATGGTTGAGTGAACAGCAGTGTGTCAGGACTGTGTGTAAAAGGAAGTCAGTTTAGAGAACAAGTGGCTGGAGTAAAGAACATAAATAGAGACCAATAAAATCATTGTGTTTCTTGAAGCTCATGTTGTTTTAGTGTGTCTAGTACAAAAACATTTTTCATCGGCAGTATTGGCTCTCATAGTCAAAAGAAACGAATGGAACTCACTCATTACTTACTCGTTACTGAAAACAAACAAAACACATAGACACAGCTACCACATTGGCCTATTCATATTTCATTTAAATATTTATTTTGGCCTGCTCTGAGATCCACAAGATCTGAGTTGACTATATGGCCTATTCATATTTCATTTAAATATTTATTTTGGCCTGCTCTGAGATCAACAAGATCTGAGTTGACTATATGGCCTATTCATATCTCATTTAAATATTTATTTTGGCCTGCTCTGAGATCCACAAGATCTGAGTTGACTATATGGCCTATTCATATTTCATTTAAATATTTATTTTGGCCTGCTCTGAGATCCACAAGATATGGCCTATTCATATTTCATTTAAATATTTATTTTGGCCTGCTCTGAGATCCACAAGATCTGAGTTGACTATATGGCCTATTCATATTTCATTTAAATATTTATTTTGGCCTGCTCTGAGATCCACAAGATCTGAGTTGACTATATGGCCTATTCATATTTCATTTAAATATTTATTTTGGCCTGCTCTGAGATCCACAAGATCTGAGTTGACTATATGGCCTATTCATATTTCATTTAAATATTTATTTTGGCCTGCTCTGAGATCCACAAGATCTGAGTTGACTATATGGCCTATTCATATTTCATTTAAATATTTATTTTGGCCTGCTCTAAGATCCACAAGATCTGAGTTGACATTAAATCATTGCACTTAAATATCCAGAATAGGAGCCCACCTACCCCTCAATCTAAGCTACCAGTATATTTTATGATATTTTTGTTTAGAACAATTTTCTTTTTGCTTCAAAAAAAATCTTTTTTTTTTTCTCTTAGTTTAAGTTGCTATGGCGTCTCTTAGTTTGAGAACTATACCTGCCCTTCTGATCTGGTATTTCTTACCTTGTACCACCGGAGAAGAGATACCAATCTGTGGCGCTGAAAACCCAAACGGAAATATTATTGATTTGACAGAGCCGGTAAATCCGGGCCCATTTCACGACTTAACCGAAAAGGAGATAATCAAGGTAGAATTATAACATTTGTATTGGAATAGTTTAGTAAACACTTTATCTGTCGTCAATGTCAATTAAATGTATCAGTTCATTTTATTTTGTTTTTCTTCTAAATAACAAGTTCCATAACATTTGTCTTTGATATTTGCCTTTGATATTTGCCTTTGATATTTGCCTTTGATATTTGCCTTTGATATTTGCCTTTGATATTTGCCTTTGATATTTGCCTTTGATATTTGCCTTTGATATTTGCCTTTGATATTTGCCTTTGATATTTGCCTTTGATATTTGCCTTTGATATTTGCCTTTGATATTTGCCTTTGATATTTGTCTTTGTTTTTTCTTCGTTCTCTACATTTGTTTCCCATTTCGCATTACACATTAGCCCCCAGCTTCCCAGATTTAACCAGATACGAATTACTTGCTTTAATGTAGCTGATTTCTGTAGAGGAAAGTAGCTAGCAGCAAATGGCCTCTTAAACAGACGTAGTTTTCTCTCAGAAGGCAGCGGTCAAACAGACGTAGTGTTCTCAGAAGGCCGCGGTCAAACAGACGTAGTGCTCTCAGAAGGCCGCGGTCAAACAGACGTAGTGCTCTCAGAAGGCCGCGGTCAAACAGACGTAGTGCTCTCAGAAGGCAGCGGTCAAACAGACGTAGTGCTCTCAGAAGGCCGCGGTCAAACAGACGTAGTGCTCTCAGAAGGCAGCGGTCAAACAGACGTAGTGCTCTCAGAAGGCCGCGGTCAAACAGACGTAGTGCTCTCAGAAGGCCGCGGTCAAACAGACGTGGTGCTCTGAGAAGGCCGGGGTTAAACAGACGAAGTGCTCTCAGAAGGCCGCGGTCAAACATACGTAGTGCTCTCAGAAGGCCGCGTTGAAACAGACGTAGTTTTCTCTCAGAAGGCCGCGGTCAAACATACGAAGTGCTCTCAGAAGGCCGCGGTCAAACAGACGTGGTGCTCTGAGAAGGCCGGGGTTAAACAGACGAATTGCTCTCAGAAGGCCGCGGTCAAACATACGTAGTGCTCTCAGAAGGCCGCGTTGAAACAGACGTAGTTTTCTCTCAGAAGGCCGCGGTCAAACATACGAAGTGCTCTCAGATGGCCGCGGTCAAACAGACGTGGTGCTCTCAGAAGGCCGGGGTTAAACAGACGAAGTGCTCTCAGAAGGCCGCGGTCAAACATACGTAGTGCTCTCAGAAGGCCGCGTTGAAACAGACGTAGTTTTCTCTCAGAAGGCCGCGGTCAAACATACGAAGTGCTCTCAGAAGGCCGCGGTGAAACAGACGTAGTGCTCTCAGAAGGCCGCGGTGAAACATACGTGGTGCTCTCAGAAGGCCGCGTTGAAACAGACGTAGTGCTCTCAGAAGGCCGCGGGACAAATATTTAAGGCCCCAAAAAAAATTTTCCCTTTTAAACCTAGTGATCTATTGGACAGATGATGTAAAGTCCATCTGTTTCTGTGGCCACGGTTAACGAGGGTGTCATGTGGCAAGCACAACGACCAACCGCCTTTATTTTTTTTCCTAACTAATGTCATCTTCCCATTAGATGTTAGTCGGACTCGTAGGCGCCTAAAGATCACAAAATTAAAATCCCTCTCTATAAGTCCTGTTTTACCATTCAGCCACAGCGCTTCCATAGAAATGCCTTGTGTAAAAAGACAGGCTCAGAAAACGTTAAGAGTTCTTAGGTAAATAGAGTCCCAGCTGACAACGGATTGGTCTACATAAGATGTGGAAACAAATGCAGGTCGTAATTAGGTTTTCGCAGTCATGTAAAACACTGCACTCTTCCTTGATCTTCCGAATGGGAGATTTCACCATTCAATAGTTTTCTTAAAAGCTGCCCTTAATTTGAATCTATTCATATTATTTGCTTTTTATTTCATTTTTTCTGGACATGTTTTTCTTTCAAGTTGAGAGACTTTCTAGAAAATGATAAGCACATCAGAGCATCGAAATTCGGAAAACACAGCCTAAGTTCTAGTTACATTTACATGGCTGATCTTTACCCACCTTTAAAGAAGCACACTTTGATTTATCTCAATGGTAAAGGTGAGTGGTCCTTATTTATTGTTTCAATCTTAATGGCTGTATTATGGCTATATTTTGGTCGTTGGAGGTTCATAGTTCGAGTCTTCCTCGGATCATAGGCTTCTTCATATTTGGATCCCTTTATACAGCAGATTCAAAAGTCGGACATGTTCGCACTTTAAGCCAATGCCTGACAAGCGAAGGACACGAACTCTTAAATGTGGGCGTGTCTTACTTTTTCCGGCATCTGGTAACCCTAACTACATTAGATCTATAATTATTTAACAAAATCTATCACTTTAGAAGAATATATATATATTTTTTAAATTATTTAGTAATACAAATTCTACATATAACTAGCTGAAGCCCATTATTTTGAAAGGTTTGTTACATTACCAGGACCACAGCCTCCAAGAGAAGCCAGAGTAATGATGTTCAGGGGCGACAAATATCCACCCGTTGTGGAGGAATACAAATGTGGCCCTCTGCCCAATCTACGCTTCTGTAAGCTATTACATTTACCTGGTCGCAAAAACCCAGTGCCATTTGCTTATAGGTAAGAGAGACAATATAAGTTTTATTTGATTATTAGCCTATGTTTGTTTGTTTGTTTTACGTGATTCGGATGTTCCTTCAGAGTTGAAGATAGTTTACTTCCTAGTCCAAACCTCCCGCAGGACGACGGGGGATGGGAGCGGGCAGGGTTTGAACCCTCGACCGTCGATAAATCCGAACGATAGTCCAGCGAGCAAACCGCACGACCAGGCAGCCATATCTTTGTAAGGAGTACATCTTTTCATTACCATGTTCAGTTTAAATCTGATTTTTTCTTTAACATTTCTTTGCTCTAGAAATGTGTATACACAGTCTTCCAACGTTTCTTAATCTTGTTTAGTGTTAATCTGATATTTAAGAATTAAAAAAATCCTTTGGTTCAGAAATGTACATACATAGTCTTATTACGAACTATCCTGCATGACTGCATAACAAAATAAAATCATTTTTTTACAGACCCTTTGACGAGACGGAAATCAGAGCTACCATTGACTACATCTTAAAGCCCCTGAACCATTCAGTGAGTTCTTTTTTTTTAGCGTCCCCCGTTGAACAGAGTCCAGGCTTGGATTTTGTGTGCTGTCTAACTCTACTTCACTTAGTCTAAAGTGAGTCCGAATACTTCCGGACACAACAATTAACTACGAGGTCCTTGATACAACTTGTGAAGACTTCAACTGATGTTTATTTACAAATGGGGATGATCGTCTTGTCTCTCTATCCGTCGTTTAATTAGCAGTCTATTCACTATACATCTTTCTACAAGCCCTAGCCCTAGTCTTTGTATATCATGTACCCGTATTATACAACGTTATTCGTCTGTCTCAATGCGTCACTACTTCGACCGTCGCTAAAAACAATGCACACTATATTTATTTACAAAACTAACATTAATCTCTAAACTAAACTAGGTCACTACAACAGTAACTATTGATTTTATATTGTCTTTTTGTCTGTGAAGTATCGATCTTTAAAAAATAAACTGTTAATATCCGATTTCACTGTATCGTGCCAGGTGTAATGGGTACATCTAGTCTTTTGATGGAATAATTTTTTTTTTAATTTAAATTTTCTAACAGACGTTGATATATATATATATATATATATATATATATATATATATATATATATATATATATATATATATATATATATATATATATATATATATATATATATATATATATATAACATATATATTGTTAAGTATTTCTGAATCTTCTGGCTAAATGTATTAGTAGGCACACAAATAAAAACACTGCAAAGAACTTGACGACTAAACTCTCAGCTTCATATAACTTTATTGACTATTAACTCTAACAATTCGTTGCTGTAACATGTAGCGTAGAAGACTGTACAACATCTGTCAGTTTACAGTTAGCTATACTTCGTTGCAATTCATCTCTTCACTTCGTTGCAATTCATTTCTCAACTTGCATCGAGCCGTCTTCCACAGAACAGACCAACGACACACTTCCCAGTGTCGCTCCAGGTCTCCCAAAGCTGAACCAAGTCGTACTCAAGTCTACCGAATCAGAGCCGCACACGTCTCACATCGACTGTAACGGCTCAAGTCCACTGTAGTTCGCTGTATAGACTTTAACGACAGTAGTCCACTCCAGTTAACTCTACCCTAGTTAACTTGCACCGAGTCGTACACATTTCTCTTCCACTAGAGTCGCACACGTCTTACATCGTCTGTATCGACTGTAACGGCTCACTCACCACTGACTTTCACATTAACTCTCTGGCTTATATAGAGTCCCTAATCGCTCCTCCAAAGTTGCACAAACACTGCTAGTATCATCTGGAACAACACGCGAGGAAACGTCACATCCTGTCTTTATTTATACATGTAGATTCCAGAGAACACCCGCTGCAGTGTCATCAAACCGCGGTCACACGTAGTGACCTCTATCTGTCACTGTTCATTAGTAACTGCCCCCTTCTTAGATTTGTTCTTCCCCTGGAACAACACGTGAGGACACGTCACATCCTGTCTTTGTTAATACATGTAGATTCCAGAGAACACTCGCTGCTGTGTCATCTCGCCGGGGTCATACGTTGATCTCTACCTATCACTGTTCATTTTTAACAATATATATATATATATATACTCCTCTAGGGGAATGAATGAAAACGAATAGCTTCTATTAGTGCAACCTCCACAGATCTACAAACTTGACAAAATGTATTCTTATTAAATAAATAGTCTCAAAACGTTTCTCAAAAAAAGACACTTCACAAACATCAGCTTAAGAAGAAGAACTTTAATACCCGATATTTCAGACACACTTGTACACTTGTTTGGTGCAATGCACACATTGGAACACAAATTCCTTATGAATAATAAAAATATGATTATTATTACAATTATTATTATTATTATTATTATTATTATTATTAAAATACCTAACTTCTTGTCACACCACAAGATAACAACTTTCTGCACACAAATACTAGTCCGTTTCTGAAAAAAATTAACTGTCCATAACTGACTCCACTGACAAACACACTGACATACACATACATTGAAGACTAAACCATTCAGTTCACATTCAGTGCAAGACTAATGACATTCATAACCTGGAAGTACATTAACAAAGTGATATAACTCCTTCATATCAGAGTTACAACAAATGAACAATACATTCAATCTATTGTGTGTGTGAGACACAAATTCCCCAGGCCAGCGCTGGATGTGTGGTCAACCGTGACGAGTGTACTTATTAAGTTTGCCTTTACGTGAACCGGTTGCCAGTGACCGAAACATTTCACCGACGTATCATGGAAAGCAAAGCATACATTTATTAGATATTCGAAATGGATTAATCAGTTGATCTATATCTTAAACATTATGTTTCTTAATTATATCCAACAGATCAGTCACATCTTAATGGAGAGCTACAACGCAACATTTTGTATACCGCCCCATTCCGGTGATTGTTTAATGTTTACATTGCTGCCTGTTGGAACAGCTTTCCTGGGAGACATTGATAAAAGGTGGATGTCTTCAAACATAAGTTTTGTTAAAACTACTTTTAAATTAAAGCTCATAAACTGTTTTCTAAATAGTTTTCTATTAGCGTGTCGATGTTTGCTATGTATCGTTTTTTACCCAGATTTGGTCACAATACATTTGGCCTCCATCAGTCAATATTTTTTCCATGGGACTTTGAATTCCTAATCTCGAGAGAAATTCCGGTCCACATTTAAAAAAAAAACATAACATACGTAATAAGTACTAACAAAAATAAGACAAGCCTTATTATTATTAGTTCTAGTGCTTATATTATTAAATCCTTTAACTCAGGACTGAGACATTTGTTGTGAAAATACGCGATTGAAAAAACATGACACTAATAAGGAAATATATAACACTGACTATATTTCACAACAAATCTCTTTTGAAAGAGGTGCAGACTCATATGTGAAATTCACTTCAAATTTTAGATTGTTATTGATGTTATGTTAAACATATCATGTTATGATGCTAGCTAAAAGTATATAAATACATACAGATAAATTATAAATCCACACTATACAGTGACTATACACTTTACAACATGTATGCTATGGCGTTTAGACGTATTGGTGTATAGTAATATTTCTATACTTAATAATAATAATAATAATAACAATAATAATAATAATAATAATAATTTAATGTATAGATCTTTGTTTAACCAACATGATGAAAGCTCAAAGCGCTGTAATAACATTACAAAGAATCACTCTTATAGAGAGAGGGAGATGAAGAGTACGGGATACAGCACCATTTCGATAAAAGATATTTTGACGTACAAATATAATTTTCGGATTTTGACCACTGGCTTTGTAAAGCGATCTCATAAAGTGCGAAAGTAATATTGAGAACAATATCAAAATTGCTGCCTCCTTTAGTAATAGAATAAGTTGATACATGACGAAGTCTTATTTTAGAAAGTATAAAATAAATTCACAAGTATAATATTTAAAATTAATGTAGGTGCAATAAGAGATTATAAAATCGTTGTCATACATGTAATTATTAATATATATATATATATATATATATATATATATATATATATATATATATATATATATATATATATATAATGTATAATTTTCAGGAGGATGTGGCTTTCCTTCAGTTATAACGTACCTTTCTTCTCGCTTCATCCAGTTGACTTTGGCATCCTAGTTAACTTTGACAGCGTCGATCCATACTTATGGTACATTGAACAGTTGTGGTACGCTGGCCAAGTGTTTCACAGTGTTGGGCAATTTGTTTATCAATACAAGGACAAGTAAGCAGAATTATAACATTTTGGATTGCACTATTTAATCATTACAGGTTTTTAGTTGACTCATTAAAGCTTATTAAGTGCATAGACTCTTCATCGTGCTGCTAAAGTTGAAATATAGAATGCACATTCGTCAATGTCGAATTTCAAACCAAATTACAACTAAATTTAAATCAAATTGAAGAACGTTTTAGAGCTTTTCGAGTCCGTTATAATTTAATTACCTGTTTGATCCTCTTGTGGCAATCAAAGCATAAGGAGACACGATGTATGCACAGAGCTTGGTCCCCGAAGACATTTCACGCCTCTTCTCAACTGTCGTCCACTCTTTGCCATCTAACATGAAGGTTCGAGCCCATTTTATAATACAACGACCTAATTTTTCTCGTTTGTGCCTCCAAGTCATTGCTATCTTCATGAATGTGTTTCATCTTGTCCAAGAATGATTTTGGTAAGCTGAAAGGTGGTCGACGTAACAGAGGTGAACCAAAGAAAACGCTTAGGCACCAACTTGCCTTAACTGACATAAAAAAAGAGAACCTGGTTGCAGGCGGCTTCAGAACGAGACACCTAGAGGTCATATACAAAGGCCACGGGATACACATTTGAGACCAACAGAAAATCCGCTGCCGAGGACAGACGTAGAAGCGAAAAGAAAATCTAAATCGAGCACGAGCTGAAAATGGTTATGCCTGTCCTGGGAGTGACAAAATATGTAGGTCACTGCTGTAGCTGCGTAGCCAGGGGAAATACTGCATTCCTCATTAATCTTCGGACGCGAAGACAAGCCTTTAGTATCTTGTCTGATGGGATGTACCGCAAACCTCATACGACAGTCGGTTAAAACTTCAGTAAGTGGTCGAGTCAATCGTTCTGGCAAAGATTTCTCTTTTGATGGCAAGATCTCTGTAAGTGACCCCAAAATTTTCGGAGCCTAAAACCAAATTACTACTTCATCATTGACGTAAAATTGTGTTTTATACTTTGTCATTGGATTTGCTTTTTTTTTTCCACTACACAACAGAATTCATAAGATAGTATTGCACAAACTGGTGGACAACGCAGAACTTTTCTCAAGTTTACAACTACGAGGTGATCCAGTTCCACAGAAACCTCAAAGACCTCCACTCCAAGTGGAGCCTGATGGGAAAAGATATTCCTTGGTCAACAGGGAGGTAAGTTATATAAAAAAATAATAGTCGTCTTGTTTGAAAAAGAGTTTAACTGATTAACTATTGGTTATTTTTTAAAAATTGAATCATGTGTTGTCATCGACTATAAACAATTGTGCATATTTTCAAGTCGATCTTAGAGTGAAAAGTTGACGAAAGAACAAATAGTTGAGTGAGTTAATACAAACTTGCAAATAAACTGTCTCTGATTCCACCAAAGTATTAAGGGCGATATGTGTATTTATTAAAATCTTTATTTCATTATTGTTGACCGTTCGACCATTTAACGCAAAAACATACAACATAAGCAATATAAAACGAATACTTTTTTTTAATATAAAAGAAAAGCTTGGGGTTTATCTCCCTTTCTTTTACATAAACCAAAATAGTAATTAGTACTAAATGATTAACTAATTGGCTAATGTGAGTATTGAATCGTGTATGGTATTATGGACTGTAAAAAATTTGCCAAATTTCAACTTGATCCAAAAATGGGAACGGAGGAGAAAAAATGTGTCAAAACGTAATAAGGGGATTAAATCCATATATCTCTCTCATTAGGTAGCATTTATTTTCCTTTTTTCGAAATTAAACAAAATAATTAATTAGCAATACTTAAGTAAGTAAATTTTTTTTATTGCTTCATGTCTTGTCAGGTTTAATGATTAATTGTCCTAAGTTTAAACTTGACGCGAGAATGGGAAATGAGAGAAAAAAACATGTTCAAACTTTTTACCAGACAGACGGAGGGACAGACAGACAGAGTGAGTTAATATAAGCTTTGTTAAAAATTATCATCCTTGGTCCTTCAGGCATCTATGTTTGAAGAGAAAACATACGTTTTTTTTTTCTTAATATCACATGGGCAACATTGAAAAACTGCTTCCTTATATTTCAACGTACATGCTAACGGCATATTCAGAGCGCTATAGTCCCATTTCTTGTATGAACCAGTAGGATTAGGCGGGGGTATCTTGAACAAAGTTTCAGTGCTGTCTATAGGCATTCAGCAAGCAAAACTCTGCTTGAGTCTAGATTCGAACCCGAGTAACCATAATAGATTGCTAAGCAGTAGTTTTGCCTCTTAGCCTCAATTCTCATGTTGAAATTAAAAATGTCTGTCTAAATTTAAATGTTTGAAAAGTTGAAACGTCAATTAAATGCATATAGTTTTATGTTTTCTTTAAAGGTGACCTACATGCACTGGATGTTCAACTTCAGGATGTCCGCCTTAACAGGACCTGTCTTGTACAATGTGAGATTCAAAGGGGAGAGAATAGTCTATGAGATGGGGCTTCAAGAAATTGCTGTGTTCTATTCTGGGCGTACGCCTTTAACGGTTAGTACACTATTATAAAGGTAATCCGTGTTCAGCTTTAGACTCCACACATGAAGAGTTAGCAAGCTAATAAGAGAAACTGAAAAAAAAAAGTTTTCCAAATGTTTCATTTTGACATCTCTCACTTTTTTAAATAAAGACAATAAACATTTGTTAATAGACTATAATATTACATTATATGGCCCAGTGAAAGAGGGCAAGACTTTTTTAAGTGTAATATTGTTAAACCTAAATGAAGCTACGTAAGTGTTGACGTGGATAGTCTTGTAAAACTTCATTGAAAGAAGACACAAACCTATATATATATCTTATATCTTGACTGGACATGGAGATCTTTTAACACAACAAAAAAATGTCATGAATTTTTTTTTTAAAGTTGAAACAAGGCGTTGTTTTATAAAGTAGCTAAAAGAAGTAAAGTTGTTTTTTCAACCCTAACCTATGAAACATATAGATTTAGATTCTAGATCTAGTAATTGAACATCGAAAAACAGAGCCTTCTTGTGTCATAATTTCTATTTTGCAATTTTTAGATACATAATATAAAAAATCTAGGTAATCAATCTATTTAAATGTACATAAGATTACTAAAATCAATAGACGTGAATTATTTCGATCTAAAATCATTATCTCAATGGAAACTAAATGTATAGATCTGTGAGTTGATCAATCGCGGACATGTCGCAGATAAGAATCTATCTATCTATCTATCTATCTATCTATCTATCTATCTATATATATATATATATATATATATATATATATATATATATATAGGTCTGTGATACAAGGGAAAGGAAGAAACGATCTTAGAAAGACGGTCAGCGTCCATCATGCTGACGGTTTAACAGAATAAGGGATATGTAAAAAAAAAATGTAGATTCGAGCATTATTGGGACACCCACGCTACGACATTGATGTTTTGCTGGCTTAGAGTTTCAAGAGCCTATGGCTAAACCCTACCTGACAGTTTCAAATAGTTGCTAATTAGCTGCTTTATAAATTTACAATTTATGTACAGTTTATGTGATATTTTACATAATGGAAACACAAACTCGTTACTATAAGAATGTCTATATTTGTGTTTAAGGAAACCATTAACTTCGTACACAGCGGAACTCTGTTGGGGTCTCATTCTAAAGCATTGATACCAGGCGCGGACTGCCCAGAATACTCAACGTTGGTCAACCAGGTAAAACAAAGGGCAGTAATCTTGCTATAAGGTATTGTGTTTTTGCACAATAGCATATACATTTTTGGCATTTAATGTTTAAATATAGAAGAATAAAGAGAGAGAGAGAGAGAGAGAGAGAGAGAGAGAGAGAGAGAGAGATTAGTAGATAGTAGATTAGACAGACAGACAGACAGACATTCCTCTTACTCCAGACATGAAGGGTCGTTCTATGGAGGCATGTTGAACTCAGTACTCACACTCAGGTAACAATCAGATATCTCTCAGTACTCATTCTAATTATCTTCAGTTTGTAAGTGCTGACTCCAACAATTTCGCCTGTAGATACTCATTCTCGTGTAAATATCACAAGCCTCTTAGTAGATATTCTATTAATGCCAAGTCTGTAAGATCTCTCTTTCAGCTAAAAGTCACAATAAAACGTCCTTTAAGTTGCAATACTTTTAAATATATTTATGCTGCAACAATTAAAAT
Organism: Biomphalaria glabrata; assembly: GCF_947242115.1. Classification (NCBI taxonomy): domain Eukaryota; kingdom Metazoa; phylum Mollusca; class Gastropoda; family Planorbidae; genus Biomphalaria; species Biomphalaria glabrata. The sequence continues at coordinate 10,217,877 of NC_074721.1, forward strand.
ATTTAAAATCATTCTGATACAATTGTCTACATCTAACCTCAAATGTAAATTATCGCAAAATAGGAACTGCCCAATGGAAAAACATTGTGCAACATGAAGTTTTACACGCTAGAATAGAAAAACAAAAAAAAACAAATCTCCGATGTTCTTGAGAAACCTTCACATTTTTTTTCCTCAGAATTTTGCTTTAAGGGATTTCAACGCTTAGGCGGTTTTATTTTCCTGATATTTTCTTACTCTAGGTATGATAGACTCAAAGCTTTATGTAACTACATTTCAGATCGGCCCTAGTGATCGACAACTTTGACTACATTATTGATTTTATATTCCATCAGAACGGTGTTATTGAGACAAGACTTATGACTACAGGTACTCAGTATAATTTTAAAGAATATAGACACTTATTTGTACATAAAAAGTAAAGTTCCTTTTTCAAACCTTGCAATCTATAGGGCAGATGATGCAAAATTCATCTTTTTCTGTTGCCCACGGTTTACGAGGGTGCCATCGCAACGACCTACCGCCTTTATTTTTCCCCTACTAATGTCAGGTACCCATTAGAGCTGGGTGGACTCAGAGGCGCCCAAAAATCCTAAAGTTAAAAATCCCAGTCTTCATCAGCATTCGAACCCCGGACCTCGGTTCGGAAGTTAAGCGGTTTACCGCTCATCCACCGCTCCTCGTAAATAGTAAAAATCCCCTTTCAGACCTTTCGATCTATGGAGCAGATGATGTTAAGATCATCTGTTTCTTTGGCCAACGGTTAACGAGCAGGGTGTCATGTGGCCAGCACAAGGATCAACCACCTTTACTTTCCCCAACTAAATTTAGGTACCCATTAGAGTTGGATGGACTCAGGGGCGCCCTGAAATTCCCGAAATTCAAAATCCCAGTCTTTTCCGAGATTCGAACCCAGGACCCCAGGCTCGGAAGCCAAGCGCTTAATCGCTTAGCCACTACGCCCCAACTTATTTGTACATATTTTATTGTATTTGCTAAAGCTCAAAATATATAAGCAAATATTAATTCATAATCAAGTCTCATAAATCCATTGTTTAACACCAACAATATCTTGTATTAAATACATTTGAACTTTTTACTCGATCTGACCTTTTAAATTTTCTTAATTAAAATACTTACATATTATCATTTAGTCATCATGGTAGAAAAAGTAACTTCCCCTCAATCATTTGTCTGTTTGCACGTGCCTACTGATCCTTGCTCTTACCACTGTCTCTTCCTATTTTCTCTTTCTAAGTAATCTTTACCAACAAACAATTACCTACTAGATTTTGCCTACTAAATTTTGACAACTATATTCGGCCTACTATATTTTGCCTACTAGATTTTAAAATCTTTCGCTTATTTTATTTCTTGCCTACTGTTACGTTTCTTTCTAAGATGAGACTCTTTGAACAGTACATTAACACTTAAACAACAACGTCATCGTTTAGAACTCATTTAATGTCCATGAACACTAAAACACTATTTCGTTTCTATTTCTCCATTTTGGTTCTCCTCTCCTTACAACACGCATTCGCACCGTTTCACATTTACACTAACATGCGCACGTTCTTTCCATCAGTTGCCTACTATTTCTTCCCTCCTTTCTCCGTTGCCTAAATCCTAGCATGTAAGAGAATCTGCGTAGAAACTATCTAAATAAATGTCTATTATATACAGGTTATATTGTGGCCTCGTACTTAAGTGACATTTTGAGGCCCTACTCCTTCAAACTGAAGCCGAACATTGCAGGTCTCGTTCACCATCACATGGCACATTTCAAAGTAGATCTGGATGTGATGGACACCAGGAACCGCTTTGAGACTTTAGACATTGTGAAAGAAAGTGTGTTTCTAAAACAGGTAGCTCTTTTTTTTTTAATTAAAGGAGTTTGTAAGCTTTGTAAACAAGTGGTATGATTTTGAAAATTTATTTCATATGTCTGAAATCTATTCATAGCATCATAAAACTCGATGATATGTGGAGGAAGTAATACGTTACAAAAGAAACAGTAGCAACCTTTTTTTTCCTGCGATCTTTCATTTAAATAAATTTGAATTCAACAGCTTTTTGGACAATATAGTGAACACAATTAATAACAATTCTTTCACAATTTTATTAACAAAATCAAGCATTTAAAAATTAAAGGGATGTAATAAATTTTAATAGAAGTAGATCTTAGAAACAAGAAATTTATATTGGCTTACGCCCCTTGCATTGAAAAGCTTTAGTCTAGCAAGCTTTTATGTCTTTCCAAGGGGCTGTTTTAATGTCGTAGTGTCCAATTGTTCCTACTATATGGAGAAAGTTGGCTTGGGTAATTATCTGAAACAAACCACATTGCTGTCTATGGAACTAATATACATTTCTGTCAAGGAAAGATGGCTGTTTTAAGCTGGACGAATACATCAATATGTAGGCCTATTCCTATATATTCCTTCTTCAATTAATAAAGTACGTTTTTAATGTCTTTTATTAAATATTGTATTACATATACTATGATTTAAAAAAATAACCCACTTACATGTAGAATTACTAATTTCGATTTTTTAATTTTTTTTTTCCAATGACAGAATCACTATGTCACTTCTCAGCAAGTGAAATTTGTGTCTTCTTTAAAGAAAACTGAACTCGGTGCTGTTTATGACTATGATTTTAGAACCCCTAAATATTTGATTGTTCATAATAAGAACGATGGTACTGAGCATTGGGCAAGCAAAGCTTATAGGTGAGTGAAGCTCAGTATAGTCTATTGAAAGTAAATGAACATAATTAATTGATGAAGTATATATTTGTGTGTTTATTGTCAAATGCAAAGTATGTTTAAAACAAAAAAAACAACCACATTGAATGTTAGATTCAAAACCAATCGCTGCCGTCCCCATCTCCCCTCCTTTAATAGTTCGACTAGACTTTATAAGATTCCAATCATATTCCTAGACTTAATAGACAATACCCACAATTTTACAAAGAGAATTAGATGAATTACAGAAATGGGAATCAAATTTGAGCATGTCTTTCCACCCAGAAAAATGTCAGTTGTTAAGAGTAACAAAAAAACTAAAACAAATTAATTCCACTTATCTTATTCATGGCAAACCAGTAACACAGACTAAAAACGCAAAATACCTAGATGTTTTAATAAATGAAAAACTGTCATGGAATCCACATATTGATGAAACTACAAAAAAATCAAACAAAGCATTAGGATTTATTAAAAGAAATTTCTATAAATCAAATAAGAACATAAAACTAAAATGTTACTTAACCTTGGTTAGGCCAATAATAGAATATGCATCCACTGTTTGGGACCCCTCAACTCAAGAAAACATTAAGAAACTGGAACAGGCACAAAATAGAGCAGTGAGATTCATAACAAACGAATATTCACATTTGACTAGAGTAACACCTTTAGTAAAATCACAAAATTTAGAAAGCCTTCAGGACAGAAGGCTGAAAAGTAAAGCAGCAATTATACATAAAACACTGAACCATAATCTTCAAATACAAAAACATAATTTAATAAAATACTATGAAAGACACAAAGATAAAGGCACATTCCTCGTCCCATATGCTAGGACAAATTTGTACAAACACTCCTTCTTCCCTAGTGCTATTAGAGCATGGAATGGGTTGCCTGAACTAGCCAGGAAAACCAGTGACTTGGCAGAGTTTAAGTCATTGGTTAATATGCATGACTAAATGCAAGACGCGTAGGACGTAATCATCTTTTTAGAAGTAACGTCTAAGATAAGATAAGATAAGAGTTTCATGAACATTAATTTATTAAACTCTTCAAGGCATGTGCAAATAGGCCAATACCTACAGTCTGTTCAAAAAAGATATTTTCTTGTTCGTTGTATAGCCTAATTTAAATTTATTTCTATATTTTTTCATTGAAAACTTCAAACGGTCGACTCCGAAATTTCAATTAAATTAGTATATTTTTTTTTTTGTTATTTAAAATCTACTAGTACAGGGGTGGGCAATCTTTTTGTATCGAGGGCCGCATTTTAAAAAAGTTTGGGAATGGCGTGCCGCATATATGTATATATCTTAAAAAGATACGCTCGCTAACTGTGTAGAATGTCTTTTAACTCATATTTACACTGTATTATATTCGCGTTTCTTTCTTTTTTTCACACTCCGCGAGTTAGCAGTTTTTGAAACCAATTTTACAAATTTTTAAAATTGCTGTTGTCTTTATATATCACAATATTCCCAAAAATATAAATTTTTACTTAATGTGCAGTATTGTACTTTTTACACTCGTGCATAATGTTCCGGAACTGTGAAGTTATCTTACTAGTTGTTACCTCTGTGACTGCTGTCAAATTAGCCGGTCAACATTGACCAGTGATTATACTTGTTTGGATTCCACAAAATAAAATGTAAAATGTTTTATATGTTTCGGATGTTCCTTCAGAGTTGAAGATAATTACTTCCTAGTCCAAAACTCCCACAGGATGACGGGGGATGGGAGCGGGCAGGGTTTGAATCCGGGACCATCGATGAATCTGAACGACAGTCCAGCGTGCAAACCGCACGACCAGGCAGCCATCCATATAATAATAATGTTTGCTCACTGAATGAGACAATAATATATGTTCTGGAAGTTAAACGTTGGTACGAGGAAAACCTGCCCTTATGGAGCATCAACAGAGAATGCTGGACATGTCCTTCAATGGTGCATACTAAATCAAGAGACTCGAACAAGACACTCCAAAGACTACTCGGAGAGCTGCCTGATCTGGAAACCACTGCGCCATTCATCTCAGATATAGAATTACTGATCTGAACTCTCCAACATGTAAAATGAGAACGAAGAAGAACAGATGTATGTGTACCCAAATATTTTGAACAGCAGCAGAGGTTTTTTAATTTAAAAAATACAGCTTCTGGCACCCATAAGACTCCCGTGGTAGTACTGACTGGAACTTCTCTTTGCTTGGAGTCATGTCCTCTGGAGCTGAATCAGCTTCTGTGCTAAATGGTGAGCTGATAATATTTAAAACTGGTTCTTGATGTCTTAAAATTTGCTTTTATAAATTGCACAATTAAGGAATCTTAATAAGTGTTGTACTTTTAATTATTTCACTAAAAATAGTTTCACCTTTCAGCAAAGGAAAATGACAAAAACTATTTTCCTTTGCTTGCCTGTAGAAATGGGAAAGCCTTGTTTGAAAAGAATAAACATGCATTTATATTTTATATATAAACAACCAATTGCAATAGCCTTTTAAAAAGACATGATATCTGTCTTTCACTCTTCATTAGAAATATTGGTATCAAAGTCACGGTCAATGTCCTTCAAGTAATATAACAATTTCTTCCTTGAGATTTTATATTCTTCTCATTTGCCTTGCCCGTGCTATGCTAGCGTTACATTGGATTATTTTGTTCATATATCGGAAACCCGTAGTTAACATCACTAGCTCTATTAAATATGATTTCTATGAAGGCTATGTTATTGCGTTAAAGAAATTTTATGCAACTTTGTACAAACTGTTTAGAGTTTATGGTTGGGATATTTATTTAGATCGAGTACCATCAGTTGTTACTCTCGCAGTATCGTTCCAAGCCTACCCAACACTCAGATATTGTGTCTTGAATTGAGTGTATTGATGTATAGCCAATAAGCATAATCTTCGTTTACTTAAAACTTTTAGAATGAGACAGTTTCAATAATTTATATAGATATTATTTTTAATATTTGCATTTTTATATGTATATACCGTGGGCGCATCAGATTTCTACATGTGTCGGCGGGCCGCATAAAACACTTCGGCGGGCCGCATGTGGCCCGCGGGCCATAATTTGCCCACCCCTGTACTAGTACAATAAAATTGACATTTCAATAAGAAATCATAAAAAAAGTAATTTTCTAATCAGATATTTTCATTATTTATTTATCTTTTGTCTTTTTCTCTCTCGCTCTATCCGTCCCTCTATGTCCTTCCCTCTTTATTTCTCTTTCTCCCTATACATCTCTATATCTCTTTCTGTCTCTCTCTCTCTCTTTCTTCCAGCTCTCCCTCTCTCTCCCTATCTATTTCTCTCTCTCTCTCTCTCTCACACACACAAGCACACACACACACATACACACAATCGATAAGAATTGTTATTAAGAGAAAGTGTCCCTCGATGCTTGGTACTGGTCTAGTTTACATGCATGAGCTTATTAATCAGATTGTTTCATTGCATTTTTCATTATCGAAATTCTATATATTGAAAAAAATAGTTTTGGGAATGTAATTTTTGTCCATCTCAAAATAAAGCTTTACTTAAACTTTATCTATTCATCTAGTTCAGGGGTTCTCAACCTATGGTTCGCGACCCCCTTGGGGGTAGATTGACGATTTGCCAGGGGTCGCCAAAGACCATCGAAAAACTTGATTGTTTTGTCTATTCTTCTATTCCTGTGTGTGTGTGTGCAAGGGGGTGGTCGCGTCAAAGTGGGCAATTGTAAAAAGGGGTCGCCGAGCTGAAAAGTTTGAGAACCGCTGATCTAGTTCACAATTTTTTATGTAATTAAATAATAAAAAAAAAAAGAGAGAGAATCACATTTGTATAATCCATTCCAGAGTACAGTTGTATGGGATGTCGCCCAATCTTGTCTGTGAGGGTGTTGGCCACGAGAGAACTGTCCCTTGGGCCAGACATCAGATGGTCGTGACTAAACACAAGGACAGCGAGCAATGGTCAAGCTCAAACTATGCGATGTTTGACAGCTTGGACCCTGTGGTAGATTTTACAAAGTTCTACACTGATAATGAAGAGATAGTAGATGAGGTATATATTTTTAGTAACCCGAAGCAGTGATTCTCACATTTTATTTTATCTTAAATGTTAATGTTGTATTTCTTGATTAACTGTCACTAGCGTTGCTTGGGTGAGCGCGAAGTGTGCGGACCGTCTGCGTTAACCCCCCCCCCAAAAAAAAATATTTTAAAACTTATGTTTGACAAAGCATACAAAATTACTAGAAGAATTAACACTAACTGGATATTCGAAGAAGCTTCGAACACATTCAAAGATAGTTTTTCTTGATATTTCGAAGAGTGATACTTCTATTGGAGCGGGTTGTTCGAATCAGCCATGACAACAAATGACTGAGCAGAGTTAAAGTTTCTTATTAAAATGCTCGACCAGACTAGTCTGTGTGTGGTGTTATTTTGTTAGGAAGAAACGTCTGTAATTTATAAAATAAAATTAATGTATAAAATAAGGTTTAATAGATTAAACATTTAATATACAAATTCATCAAGAAAATTTATTTGAATGTACATATTTGGAATATGATGAAATATAAATATGTATTTAAAAAAAAATTGTGATAAAGTCACATTTTTAATATTTCAATTTTTTAAAGTACAGGTTGCTGAAATATTTTTTTAAATAATTAATTTTGTTTATTACGCTTTGTACCCCATTCATATTCCTTTAAAATAAAATTAAATATGTTATACTATTTAGTAAAATAAAAAAGTGATGTCAGTTTTAGTAACTCTACCCCCCCCCTAGAAAATTTTTGTTTATCCAAGGAAACTCCATTTTTTTCGATCAAAAAAAAATTCGCACTTAAAGTGTTATTTCAGTGTACAAGTCAATTGAACTAAATATTTCCCATTTCAACTATTCCGTATATTTCTCTGATAGGACCTGGTATTGTGGATCTCAACTGGTTGGTACCACCTACCTCACAATGAAGACCTACCCGTCACTCCAGCGGTTGGGAACCACATTGGTTTTTTCCTACTACCCTATAACTACTTCCCGGAGTGTCCATCCATGGGGTCACGTGATGCAATGTATGTGGAACATTCGAAAAACTACGATTACAGTGCAGGTGTTCTTGTAGACAGGTAACTAGAGCTGGGTTTCGATATTGTTCATTTAATAGAGGAAAACAATGTATGTGTGTCATTGGTACAAGATAATTTGTAATATTGCTTACTTGAATATATTAATCAATCCATTTAAAGATCTGTATCTATGTATCTATCTATGTATATCTATCTATCTATCCATCCATCCATCCATCCATCCGTCCATCCATCCATCCATCCACCCATCTATCTTGTAATAAATATAAATCTATTTATTTATCACCAGAAATGGAAACTCCCTCAACCAATGTATTACTGCAAAGCCAACGTTAGAAGATGACCTTAAGCTAAATCCAGACATTGCACTAGAGACGAACCGCGTGGACCCAAATTTATAAATTTTAAACAAATTCATTGATATATAAATAAATATTTTTTGTCGATAATAAAACACTTGCAAAATCCAAAATGTTTATTTTAGAAAATGATGTGAAACCCAAACACACATACCCATGCAGTAAATGATGTCACGTCGATTATCGACATTGTTATAATTTAAATAAAATAACAATGTTAGCAGACATTACACTTATTTAACCAAAATAAGATCAATTAGATTATCATTCAATAACATCAGTTAGGCCACGTTCACATTTAACCTTCCTTCACCTATCCCTTTGTTGGACCGGTGGGGCAACACAGAAGATATGTCAACCGTCTTTCTCCATTCCTCTCTGCCCTTTGCCTTTGATAGAATTTTATTCACTGACAGGCCTGTCCATTCTTTGATGTTGTCTTCCCATCGCTTTCTCTGTCTTCCTCATTATCTTCTTCCTGGTAATGTTCCCTGAAAGAGGGCCTTTGTAAGCTCTGAAGACCTTGTAATATGTTTGAGCTTACGTTTTTTTTACAGTGGTTAGCATGTCATTGTTGGGTCCAATAACTGTATTCATCTTGTTTCTTATCAATTCATTCGTGATGCGGTCTTTGTAAGTGACACCTAGGATTTAACTATAGCTTCATAACTCCGTTTCCTAGGGTATCAGTGGTTAGTTGAACTAACAATACAACAGCATGAGAACGTAGCTTCTTTTTATCTATTCACAGAGATGGGGTTGTAGTTGTTAATAGTTCTGATATTCTTTCTGAAAATATTGAAGCCTGTCGTTTTACCTGCCTGAGCGGACCAGTTTCAGGGGACGATTTTGAGTTTTTGTTTAAACTCAAACCGTCTTTGTAGCCTTGTTATTTTTTTTTACAAAGCTTATATCAACTCACTCACTGTCTTTCTGTCTGGTAAAAGGTGTGTAAACGCAATTTCTCCCACATCCATTCTCGAGTGAGGCTGAAACTTCGCACAATTATTCATTGACATAGACCAGGTAAATAAAAATTTAAAAAAGGTGTTTAGGTTACCGATGATCTACAATTTGTAACTGGTAATTCATTATTTGTTTAATAGCATCAAGGGTAAATAATAGTCCAGTATTCACACATATGGCTAAATTTGTTGGTTTTAGTCCCCTTAAATAATTGTAAATGCCATTTCTCCCTCAAGCATTCTCCGATCAAATTGATACTTTAAACAATTATTTATTGTTTCTAACAAAACATGAATCAATAAACAAAAATACTGAATTAGTCAAATAATTATTGGTAATTAGTTTTTTGGTCGATATCGAATAAGGGAAATAACCTGTAAATTATTGGTTGATATGGTTATATAGTTTTGAGGAAAGCGTTTTTAGATGTTTTTTTTTTTAAAGGGATTTTTTTTGGTCTTGTTTATGGACTTTCTTATAGGAATGAGTAGTGAGTGATTGAGTTATAGCGCAATGTGTAAAATGAGTCTAAGCTTCACTGAAATTTAAAGTGTGGGTCTGAGATAAACAAATGTGTATACCCTGAGTCTTTACTACAATTTGTTTATCTACACTTACAAAAAACAAAAAGTCGTAGATTCATTTTAACAGTAGGTCAGGTTAAGTCTTTTAGTTTTGCATTTAACTACGATTTTTGTATATGTAGCTAAGGGGCATAAATCGCTTGACTATCTATCAATGGGGCTTGTGTTCGAATCCTGACTCGAGCAGAGTTATGTTAGCTAATCGCAGGACGGAAACCTTCTCCCAGATACCCCCTCCCTTCCCCCACAGGTCCTAAATGCTATCTGAGTATGAAATATGCAAAGAAAGTCGCGGTATACACACCCAATTTTATAAATAAGCGAAAACCATAGTTTAAAAAACAAACATATACAAGTGGAAGAACTCTACATTTACAACAATATATCAACAATATACAATTTATTTTCATTTTTTTATATCAAGCAACATAATTAATCATCAATAATTAACTGACTATTTCATCAATTTTTTAACTGATTCATGTTACAAAAGCGTGTACAATTACCTAAGGAGACAAAACCCCACATATTTAGCCATATCTCTTACTAACTTACTTACTCTAATTGATAATTTAGCCTTATTGCTAACAAACGAAATTTATTACCAGTAAATGATTAATTGAATAATCGGTAATTTTTCTATTGATTTATGTCTTTTTAGGTACAACAAATATTTGTGTAAAGTTAAGACTTGATCCTTGAATGAGTGTGGGAGAAGTAACGTGTTCAAAGTTTTTACCAGACTGACGGAATGAGTGGACATGAACTTTGCACACAAAAAAAATTCACTATTCTAATTATGTTCAATTACGACTAATAGTTCACCTTCTCAACATTTAAAGAACGAGACATATTATGTACAGGCAATTAATTATTCATATAAGATAACTATTTACAATGAAAGGATGCTATCATTAATGAGGAAACATTGAAATTATATTCTCTTACTTGACTAAATCAATTATTTATAGTTTACACTTTGCGGTGTCCTTCAAAGGCTTTTGGACTTTATTCTGGGTGCTACAGTTTCAAACTGCAATAAGTTTAGACATGCTCTACAAACACCCCCAATTGGTTCCCTACAATAATAGAAAATGAATTGAATTCGCCTTGACACCGAAAAGATGACGGCCAATCGAGAAGTGAAATCCCAACAAAGATCTTCACATCTATATATTAATATGTAAATTTGCCCAAATACAGGAAAAAGCTAAATAAATTTAAAACATACAAGACTTATTTTAAGCGTATAGATCAGTATAAATCCCTCATGTCATTCAATTTGTAATAGATCTAGACTAACAAAAATAAATGTCCGATTAGAAATATGTTTTTAACCAATCGTTTTCCTTAGCACAATTTCATGCTTTTTGCGTTCTTTTGATATGCCTGAATAGAAATGATTTCTAAACAACCAGTCGCTATGAATTGGTCTAAAAATAGCAAATATAAAAAGAAACAAATTCGTCACGCAAAAACAACTAGCAACTGTTATGTCCGTTTCCTTGTTATGGAATTATTTATCAATACACCCACACCCATCTACACCTTTTCACAATCATTTACTGTACCTATCAAAATGAATATGTTTGACAATTTACCAACCTGTCTATCAATTATTGGTTATTCATTATCACGTTTGATATCAAAGAGGGAGATAAATTATGTTTTATTGCGAGAGATATCTATAAATGTAAAATCGTTTCCATTAGAAAAGCTTTTTTTTTTTTAACTATTTTTTTAAATTTGGATTGTTCCTATTCCTGACTGTCGGAAGCTGATGGATGCAGGCTGGTGGTAGAATTGAGAACTATCCTGATGACTGTCCAAATGGAATAAAGAACGAGCAAACAGTTAATTTTCTTGCTAGCTCATTTACCCGTTGAGTTTAGTTTGTCCAAAGGAGACAGGGAAGTTAAATAGCAAGAAACGTCGAAACTTTGCCATACAAAATGTAGGTCACAGAGCGATAGGGACCAAAAGTGAGAGGATTCATGGTTCAACAATTTCACAATAATGTTTCGGTACACTGCCCCTGGCTTACCATTTCATCATTTGGGTTAGTTTCTTCAAAGATCAAGGAAAAAAAATACTTTAAAAAATACAAAGCTTATATTTGAAGTGCACTTGTATTAATTAGTTTAGATCAGTCAGATATGTGTCATTGACCTAGAACTAATAAATCTGTGCGATCAGAAATATTTTTACCAATTTTTTTTTATTTATCTTTTAGCTTTCTAACTGCGGTGTGATCCCATCACTTGTCTAGCTGTGGGAGGGGGAGGGAAGAGAGATTATCTTGGTGAAAGTTTACTTGATAGTTTCCTTGTTGTTCTTTTAAAGCATAAAAGAAATGTTCCTTCAGGGCTAAGGAGTCCTCAAGAGGACTAATACAGCTTATACCACCACATCAATAAAGTAAAATATCTTTACTTGTTGAAGATATCAAACAAAATAATTAATTAGCAATAGTTAATTAATTAATGCATTAAATTTCGTATAATTCATTCTTGCATAGTCAGGTGAAAGAAATATTGTGCAAAATTTCTGCTTAATCTGATTTTGGATATGGGGTAAATAACGTGTACAAACGTTTACCACACAGACAGAATAGAGTTGATTGATATAAGCTTTGTAGCAAGTAGCATAACACATACTTTAAGTAAAAAAATCACCTTATATAAAGAAAAAGAGCCGCACTATTACTGACATCCAATCATGTAAGATTAATCTCTGTTTTGTGAAGAAAAATAAATAACACTAAATTAACGAATGGATAATTTTTTTTCCTTGTGTCATCGACAATGAATAAGTGTGCAAAGATTCAGCTTGATCTTAGGATGAAAAAAAAAACGTTTACAAGATTTGTGTCAGCCAGACAGACAGAAAGATAGACAGACAGACCGACAGAGTGATTTGATGTACGTTTGTAAAGAAAAAGAAAGAAATGCCAATCATTGAAAAATAAGAATACTATTACGTTATTTTGATTATTTACAACATAGAGATCATAACACAATCATAGAGATCATAACACAATCATAAGTCATAACACAATCATAGAGATCATAACACAATCATAAGTCATAACACAATCATGAGTAATGCATCAGAAATACAAATGAGTTATATAGAAAGTAGAAATCATGCTCTAGGCCTATGTCAATGATTTGTTCCATAGTTATGAAATACCCTTATTTTAACATGTAGTCATTGAGTTACCCAAAACAGTATCTGTTGGACACTAATCTTGTACAAAAAGTTGATCGTCTAAACGAGACTACTTTGTAAGGAGCTGCTCCTGCTTAAAATACAATCGACATTGACATAATTGGAGCTCTCTGTCAACGGAAGCTCGCTAACATAATGGTCGGAGCTTCCGTTTAGGAACGAGGAATAGGGGTCAAAAGAATCAATATTTAAATATTCCAGGCTCACACGTTTGTTGTTATCATAGACGTCCTCTAGTTCTTGCTCGTCTTCTGCTCTACGTTTGTTCATGAGGTCATGTTCGTTGTCTAACAAGTTCTCTTCCACAGCTTTGTGTTTCACTATAATCTCGTGTTTGTCCAAAATTTCTTTCATGTCAACAAAATTGTGTTTGTCCGCTAGCGCGAGTTGGTCAACTACCTCTGTTTGGTCAACTGCCTCTGTTTGGTCAACTACCTCTGTTTGGTCTAATGTCTCTGTTTGGTCTACTACCTCTGTATGGTCTAATGCCTCATCGCTGTCCCCTGCCTCAGGTACAAACAGAGACTCGTCTATATAATCGTAGTCGTTCGGCACGGCTGTTTGCGTTATGCGTCTAGAGTAGGTTCTTGCCTCTTCCTCTAAAGCGCCGTTCGCGTAAGACCAAACTTGGTTGTGTCGTGAGCCCTCAGAGTCTTGCGGAACATCTATTTCGATCTCCACCTCTTTGACGTTAGAGTTCGGCCTTTTAATGGTCTTACACCTGATTGTCATGGTGTCATTGCCTAGAAAAGTCATGGCGCTGATCAAACTCTCTATGCTAAGCGAGCTTTGAAGTAGTGGCTTGCTGACGACCGCGTTAGTTTCATTGGACGCTGTGCTTTCTGGCGATGTCATCAGCTCAGTAGAATTTTGAACAGTGCCTATGACCGTGTTTGTGTAACTGGATGCTGAATCCTCAGATGCTCCCATATTTTCAGGAGGGTTTTGAACTAGGAACTTGCTGATGACTCGACTGGTTTGATTGGACGCCGAGCTCTCGGACGATGTTGTCAACTCAGTTGAACTATTGCTGACGTTATGGGACGCGCATTTACTGTCTAAAACCGGAAGCTCGTCTACTTTTAGAGGCGTGATCGTTTTACTTAGTCTACCTGCTACAAGTGTCCTAATTTTACTCCTTAGAAGAAAGCAGATTCCGTAGACAACTGAGAAGCATAGAATCCCAACGAAAGCGCCATAGACGGACGGTCGTTTCCCAATATTGGCTAAAACGGCAACCAAAATAAGCCAGCTAAAGACTGACTTGTCCAAATCTTCTTTTTGTGTTTCTTCTCCTGATGTAAAATTCAGAGAAGTCAGAGTATTAGTGGTGTTACTTGTAGAATCTACCGTTGACGCTGTGGTGTTGGTTTGTCTATTTGTATCATATTCTGACGTATGTAAAGAGCTTGTCTGCACACTGCTATTAGTGATAACATTAAAAGTACTTCTACTAGTTGTGCTATTAGAAATGGTCGCTGTTTTAATAGTTGTTGCCGTAGTGACGTTGTATGCGGCTCTAGGTAGTCTTTTAGATCCTCTAATGGTAAGTTGATGACGGAAATGACATACATATGTCAGGGTTAGGACCACAATTTGAAATCTGGTTGTTATGATTTTAAACTGTCTTGATATGACAACTAAATTCTTGCATTTTTCACAAACATCACAGTTGTTGTGTCTCTTAAACTGAGGTTTATTAAGACTCACGAATAGAATATATTTTAGTCCGACAGGTAGAGTCTCATTTAGTCTGGTAATGGTAGGAAAAAGTCTGAACTTTTTGTCACAATGTTTTTGTGTTGAAGCTGTACAAAGCAAGCAATGTCTATTATAACTCCCTCTAATTGTTGACAACATAGTGTAAGGTGATAGGCGGTCCTCCAGGAGAACTTGTGTAAGATTAACAACAGGTGGTATCGCTTTTAAAGTGATACAAACGACAGCGGTTCTTGGTAGACAAAACCTGTGAAATGTAAAAAGAATTACCCAGTGGAACTGTTACATTTACTCAGCTAATAATTATTCCGCTATAGTAAATGGCAATTGCAATGTTCAAATCTCAATTCTCTCATATTTACTTCTAATAGCCTACCCACAATACAGTCGATTAAGTCGACCCAAGAAATGAAAAGCTGACTTAAAAGATTGAACTGCTTTGAAATACTGAATTTTTGTAAGAATCACAACGTAATTTTTTCTTTCATCGTAGTAATTTACCATTATCTCCCTTATAAAAGCTCTGTTTAAACATTTTTTTTACAAGGCCTATATAAACTCACTCTACCTGTCTGTGTGTCTATTTAGGTGTCTGTCTGTTTGTCTGTCTGCCCGGCCTAAAGTTTGTACACGTTATTTCTCCGACAAGCTGAAATTTTGCGCAATCATTTATTTTACTTCACAACACAAGAACTAATAAACAAAATAACCTATTAATTAATTAACTTTTGGTTTGTTTGGTATCTCAAAGAAAAAAAAAATTACTTGACCTAAGCGGTGGTATAAGATGAATTAGTCCCTTGATAAATTGTCGTTAGAGGCTTATTACAACTTTAATTACATGACTGATTGAAACTATTTGAATCACTCAATATAAGCTTTGTTGTTGTTGATTTTTTTTAGTTCTGTTTTGGTTTTTAGACTTGTTTAATATTTTGCTTGTACTTCGATGTGCTTACTGTTTTGGTACAAGTTCCTTCTCAGGATGTAATGGCAGGCGTGAAGAATCAGACGAGAATGCGCAGCTCAGAATGACCCCCTGTATGAGCCACTGTACTTTAAATTTGGGTTCAACTCTTGGGCTCATGTTTTCTTTTATTACCAATCAATCTGAAATACAATTAAAAAAAAAACAACTTTTTTTTAGTAAGACAAATTCTAAGACCTCTTTTTTTAGAGCGTTTATACAGCGCTACTTTCATGCTTATAGCATACTCAGAGCGCTAGGGTCCAATCTCATTTGTGGATCATTTGGGGGGGGGGGATATGTGGCAGAAGGATATCCATGCTGCTTTTAGGATCTCAGTAAACACAACCCTGCTTGAGTTGGGTGGTTGGGTGTCGAACCTCGAGCGCTCTTCATAGGTAGCAAAGTTCAAACATACTGTCGGGACCACGCTTCACTGTCCATTAAATGTACTTATTTATATTGTACAGTTCTTCAATTGCATTGAAGAATGGCATTTCTTTTTTTTTTCTCTCTATTCTTTAAAATGTTAATTTCTATTTGTGGTGTATAATAATGTCATGATATCTCTGAACAATTCATATACAGTTTCAAAAAAGGGGACATTTGTTGGATCTATCTCAGCAGAATGTAGAGCTGCCAGGTTGAGAGAGTGATTATCAATGTTCAGAAATGTTGCCTTTGGATTTATGTCTAAGAGACGTTTATGCAGGCCAGACAGACGGCCACTCATTGTGGGTGCGTTAACATAGGTTGACCTCTGCACAGATCAAAGTCCAGTCTTCAATGTCTTTAAGTGTTTTCAGATCAAGTTCTTAATAATTTTGTCCGCCAGGTTTCAACATTTTAAAGCAACCAAATTATTAACATCCAAGTAACGAACTATTATGGATACCTGTTCTTGATGAGAAACATCTGGTGTGGAATCAAGCATCAGAGAAGAGTAACCAACAATAAACTTGCTTGACTTTCACAACAATTGATTCACTAACTTTATTGCTCATTAAGTTATTGAACTCATTTTGAATTTTAGGTGACAAATAATGTATCTTCCCATATTCGATTCTATGTAAGCTACATATTAAAACAGTGTACTTAGGTCACTAGACATAGATAGTAACTAAAGATGAGGCTATGTAAGTGGAATTTCGTAACTTCATCCAATTCTGCAAGAAATTTCAAAGATGCTAGGAAGTTCCCAGGATTGGGTGAATTCAGTTTTTCGTTGTGACCAAGTAAGCTTGAATTATTTTTTGTTAAGTACTTAATAGCCGCTGCTATACGCTTCAGAATATTTCTCCAATACTGCTGATTTTTCCAAATTTGGGCATGAAACATATGTGACAGTTCATCTGGTTCCGCCTTAAGCTTTTCTTCTTCTAAAGTCCACTTCAAAAAAGCTTTTCTATGGTGGACTCCTTCTTCATGTTCTATCAGTCTCTCAGGTTTCTTCCATTTGGTGAAACCAACTCCAGGTTTGCTCAATGTACTAGATGTCTTCTTTGGTGCCTCGGAAAACAGAACGCATGCAAAACAAAATATATATATATATAGAGAGAGAGAGAGAAGAGCCAAGATCGGTTGCAAATTGAGAGTAACCCCGCACGGAAAGAAATAATACTCTGTTTGGAATACATACAACAGGGTCGCTAACTTATATAACAGCGTGAAAAGCAAGATTACTATTTTTTTCTTCAAATAAGTTTATCGTACTAATTGGACATTAGCCTACACTAAGATTGCATTGATTATCCCAGATGTTCTGTTTATTTAGGCTATCTCAATGTTTCAAAGTATCTGTACGTTCTGTATCAGTCACTCTATAAATCTGTGTGAATGTCTCTATTCCTGTCTCTCTCTCTCTCTCTCTTCTAATTGCTCTTACGGAGCGCAACTTTCATGATTATATCGAAATCACTTTGAGGACATTTCGACACGTGGCAGCGGAAATCTTGGAAAAAGATTTTAAAATGTCAGTAAAACATAATTTAAAAAATCTACATACGTGTTTCAGAAAACATCCAATATGTTAAGAGTGGAACTACAACGACGCCAGTGTTTCTTTCTATATCCGCTGAAATTTTGTTTGTCTTTCTTGTATTTTTCTTATCATTGCAATGTATGAAATATTTGGAGTCAGAAGCGTGAGAATAAAATTTCATGTTAGCTTTAATAACTCGGAAAAACGTTAAATTGACCAATTTGTAACACAGATATTTGATGTACTAATCCAATGTTCAGCTATTTAGGGATGTTTCCCTTTCTACATTTGAGAAAGATTTGTAGTAATGCATTGCTCTATTGAACAATCTTATCAAATTTCCCTAGGAAGTAAATTAGATTGTAAGGAGGTCTAAATAAGATCTTCGGAAACAGGTGACTGATCATAGCATACTGAGAGCATTTAGGCGAAATGAAAACTATTTTTAAAGTTAATAAGTACTTTAATGATATATTCAAATACGATTTTTAATTCTCAATATGCAAGTTAGAAGTCAGAGAATAGGATAGGAAAGAATATCTTTATCTCACCATGGCCCTCACATGTATTTGTTGAGGCTAGGAAAAAAAGAAGTACAGAGGATATTTGGTTTAAATAATGGGAAAGAGATGGGACCTGGTGGCTGAGTGGTAAAGCGCTTGGCGTCCGTACAGAGAGGGTCAGAGTTCATGTATTGGTGAACACTGAGATTTTAAATTTCAGCGATTTTAAGGACTCCCCTGAGTGCACCTAACTCGAATTGTTACGACATAATTTGTGAAAAGTGAAGTGATTGGTTGCTGACATACTCTTTAGTCCACGACCAAAGACACCGATGACCTTGACCTATCCCTTAGTCTTTTGGACCTTCGGACACCATACAAGAACTGTAAACCGTCTATCTCCATTCCTCTCTGTCCTTTGCCATGGAACGAATTTCATTCACTGAGTGGCTTGTTCATTCTTTGATGTTGTCTTCCCATCGCTTTCTCTGGCTTTCTCTTCTTCTTCTTCCTGGTACTGTTCCCTGAAGGAAGGTCTTTGCGAGCCCTGAGGACCTTGTGATGTGGCTGTAGAGTTTGAGTTTACGTTATTTGACAGTGGTTAGCAGGTCATCGTTGGGTCCCAATGCTGTATTCTAATCTCTTCATTCAAAATGCGGCCTAAGATCTTTCTGTAACTGCTTACGAAATGTTAAAATTGTATATTTTGACTCACTTGTCACTTGTCACGTGTTAATGAACTGATAAAGATGAATTTTATGTTGTTTTTTTTGCTGTTTTTTTTTTCTGTATGGTAAATATGCCATTTTGCAAATATCGAAATTATCACAAATAGTAGTTTTATATATATATATATGTGTAAACATTCACAAATTAGAATAAACATAACATTTAGTTTTTTAATAGGATTATTTTAAAAAAAAACAAAAGACAAAAAATTACAAATACAAAAAAAGATACATCTTTATTTCCCATTGTGCAGAGTTTCAAAGTGTCACTATTAACATTTAGTTGGACACATTTCTTTGCATTATTGTTTCCGTGTACAAATGTCGGACTTTCTGCAGAGATTAACAACAGTATGTCTTAGACCAGACCTTCTGAAGTAGGGCAGTGCACTAGATTTGAACTAGGAGACATGGTGACGCCAGTCCGAAGCGCCTACCACACGATATGACTAGTGTCTATAATTTGCTTGCCGTTCAGGTGCTTTTCCTTTTATATATATATATATGCTGTTGTTGTTGTTGTTGTTTTTAAATTAGTTTTGACAAGGAAGTAAATAAGAAAAAAAAGATTTCGTATTTCTAGAGCTGGTTTCCCTTTATTTACAATTCTCCGCTCTGTTAAGAGAGACGTTTGTTTTTGGCTCTTGCTTGAGCAGTAATTTATTTCCTTTAGCGATCAAGCAGATTTACAGGTGATAAGGAAAACATGACGTTTTAAACAATGATAACAAAATAAAATTCAGAAAGCCTTTCACCACAAATCTCTGTTCAAATATTTTGTTAAGTCGTAAAGCTTCATTTCTTGTATTGTCATAACTATGATGCAGTATCATATCTCGCACTCTCACAAAACATTCTAGAAGAACATTTAACCCTTTAAGTGCTAAGCTTTTTTTTTTTTACAAGAGTTCATATAAAATGGAATTACAATTCTAGTGTTTAGAGCAGGTGTTCTCAATCTGTGGATCGCGACCCCCTTTGGGGTAGAATGGCGATTTTCCAAGGGTCGCCTAAGACAATCGATAAAAACATAGATTTTTTTGTCTAAAAAACCTGTCATTGGTCAAAATTTTTCATGCGTACTTACAATATTATTCCTATATTTGTCATTCGAAAATATATGCTACAAACAACTGTATCATAATCTTTACAATTATTTTGATTGTCGCAGCATAAATATTTGTGACAGTTTAATTACTGTCCATCAAATGGCTAGATGAAATGCTGAATCCTAGATAATATGCCTATTTCTATGGTGAAGATTAACGCAGGCAATTTATAAGTATATTCATCTATAATTAGTACTACGCCATCACGTTATTAAAGATAATATTTTCATTCTGGAACAAATCATAAAAATGGATCTCGGAAAAAATCTAATGGTTTTATTTCAAACGTTAAAGAAGAAATTAAAAAAAATTCATGTGTAATGCAGCCCTGGCGATTCATACAAGAAATTTTAATCATGATTACAGTTTTTAACATTAGCAAAAACGCATATGATTTTACGCTTGGGGGTCGCTGCATTGTGGAGAAATTTCAAAAAAGGGGTTGCGGGACTAAAAAGGTTGAGAACCGCTGGTTTAGAGGCTAGAATACCACACGGGTCTATAGGTTTAAGAGAATAAAAGTTTCTGGAGTCTAAATGTGAGCGCGAGGTCTTGAGCCTCCTGGATCCAAGGTTGATTGCTAGTCACTGATCTGTAAAAGTGCTTATAAAATAGGTTTTGAAGACTATTCAAGTACTTATAAAAAATACAATTTTGAAGACTATTGCTAGTTTAAAACTTTTAACTTACGACCTAATTCTCTACACAAGACTTATTTGCTTAGTACTGTCTCTACAAACCACAAAACTAAATAATTACAACTAATTGTTAAAATAATTGGTCAATATTTCGAATTATTCCTGTGTTGTCATTGACATGAATAATCGTGCAAATTGTTTTAATTTGATCCGAGAATGTGAAGCGAGAGAAATAACGTGTGTCATATTTCATCAAACTAGACAGGCAGACGGAGTCAGTTAATATGAGAACAATCGTCGTAGAAGGCCTTAACACTGAAACGCCACGTCGCAACCTGTGGGCAGTCGAGACCAATCGCTCGTCGCCACGTCGTACAGATCTGTGTCAAGCTATTTTGCCCACAGAGGGCGTCGTCGCATGTCTAGAGTATTGCCATCTATAAAAAATGGCCTAGGTTAATATAAGCTCAGTAAAAAACAAGAACTAAAACAAGTATTAAAAGAAACGAATCGAAAGACAATCATTAATTGACGATGTCAACTTTCAGATTTTAAACTCTAGCTCGATTGTTCAGGGCCGGTTTTACGGAATGAAGACAGAGGACTAAAGACAGACATCGAGGTTTTCTGTCTTCATAGTGAACATACTATGAAAGAACATACGATAAAATGTGAAGAGATATAGAGTTTCACTACCCAAGAATTTAATTGATATTCTTTTTGAAACTTTTCAAAGAAGTATTGGGACTTCCAGAAAAATAAAAACATGTTGCGAGCCTCCACGAACTTATATCTGGACCTGAAAGCCTCCATTATGATCATCATTAAACTAAAGAATACAAAATCGTGGTTATATCTATCGGCTTTAAAGAATAGCGGATACAACACGGCCCTTTGCAAGGTACATATAACTTAACATTTAGTGAACACATTAACAAGACGAGGCCAACAGAAGAGGCCAACAGCAGAGGCCAACAGAAGAGGCCACTAGAAGAGGCCAACAGAAGAGGCCAACAGAAGAGGCCAACAGAAGAGGCCAACAGAAGAGGCCAACAGAAGAGGCCAACAGAAGAGGCCACTAGAAGAGGCCAACAGAAGAGGCCAACAGAAGAGGCCACTAGATACATAATTGTGTATCCATTGACTTACCTTTGTATTAATAGTGTTACAAATGACCAGTGACAGGAAGAGGTCAACGTATGACCCCGGCGAGATAACACAGGAGCGAGTGTTTTCTGGAATGTTGTAATGACACAAGATGCGTAGAAGTTGATGTGAATCGGGTTTTTCCTAAGTAATGTGACGAGTAAGAACAGAGTAGGATTATGAACAAGAAGAATAACGGACAAGACGCCTAAGAGGACGACGCTAGGCTGGCGACGACAGAGGACTGTGCCCTTTTTATTGTTTATTAAATTGTTGAAGTTATCAGCCTGCGTTATTAAGTATATTCTTGATTCATTCTGTTGTTGTGTCATATGGACTCGCATGCACCAGTAACATATATATACTCATCAACAAAATAGACCATCAACAGATGTGGCGACCCACGACGGCCAGGGCGTCATTTTGATCTACAATCTAGTTAACTTCATGTTCTGGATATATCTATCTACAATTCTACACTTGGCGAAGTACACTGGAGAAGTACTGGATTAACATTCGTTTATTTCTACTAGATCTACCCTACGTCTGTGCTAATTATCTGGACTGCAGCTGGATTTAGGCATCTTTGTTCCAGTGGATCTAGACTTTCTATTAGAGAAAATTCGAAACCGTTACCAGCGTCTAGCTTTGTCAGCCAGGTTAGATATTTTTAGATTGAACCTGGATCTATATATAGATCTATATTGACTATATCTATTGTGTCTGAATCCAGAACTATTTCGTCCGTGTAAGTGATCTAGGGCAGTCCGTCGTCAGTATACCTCTATCTAAATATATATACCTCAAGACTACTCAAGAGTGAAGATACCTCATTTTGTCAGGTTTATCTGTTTATTGTGAGTACGGAAAGTCATCTGAGTCTACATATCTAGTATCTACAAGCTGACCGTTGGATCGAGTCACCTTGTCAGGTTTGTTTTTCAAGCTATTAATTGACTGTTGTAGTGTTGCTGAGCTTACAATCTAATCTACACACGAGTGATGGTATACCCTACTACCACACTGCGTGACCATCTAATCAACTTGTAAAGTTGACTCATTTATATTCATCAAAAGAGAGAGTTGGACTTTGTCATTTTTTTTTACCTCTCTTGAGACGACGAGCACCACCAGCTTGTCTCAGTATTGACTTATGTTCCTGACCTGAAGACAGAAGCCAGCACCAACAGATCATCAAGTGGAACCGGAACCTTGGGACCCTACCAGAGGACTTTATCTGAGATTCGTACCATACTGTGGCAGCACCAGGAGAGATTGGCCTAACTCAGTACTGCCTGTCGAGTAGCCTGTGGGAGCACACCTTGCCTTGCCTAAGACTAAGACAGTGGGGAACTTGTGTGGAACTGACCGTTGTAGCTCCGTGGACTGAACAAAGGGGATCTAACTAAAGATAAGTTTATTTTTTCTCTCCATTATTATTAAATTAAGTCTATTAGGGACAGTAGATCTTTGTTAAGAGCAGGTTGCCTGATAAGGGCGTCATTATAGGACACATTAGAAAGTGGACCTGCTTCATTTAATAAAGTCTCAATGATTGTTTAGATTGTCTTGTTTTGTTCGTATCCACGTACATTTTATTTTTTTTAGAAGTCAGGTGAAGTCATCTTTATTTGTCTCTTTCAGTGTATACTTCCTCTAAAAAGTCTCATCTCATTAGAATAGATTTATTTTTTTGTGTCTTATGTTTATTTTACATTATTCTAATTATATATTAGTAATTTTATCTTAAGTAGATAAGGTAAGCCACGTTTAATCTAGATTATAAATTCTAGATTGTTTCCAGGTATTAACTAAATTGTTATGCCTATGAGAGCCTTAGATCTATTTTATCCTGAAGACAACTGAGTCTAAGAAGTAATTATTTATAAATAGATCTTTTGTCCCGATTTAATCGGTTGACATTATTTTATAGATGTGTTTAAACACAGTCTAATTGGTCAGAATAAAATTTTTTGTCAGTATCACTGGATTGTGATTTACTGTTGGAGGTATAATATTGATTTATCTATTTGAAGTTGTATTGAAGTTGTATTGAATCTAGACTAGTGACTAGAATAGTCCTAGGGGTATTTATTGGCAAGAAGTAAGTCCATTGAATTAAGTATTGAGGTATTGATAAAGGTATATGATATTTGTTTATGTGGCCTAAAGTAAGTTCACTGAATTAAGGTGATATAAAATTTTGAGTTGTATTCAAGTATTGTGGCTGTGAGTAAGTCCACTGAGGTAATATTTCTTGATATAACATTGAGCAAAGGTATTTAAATATATAAATATATATATATATATTACAAGAAGTATTTGAAAGTGAGTTTTTGTGAAAACTAAATTGTGATATTTAGGCCAATAGGGAGGCCATATCAAAACTATATTGAGACATTGTTTAAAATAAAATAACCATAATGGCAACAGCTCCAAACTTTGATTATATGGAGACTTTTCGCCAGCAAATTATTGCTGAGGCTAAACAGCTAGAACTTAAAGGAAAGGACCTAACTAGCTATGTACAGCAAATGGTGACAATAGAGAGAGATAGAATAGATAAGATAGAAATGGAAAAGAATAAACTAGATGCACAATTAATAAAAGAAGAAGCAGATAGGAAATTACAATATGATCTTGAGAAATTGAGAATTGAAGCTGAACAAAATAAACAAAAAGTTAATAGCAATAATACTAATGATAGATCTAATATTAATACTACCAATGCCCCAGACAATCAGATTGAAATCAATAATAGTAATAATCAAAGTACTAATCATTGGCTGAAAAAGAAAATGCAGCCCTTTCAAGAAGATAAAGACAGTATTTCAGACTATTTAAAGCATTTTGAGATCAAAATGAGAAGTTGTAACATAAGAGAAAATGAATGGTCTCAAATCTTACTTGATTTTGTTCAAGGTCAAGCATTAACTATTTGTCAAAACCATGATCATACCATTCAGAATAGTTATGATATATTAAAGAAAGAGCTTCTTAATGCCTATGGTCATAATGCCAGTACATTTAGGAAAAAATATTTTGAAAATTTTCCTTGTAGTCAGATTGATCCTCAAACAACAGTAAATCTTGAAAAAGATTATTTCAGTAAATGGATGTCATTTGAGCAAATAGATCAAAGCTATGAGGGACTTAAAAACTTTATTTTGATAGATAACTTTACAAACAAATGTGAATCTCAGTTACAGTCATTTATAAAAGAGAGAAAACCAAAAACTTTAGAGGACATAGTTATTATTATGAGAACTTACAGCAGTGCTTATCCTAATAATTCATTTTCAAATAAAGACAAGAAACACATTGATTTTGTAGGATATAGTAAAGAAACTAAGAGTAAAGATAGACATGAAAGCAGAAATGATAGAAATAGAGATAATAGTGACTATAGAGAGATAATCTGTTTTAATTGTCAAGGTAGAGGACATATTGCAGCACACTGTAAAAAAGTGAATTACAATAGATCAGAAAATAGGAATAATTACAGAAAGCAGAGCAGGAAAGTTGAGTTTAAAGAGAACAGAAACAGAAATAACAAAAGTAGAGTGTATTTCACCAATGATAGGGACAGTAGAGAAAGTAGTGATAATGAAGAAGTAGAAGAGATGAACTATTGTTGGGGTGTAGAAGAAATAAATTTTGCAGAAGATGAAACCAACAGAGTGAGAGTACACTCTGGTTTTATAAATGGGAAACCTATGAGGTTTGTCAAAGATTCGGGATGCAGTACAGTTGGAATTAGGAGTAACTTAGTTAAATCAGATTGTTTATTAGGCTATGAGAAAAAAGTAAGGTTGATAGATGGCAGTATCAAGCGCTATCAAGCCTGTAAAGTTTTCTTAGAAACACCATTTTATACTGGTTATTGTAAAGGTTTAGCAATACCAGGATTGTCTCATGATTTGCTTTTAGGCAATATACATGGACTAAAGGAAATGACTCAAAGAGAAATAGATAACTGGAATAGAAGACATGAATACAAAATGAGACAAAGAAATTCTTATGGTAAAATGAGAAGAAACATTATTTGTTTTAAATGTCAAAGAAAGGGACATATTGCCAGGCAATGCAGAAGTTGTGACTATTCAGATAGAAGATCTGACCATTATGAGTATGACAGAAATTTTGATAGCAATGTCTATGATAGACAGTATCATAGAGGGAACCCTCAGAGAAGATGTAACTCTGATGAGTACCAGGGTACATGGGACAATTGTAGGTCATATGGACCTTACCAAAGAAGAAATGGAGAAGCAGAATATAGTTGGAGAAAGTAAATTCTTGATGGTTTACTTATAAGTATATATAGATATATATACTAGCAA
Source organism: Biomphalaria glabrata (assembly GCF_947242115.1). Taxonomy (NCBI): domain Eukaryota; kingdom Metazoa; phylum Mollusca; class Gastropoda; family Planorbidae; genus Biomphalaria; species Biomphalaria glabrata. Next base: position 10,243,980 of record NC_074721.1, read on the forward strand.
TGGTTTAATTGTATAGTGCATGAACATGTTGAGTTCTTTTAGATTGTAAATAAGTTGTATATGTTATGATATTTATTTGTATGCTATAGTATGGCACTCATAAGACCATGTTGATGAGAAAGGGAAATACTTTGAAGAGTTACAGTGAGATAAACTGTTGTAAATAATGATTATTCATTTTGATTTGTTTATGCATGTATATATATATGTATATGTTCTAGTCAATGGGTATGAATAGGTTGTTTATATATGGACTATATATATTTTATTTCCTTTAAAGGAAGATAACTCAGTAAAATATAAATTGGGAATTTTATTAAATCAAGGGAGATAATTATAAAATTATTTTAATAATTGAAGTCAAAGGTGTAAATTAAAGTAAGTATGATCATCTACAGTCATTATTTTTTTATATAATCATTATCATCCATTAGTAAAAGGCTAGGTCAGTTTGGAAATGGTAAGTGGAGAGAAAATATACTTATTGGTACCCAACAAAAAAAGTTAAGTAGAATAATTTGGAAAGCTGTTTTGACACAAATATTACATTTTGTCTGACAGGAAAGGTTTGGTATGATGTGAGGCGACCAGCCATGAACATATAGCCAATGACAGTATTTACTCTGAAAAACTCTGTTTTATGCCTATGGAGTCAGCAAAGGCATCTTCGTATGTGGACTATATACATGTGTATTTACTCTGAAAAACTCTGTTTTATGTCTGTGGAATCGACAAAGGCATCGTCGTATGGGGACTGTATACATGTCTTGATGGACTTAGTACTATTGGTTGGTGAAACTATTACACTGTACTATACTATTTTATCGTCAATGAGTGATGATTAGAACACCGCATACCAGATATTTTCTTACTAATAACTGTATTGTTTTCTTGGTGTCAACATTCAACTACAGTGTGAACTTTGTGACATAGGAACATGGACAATTTTACCAGGAACTGATGAAGATGGGAAACATGATGATGTCCATCAAGATCAAGATATATGTTTGTTTTGTCTTTCCCCAAAATTTTGGCCATATATATTGTACAGACATGACAGTAGGGATAGTGTTTTAGACTGAAAAAAAAAAAAAAAATTGACAAAATTTTTTTTTTGATAAAGGGGGGAGGAAATATGTAATGACACAAGATGCGTAGAAGTTGATGTGAATCGGGCTTTTCCTAAGTAATGTGACGAGTAAGAACAGAGTAGGATTATGAACAAGAAGAATAACGGACAAGACGCCTAAGAGGACGACGCCAGGCTGGCGACGACAGAGGACTGTGCCCTTTTTATTGTTTATTAAATTGTTGAAGTTATCAGCCTGCGTTATTAAGTATATTCTTGATTCATTCTGTTGTTGTGTCATATGGACTCGCATGCACCAGTAACATATATATACTCATCAACAAAATAGACCATCAACAATGTACATGTATAAACAAAGACAGGATGTGACGTGTCCTTACATGTTATTCCAGAAGGTACTAGCAATGTCCAGTGACAGATAGAGGTCACAACTTGTGACTCCGGCAAGATGACACTGCAGCCGATGTTTTCTGGAATCTACATGTATAAACAAAGACAGGATGTGACGTTCCCTCACGTGTTATTCCAGAAGATACTAGCAGTGTTTATGGAACTTTGGAGGATCGATTAGGGACTCTATATAAGCCAGAGAATTAATGTGAAAGTCAGTCGTGAGTGAGTCGTCGGTACTGTTGTCTACTGTGCGAGACAGTAGAAGAGAGATGTGTACGACTCGATGCAAGTTAACTAGGGTAGAGTTAACTGGAGTGGACTACTGCCGTTAAAGTCTATACAGCGTACTACAGTGGACTTGAGCCGTTACAGTCGATACAGTCGATGTAAGACGTGTGCGGCTCTGATTCGGTAGACTTTGAGTACGACTTGGTTCAGCTTTGGGAGACCTGGAGCGACACTGGGAAGTGTGTCGTTGGTCTGTTCTGTGGAATACGGCTCGATGCAAGTTGAGAAGAGATGAATTGCAACGAAGTGAAGAGATGAATTGCAACGAAGTATAGCTAACTGTAAACTGACAGATATTGTACAGTCTTCTACGCTACATGTTACAGTGACGAATTGTTAGAGTTAATAGTCATTAAAGTTATATGAAACTGAAATTTTAGTCGTAAAGTTCTTTGCAGTGTTTTTTTTTTTGTGTGTGCCTACTAATACATTTAGCTAGAAGCAGTGGCGTAGCTACCAATGTGCGTGTGGTGCGGGCCGCACAGGGCACCAAGTGGAGAGGGGCACCAAAATTCCCCCAGTGTGTATTAATTTCCTATTTCCGTGAGCTTTTCAGTAAAAACGACTAATTGTATGGACACGAACAAACATAAACGACTGTATTTTAAACATGAACTAACGATTTATAAACTAGTCATGTCGCTATTTTGTTTCATCTCCTTGACTATTTCTTCCAAACAATGTAAGCTATAGAACAGTTTGAATCTAATTTACTAGATTTATTTCGGACACACGGTACATGTTATTACTACACTGATCAATGCTCTGTAATATAAAGAGGAAGAAGAAGATAGGCCAACCTTTTTTTACTTCATTGTTTAGTCCATTGGTTTAATCTAGATATTGAGTTTACAAATATATTTCTAAACCTTAGCTCTAAACAATTGTCTTAGTTTATTCATTTCTTTATGATTCTGTTTAACAAAATGATGAACAATGCTCAAGACTGACTAGTCTGGCTGGCGCCTCAAAACCCTTTTAAGCTCAGACGGAGAAATCGGCATCTCTGGTTCTGTCCGGTCTGGGTAGACTATATATAAGGGGCCCATACACAGATCTATCGGGGTCCCTCATTACCGACCCATCGGTATAAAAGAAAATGGCATCTGATGGGTAGGACTTTAATGTAGCTGATGCCAATTTTTGGAGTATTGCAGGTGTTAATCGCCTCTTGGTGGCTCCCTCTTGCCCTATAAGGGACATGCTTATTTGTGGGGCCAACTTCTCCGCCACGGAGGGCAAGTACTAATTATTCTAATTGGGATTCTGTCAGTAGAGAGCCCAGCTGATTTTGACAAACTGGCCGCAATGTGGAGGAACGATCGCATTTTTAGCGATTTCTCTCTCTCCACTGTCGCACTAATATTGAGGTGGGTAGAATAGAGTCGCCCCTTTCATAGCGCTCATAGGCCGTAAGTACCGCTCTCTCCTTCCTTAAATGTAAAGGGGCCACGTTTGTTAAGATTTCAGCAGCGTTTGTTGGGCTTGTCCGAAAGGTGCCACAAATGAACCTTAGTGCCTGTGATTGTACTCGGTCGAGTGATTCGAGGGCAGTTTTACTAGCATATACTTGAGCTGTAATCAATTTGTGATCTGACAGCCCCTAGGTACAATGTGCGAAGCATGTAAGTTTTGGCACCCCACTTTGTGCTGGTCAGCTTTCTTAGTAACGCTAACTTCTCCGAGGCTTTTCTTTCAACTTCCTGGACGTGCTGGAGCATCGACAGTTTTCTATTTAGGGTTACCCCTAGATATTTTGGCGTGTTTTCACGTTGGAGTCGCAGTCCACCGAGTTGAAGCTCGATGGAGCCTTAAGAATGTCGATCCCTAGGCTGAACAGGAATCAGGTCGTTTTGGCAACGTTTATCTGAATCTGTCATTTGTCGAAATACGAGGAGATTGTTTGGAGGTCTGCTTGTAATGCCGCATGTATTTGGTCGGCTTTCTTGCCGGTTGACCAGAGGACAATGTCATCCGCATAAAGCAGTTTCTTTGACCGCAGTGAGGTGCGTTTCTTAAATGTCTTAAGTCTAAAGATGCATTGAGACGATTTCAAGTCACATCATTGCCAGAGTCCACCGACTATAGGCGAGCTGTTATTGGGTATGAATTAACTGAACAATTAAAAGCAATAAAGCAAGATGAGACGGTTATCATTAAATTCAGAAAAAAAATGATGAGGCCGACATCGTGAAAAGAAGAAAATACTTCAATACAGCAGGTTCTAGAGACTAAAGGACAGCACACAAGCGTGTCCTCAAAACTTCATACTGAAGAAGCTGAACCATCAGACAGTGTAAACAATACAGAAAGCAGGATAATAAACTCTAGACTGAACGACATTGGAGATTGGCCTGATGTCATCACAGATAATATTCGCATACACCTTGTCACTCAAGGATCTGAAACAGTTCAGCGTATGGACAGTCAATTCAGTGAGGCGTATAGGCATCAAGAATCAGCAAAGGTAAAGGCTAGAAAGCTTTCAAAGGCTTGTTTTTTCCGGCAAATGTCAAACGGCGAGAAAGTTCTTAGAAAGTGGATGTGTTATTCGCCAAAAAAAAAAGAATCCTTATTTTGCTTCCCCTGCACACTCTTCTCAACAAGATCAAGTACTAAATCTTCATTTAAATCCAAATTGGATTCAATGAGTGGTGGAGGTTATCCCCGAAAATAGAAAAATATGAGACCAGCAGAGCTCACATTCAGTCATCGCTTGCTTGGAGGGAACTTGAAGTTCGCCTGAGAGTAGGGAACAATATTGACAACAAGGCCCAAGATTTGATTATACAAGAGACGAAAACCTGGAGAGTACGATCCACTCTTGAGGGAGCATGTGCTTCGAACTAAGCTTTGTTCCAGACCGAATACATACATGTCTCCACAAATACAAAATGAATTTATTACAATATTGGGGGATCACTCTAAAAAACAAATCATACAGCAAGTAAAACAAGCCAAATATTTCTCTATTATTTTTGACAGTACACCTGACATCTCAAAGCTGGATCAAATTTCCCAAATTTTACGTATGTTGTCATGGAGAATGACGGGGTGCAGGTTCGTGAGTCTTTTGTTGACTTCATCGACACAAACGACACGCATGCTGCTGGAATCGCTGAGATGATTCTAGAGAAATTGCGTTTGGATGGCTTAGACATAACGGACTGCAGGGGTCAAGGCTATGATAATGCTGCGGTCATGAAAGGTCATTAAGGTCATGAAAGAATTAACAATATTTGGTTAATGAATACATATTATTTTGAAAAAAAAAGTAAGGTTTTGCAACGTTATTAATTAGTTAGTTGTTTTTTGTTTTTTTTTCATCAAGATGAGGTACCGCACCAGGCATCATATACTCTAGCTACGTCACTGGCTAGAAGATTCAGAAATACGTAACAATATTCATAATTTAAAGCGCAGTTTCTCCCAAAGTATTTTCCGCGGAACCCCAGTATTCCGTGAGGCCTGAATAGGTTTTCAACAAACTACTGGAATAATTAACTAGTAGGTTACCACTTGAATTAATTTCTCTAAAAAAAATAAGCAAAGTGTTCCGCTAAATACTCAGAATGTACGAAGTGCACCGTTAAGGAAAAGGTTTGGGAAACACTGGTCTAGCGGATATACTAAAAAATACAACAACAACAACAAAAAGGGCAAGGAACAGATTGAAGACACATATACCATATCACTTTTGTTAGGGCGACATTTTATCACTAATAGTTTCCTTCAATAACACTCTGATGTGAAACTTCCCCCGTAAGTCAACCAATGCTCTAGTTATTTCCCCAGTGCTATTTATAAACATAGCCCTTTGAAATGCTTTAATTTCATCATGACCTAGATATGTAGGAAAAGTTCAAAGGTCAAGGGTGTGCCTTGTTCAGCAGCTAATTTTAGAACATTTTATATGAATTAAAAAGTAATTCACTAAGCTGCTTTTGAGTCATCATGTTTTTAAAGCCTTGTAGCTATAATACTGTAATAATAGTTATAAATTTTTCCTTTGCTGCATATAATTCCACTTATCATCCTGCAATCTATTCATGGGCGAAACCTGGATGGGTGGACTCTGATCTCGATAACGGCTCTAGCGATTCACCTGTAAAGTTGAAATTGTATTAGCCACATAAGGAAACTCTGGTTAAACAGTTAAAGTTTTTCAAAATATAATCAGCTTAAATTTAAATTTATTTTAAGTATTTTTATGTGGACGCACGTCATTAGAAACGTCCGCATGTATACAATCTAGAGTTAATACATAAGTAGACGTAAAAGAACTGTTTGCGCCCCGACGTCAGCGTTAGTTGGCGTGACGTATTCTACGTCTACATAATGATAGACTAAGCGGCTGTATGAAGTCTGTCAAAATTGTACTGTAAGATCGCAATTTTAATGAGTCCAAATAGAAAACTTTGTAGCATGATTTTAAAATGATTTGAAATGATTTAAAGAGTAAAACACTTCATTAACGAGTGACATGACAAGTTCTTTCTAAGGTATACCATCCCATCGTCACACTATCAGTTTTCTTTTTTCTTTCCTTGTCTCTTTTACTCTTTTTCTTTCTTTCTATTCTTCTCTGTTTTTCTCTTCCACTCTTATCTTATCTTCTGTGTATAACAATTCAACAAATAAAATAGAATGTTCAGTTTGCAATTTTTTTTTATTAAAAAATGTAAATAATGTTGTTTTTTTACAACTAAAGTATTTTTAATGGTGGTCTTACGGAGCTAGACCTGTACATTGTAGAAGGAAAATTAGTTTGGCACAAAAAAACAACAACATTAAAATATAAAACTTTCTCTGTTTGTCTCAAGAACTTGATCTGGGTTTTTCAAAAGATCTTCTTCTAGTGTTACTTTAGGCGTTATGCACTGATCGCGAGTGTTACCGTGTCTGAAAAAAGTTATCCAATGTACAAACACCAAATGATATAATGAAATAAAATAAAATATAATAAGATAAAATATAATATAATATAACATTTTAGGTTACAAATATAGATTTAGCGATTTCGGATTTGTTTCTTTTGGTTTAAGATTCCTAGCTTTGTGACGATGACGTGACAATAAAAACACAAACTAGAAATAGAGACGAAATAAAGTTACTTCATAGGTTAGGAGGCAGTGCATCGAGAATTTCGGGACTTATTGTGTAGGGGCATGGACGTATTGCCTTCATTACTGAATTAAATGTACTGACTGACACTGGCCAACTTACTTGTTAGACCTCGCCTGAGTTCTGCTCGTCATTCGGTACTAATTATAACGTCCGTGTTGACAGTCATAGACATCACACTACGGTGTTAATTTAAAACACACTCGACAATATAATATCGAAAATAATATGCCAAACATTTATAGTTTAATTAACTGGTGGTAAAATTCATAATTATCTTCTTCATTGGAAAAATAAACAAGCAATCTATGTTTATAGAGAAAAAAACATTAAAAAAAAATAAAACTATATATATCAGTAACGTGCAAGCTATTTCCCTTAATGAATATCGAACAAAAAAAATTAATTACTAATAACTAATTGATTAATTGAGTGTTTTTGCTTATTGATTCATGTTTTGTTAGATACAATAAATAATAGTTTAAAGTATCAACTTGATCGGAAAATGCGTGAGGGAGAAATAGCGTTAACAATTACCCAACAAATGTATCCATATCTGTGAATGATGAAGTAGTAGTTGCCCTTGTTGCTATTACACTTGTTGCTGAGTTCCCAGCTATTAAGTTTCTGATTGGCTACTTTTTATAATTGTTTCATGTCTTGAATATGTCAATGAATAATCGTGCAAAGTCACAGCAAAGTTTCAACTTGATCCGAAAATGGGTGTAGGAGAAATGAACTGTGCAAACTTTTAACCGGACAGACAGACAGAGTGAGCTGATATAAACTTTGTGAAAATGTTTGTAAAATATTGGACATGTTCCTAGTCCAAAACTTCCGCAGGACGACGGCGATGGCACGTGCAGGGTATGAGCCCGGGACCACATATCGCACGACCAGGCAGCCATCCAACTATGGAAGAATACTATAAGTACCTGTTGACAAAGACTCCTTTGCTGCGATCCAGTGGGTCAATGTGTTTGATATACATAGCGTCACGTGACCCCATGGACGGACACTCCGGGAAGTAGTTGTAGGGTAGAAGGAAAAAACTCAGATGGTTCCCAATTGTTGGAGTGACGGGAAAGTCTTCCGTGTGGGGGATGTGATACATACCGGCTGAGATCCACAACACCAGGTCCTGTATATATAAACATACATAGTGTCTGATCAACCCATTCTTTTGCAATTGTAAACATTCATTTCACACCCACTAGTTCTTGTTAACTCTTTCATTCCGTAATTATTTTCCACGTTTGGACGGAATTCTTCATTTTGCTCATTACTATTTCACTACCCTGTTATGATTAAGCTTCAATAACTTTTTCGATTGTTATCAGAAAATATTTTATTTGGTCTAGAATGAAGGGGGAATGAATGTTCTCTTCATATTACACAAAATAAAGTTTATAAAGATAAACATTAAATTAATTAAATGATGTCAAATCAACGATGGTATAGTCAATTAGGAGAGAAAGAGTTAAAGATAAGGAAATTGTTTTTTTGGTTATAATGAAATTTAGTTGCAATTTAACTTTAAAATATTTTTATTTATGATCATCGTTTAAAGTATTACACTCAGATGATGTATAAAAACAAGTAGAACTGATGTATCAGCTATACATTAAAAGCAGTACTCTATAGAAACAACAATGCATGATACAAGCTCTTCTAAACATGGGTCTACATTTTGGTTTCTGTGAGTTTCTCTTAAATATTATCTTTGTCTACTAGTTTTCATCAGACAGACGGACAGACAGACAAATTGAGTAGATATAAGCATTGTAAACATATTTGTATACCAGCAGGAGCAAGCCTGGTAGTTGTTTAGAAGTCTGTTTGATATGTACCTGGTCCACAATCCTTTCATCGTCAGAGTAGAACTTTGTAAAGTCAGCAACTGGGTTCAAACCGTCGAACATGCCGAAGTTAGAGCTGGACCATTGTTCATTGTCCTTGTGTTTAGTGACCACCAGCTGATGCCTGGCCCAAGGTATCGTTTTCTCATTTTCACTATCGTTAGGGAGAAGATTGTACGACATTCCATTCATCTGGACTCTGAAGAAATAGAGAAGTAATGTCCAGCTTGAAACCACACATATCATTCTCGACAGATATATCACAGATACTGCAATATATTTAATATTGTATTATTTTTTCTTCGTTTATTTCCGTTGTTCTCTAGCTACTTAAGTATGCCTCACCCTGGTAATACATAGCATAACTTTCCTATTGCCTTTAACCATAGCATAGGTCGCTCCATAGTGTCTGTTGGTCTTATGTAAATATTGAATATGAGGTATTGGTTTAATTGAATATATTGAACATATAACGATAAAAAATTTTCCCTTTTATATAAAAAATGTAACATTATTTAATGGCTATATCCATAATATCAGAGAAAGAAGAGTTAAACTGCATGACTAGTTGTTTTATTCTACATCTAAAATTACTAATAGTACGCAAAGAAAACCTGAAATTAGATTAAATATTAGGATATATGTACACGATTAAAGTGAGTTTATGTCTTGATACTCTACTTCTAATCCAGTGTTTCCAACACTTTTGACTAAAGTGTACCCTTTTATAATTTTTCATAACGCAGAGTGCCCCTCGCCTTGCTCCTATGAGTAGAAAGAACATAATTAATGAGTATTATAAAAAAAAATTAGCATGGCTAATGAGGTGCAACGAGTAGCCCTACCAAGTCTTCCCGTACCCCTGGGATTACGCGTACCCCACTTTGGGAAACACTGTTCTAATCAAACAGCTGATTTAATGGTTAAGTCTTTTTTATAGAAATCTTGTTAAAAAACACAAAAGATATGATACATCCAGTGGAAAATCACAATATTCACACCTGTAAGCTTTAATCTCTCCAAATTGTGTCCTATTGTTGTTGTTATGTACTAGCAAATATTTCGGGGTTCTAAAATTGTAGTCAATGAACGATTGAGTTTCTGTTCTCTTTAAGTTTGAAACAAACTTCGTCTGATGATATGTGACACTAGGGTCCTTCAAAACAATGGAATATGTTACAATATAAAATATGTAAATGTATGAATTTATAATTAAAGTTTTAATTACACCAATTGTTTATATTTGTTCAAAATAAATTCATTTTTATATTGCCAACAAAGCAATAATATTATAGTATTAAAGGAGTCTTGGGATATTTTGTTTTAACACGATTTACTTGAGTTAATTTGACTTTCTCCAGACCAATGTCCAGGCTTTCGAATCGGTTACTAGTGCCCGAAATGTCAAGGTCCACTTTGAAGTGTGCCATGTGATGGTGTATACTGCCTGCTATGTATTTTTCTAAATGGAAACCGTATGGTCTTTCTTTGTCAGTGTAAAAGTTTGTCTGAACGTATCCTGCAATCAACAATTTGATCATAGTCTGATTATAGATTGAGGTGATGGGGTGACAAGGTAATGAAACTGTTTGATTGAGGTGGTGGGGTGACAAGGTAATGAAACTGTTTGATTAAGGTGGCTGGGTGACAAGGTAATGAAACTGTTTGATTAAGGTGGCGGGGTGACAAGGTAATGAAACTGTTTGATTGAGGTGATGGGGTGACAAGGTAATGAAACTGTTTAATTAAGGTGGCGGGGTGACAAGGTAATGAAACTGTTTGGTTGAGGTGATGGGGTGACAAGGTAATGATACTGTTTGATTGAGGTGATGGGGTGACAAGAAAATGAAACTGTTTGATTGAGGTGATGGGGTGGCAAAGTAATAAAACTGTTTGATTGAGGTGATGGGGTGACAAGGTAATGAAACTGTTTGATTGAGGTGATGGGGTGACAAGGTAATGAAACTGTTTGCTTGAGGTGATGGGGTGACAAGGTAATGAAACTGTTTGAATGGGGTCATGGGGTGACAAGGTAATGAAACTGTTTGATTGAGGTGATGGGGTGACAAGGTAATGAAACTGTTTGGTTGAGGTGATGGGGTGACAAGGTAATAAAACTGTTTGATTGAGGTGATGTGGTGACAAGGTAATGAAACTGTTTGGTTGAGGTGATGGGGTTACAAGGTAATCAAACTGTTTGATTGAGGTGATAGGGTGACAAAGTAATGAAACTGTTTGATTGAGGTGATGGGGTGACAAGGTAATGAAACTGTTTGATTGAGGTGATGGGGTGACAAGGTAATGAAACTGTTTGATTAAGGTGGCTGCGTGACAAGGTAATGAAACTGTTTGATTGAGATAATGGGGTGACAAGGTAATGAAACTGTTTGATTGCGGTGATGGGGTGGCAAAGTAATAAAACTGTTTGAATGAGGTGATGGGGTGACAAGGTAATGAAACTCTTTGATTGAGGTGATGGGGTGGAAAGGTAATGAAACTGTTTGGTTGAGGTGATGGGGGGACAAGGTAATGAAACTGTTTGGTTGAGGTAATGGGGGGACAAGGTAATGAAACTGTTTGATTGAGGTGATGGGGTGACAAGGTAATGAAACTGTTTGCTTGAGGTGATGGGGTGACAAGGTAATGAAACTGTTTGAATGGGGTCATGGGGTGACAAGGTAATGAAACTGTTTGATTGAGGTGATGGGGTGACAAGGTAATGAAACTGTTTGGTTGAGGTGATGGGGTGACAAGGTAATAAAACTGTTTGATTAAGGTGATGGGGTGACAAAGTAATGAAACTGTTTGATTGAGGTGATGGGGTGGCAAGGTAATGAAACTTTTTGATTGAGGTGATGGGGTGACAAGGTAATGAAACTGTTTGATTAAGATGGCGGGGTGACAAGGTAATGACACTGTTTAATTAAGGTGGCGGGGTGACAAGGTAATGAAACTGTTTGATTTAGGTGATGGGGTAACAAGGTAATAAAACTGTTTGATTGAGGTGGTGGGGTGACAAGGTAATGAAACTGTTTGATTAAGGTGGCTGGGTGACAAGGTAATGAAACTGTTTGATTAAGGTGGCCGGGTGACAAGGTAATGAAACTGTTTGATTGAGGTGATGGGGTGACAAGGTAATGAAACTGTTTAATTAAGGTGGCGGGGTGACAAGGTAATGAAACTGTTTGGTTGAGGTGATGGGGTGACAAGGTAATGATACTGTTTGATTGAGGTGATGGGGTGACAAGAAAATGAAACTGTTTGATTGAGGTGATGGGGTGGCAAAGTAATAAAACTGTTTAATTGAGGTGATGGGGTGACAAGGTAATGACACTGTTTGATTGAGGTGATGGGGTGACAAGGTAATGAAACTGTTTGCTTGAGGTGATGGGGTGACAAGGTAATGAAACTGTTTGAATGGGGTCATGGGGTGACAAGGTAATGAAACTGTTTGATTGAGGTGATGGGGTGACAAGGTAATGAAACTGTTTGGTTGAGGTGATGGGGTGACAAGGTAATGAAACTGTTTGATTGAGGTGATGTGGTGACAAGGTAATGAAACTGTTTGGTTGAGGTGATGGGGTTACAAGGTAATCAAACTGTTTGATTAAGGTGATGGGGTGACAAAGTAATGAAACTGTTTGATTGAGGTGATGGGTGGCAAGGTAATGAAACTTTTTGATTGAGGTGATGGGGTGACAAGGTAATGAAACTGTTTGATTAAGGTGGCGGAGTGACAAGGTAATGACACTGTTTAATTAAGGTGGCGGGGTGACAAGGTAATGAAAATGTTTGATTTAGGTGATGGGGTGACAAGGTAATGAAACTGTTTGATTGAGGTGATGGGGTGACAAGGTTATGAAACTGTTTGATTAAGGTGGCTGCGTGACAAGGTAATGAAACTGTTTGATTGAGATAATGGGGTGACAAGGTAATGAAACTGTTTGATTGCGGTGATGGGGTGGCAAAGTAATAAAACTGTTTGATTGAGGTGATGGGGTGACAAGGTAATGAAACTGATTGATTGAGGTGATGGGGTGGAAAGGTAATGAAACTGTTTGGTTGAGGTGATGGGGGGACAAGGTAATGAAACTGTTTGGTTGAGGTAATGGGGGGACAAGGTAATGAAACTGTTTGATTGAGGTGATGGGGTGACAAGGTAATGAAACTGTTTGCTTGAGGTGATGGTGTGACAAGGTAATGAAACTGTTTGAATTGGGTCATGGGGTGACAAGTTAATGAAACTGTTTGATTGAGGTGATGGGGTGACAAGGTAATGAAACTGTTTGGTTGAGTTTATGGGGTGACAAGGTAATAAAACTGTTTGATTGAGGTGATGTGGTGACAAGGTAATGAAACTGTTTGGTTGAGGTGATGGGGTTACAAGGTAATCAAACTGTTTGGTTGAGGTAATGGGGGGACAAGGTAATGAAACTGTTTGATTGAGGTGATGGGGTGACAAGGTAATGAAACTGTTTGCTTGAGGTGATGGGGTGACAAGGTAATGAAACTGTTTGAATGGGGTCATGGGGTGACAAGGTAATGAAACTGTTTGATTGAGGTGATGGGTGACAAGGTAATGAAACTGTTTGGATGAGGTGATGGGGTGACAAGGTAATAAAACTGTTTGATTGAGGTGATGTGGTGACAAGGTAATGAAACTGTTTGGTTGAGGTGATGGGGTTACAAGGTAATCAAACTGTTTGATTGAGGTGATGGGGTGACAAAGTAATGAAACTGTTTGATTGAGGTGATGGGGTGACAAGGTAATGACACTGTTTGATTGAGATGATTGGGTGACAAGGTAATGAAACTGTTTGATTAAGGTGGCGGGGTGACAAGGTAATGACACTGTTTAATTAAGGTGGCTGGGTGACAAGGTAATGAAACTGTTTGATTTAGGTGATGGGGTGACAAGGTAATGAAACTGTTTGATTGAGGTGATGGGGTGACAAGGTAATGAAACTGTTTGATTAAGGTGGCTGCGTGACAAGGTAATGAAACTGTTTGATTGAGATGATGGGGTGACAAGGTAATGAAACTGTTTGATTGAGGTGAAGGGGGTGACAAGGTATGGAGACTGTTTGGTTGAGGTGATGGGGTGACAAGGTAATGAAACTGTTTGGTTGAGGTGTTGGAGTTTCAAGGTAATGAGAAATGAGGTAAGTAAAAATAGGTATGACATGGAGGTAGTACTATCGTAAAATATAACATACTAGAGACACACTAGAGACATACTAGAGACATACTAGAGACATACTAGAGACATACTAGAGACATACTAGAGACACACTAGAGACACACTAGAGACATACTAGAGACATACTAGAGACACACTAGAGACATACTAGAGACATACTAGAGATATACTAGAGACACACTAGAGACATACTAGAGACATACTAGAGACACACTAGAGACATACTAGAGACATACTAGAGACACACTAGAGACATACTAGAGACACACTAGAGACATACTAGAGACACACTAGAGACATACTAGAGACATACTAGAGACACACTAGAGACATACTAGAGACATACTAGAGACATACTAGAGACACACTAGAGACATACTAGAGACATACTAGAGACATACTAGAGACATACTAGAGACACACTAGAGACATACTAGAGACACACTAGAGACATACTAGAGACACACTAGAGACATACTAGAGACATACTAGAGACACTCTAGAGACATACTAGAGACACACTAGAGACATACTAGAGACATACTAGAGACACACTAGAGACATACTAGAGACATACTAAAGACATACTATACTAGAGACATACTAGAGACATTCTAGAGACAACTGTTTATTGGCAACGTAAAAATAACGTAACCAAAATGTGATGACAATGAGATGATTATGTAATAGTAATGGCCACAATGCACTAAAGTCAGACAATTCTCTACCTGTACTCATCATTCTTGTCTCAGCCACACCGTTGTGATGGAAAATAAAATCAATAATATAATCGTAATTCCCAATAACAAGAGCTGATCTGAAATATGATTTGAAAAAAGTACTTTAACGTAAGTATATAGCCGAAATACTTTTATTCTAGTTAACATTAAAGTTATTGAAAACCCTGAAATGACCAAAATTTTAGATTGTCATATCTAGATCATCGATATGTTAACTTTGCTAGTAGATTTTTGTTTTATGCTTAAGGAGAATAAATAAATGATGTCAACAAAACAATGTAATTTAGTAACTGTGTGCATTTCGTCTAAACAAGGAGGGTGGAGAGGTTTCTGATATCAAGCTTTTTATTCCTTGTCACAGACTGCAAATGAGCCTTCATCACAGCAGCAAAAAGCTGTTTAGAGAACAAGAAGAAGACATTGTGGGCAGCATGCTTTCTATTGAAATTGAAAACTAGTACATTCTAAACAAGAGAAAAATTTGTTAACATCTTTCCAACTATACATTTAATTATCATTTCTGTATTAGCAAACTAAATTAACTCCAGAAGAGTCATTCATTAAACACACTAGATCAGATCAGTAGTTCAAAAGTTCTAAATAATAGCAAAGAAGGTCACTGAGTTTGTCAATCTTTACATATCACTACAGGTCATACACGAAAGAATACTTTTTCTCACTATACGATGACTACACACAGGTAACACTTCCGTTTTAAGAATGGCGTGAACTTCATAATTTTGCATAGGATAGACATCAAATAAAGTTGTGTTTCGTGCGTCTCCATTCAACTAATAATGGTCATTTATGAAATCGATTTTCATGCAGTTAGTGTATTTGAAAAGTATCAAAACTAATTTAGAAGGGTTACAGTACAGGGGACGTATACATTAATAATGTACCCGTGGACTAAGGTTAAGAAACACTAAGAAATACTAAGTAGCACCCCCCTTCCCTTAAAAAACCTGAAAAGTATGATACAAATGAAATTAAGTCTTCCTGTATATATCATAGAATTAAAAAAAACAACATTCTAGTACATGTGTCTTTTTTATATGAGTACTGGTGCCATTGCACCTACTTCCTTCTAACAAGTAACACCAAGCAAGACGTTCTGGTGACGCCATTTGTTTTTGAGACGCCCTTTTGGAGCCGCGGTTGTTTTGAAGATATATGTTTTAGATACATTATAAATGTTTCATTTATTCTGATACATATCTACTTTTTTGGCACGTATGACAAACTTACTTACATCTTCGTTCCTACATGTTTTAATGGACAATATAAGAAGAGCCCACATAATAGTTAACATTAACGTTAAGAGGCATTACACTGATTACATAACAAACTGAAATCCTAAAATACGACAATCTTTTAATGGCTCTTAGCAGTCTATATTAGTCATGAGCTCGGGCGGAATGAACCCTTTGGCGGCCTAGTAACAACACCACTTATAAGCACACCTAGAATTAAAATTATTATTTTTTTGAATTGTGGAGTATGAGTTCTGGACCTATAAGGTCGAAACTTCTTGCTACTCTAACCAATATTTCTGATTCCACCTGTGTGTGTGTGTGTTAGTGTGTGTGTATTGGTCGAAACTTCTTGCTACTCTCACCAATAATTCTGATTCCACCTGTGTGTGTGTGTGTTTTAGTGTGTGTATTGGTCGAAACTTATTGTTACAATAACCAATAATTCTGATTCCACCTGTGTGTGTGTGTTTTAGTGTGTGTGTATAGGTCGAAACTTCTTGCTACTCTAACCAATATTTCTGATTCCACCTAAAACCTAAGTCCGGCTTGTTTCCCTCGTTACCTGAGTGTGAGTACTGAGTCCAGCATACCTCCGTAGAATGATCCTTCATCTAACTCATAGGATAAGTGTCGTCTCAGAGGGTAGTTATTATTATGTTCAAACAGACAGAATGTCGCATCAAACGCTGAGGGCTCTCCTGTCTTCTGGCTCCAGAATGACTGTAATAATGTGCAATTATTTCTTCACAATTTAAATATAGGAATTTTGTTTTACAGAGAAAGCAAATAGGGGGCCGCAATGACCCGAATAAGTGTTACTCGATATGAACCATAATCGTTTTATGACTGAAGGAGGTCTTGCAACTAGAATATTAAGCTAATTACATAATCTTCTTACTGTAGCGAATTAGAATTATTTTTTAAATATATTTTTTTTCTATTTCTAGTTTCACGTAA
Source organism: Biomphalaria glabrata (assembly GCF_947242115.1). Lineage (NCBI taxonomy): Eukaryota > Metazoa > Mollusca > Gastropoda > Planorbidae > Biomphalaria > Biomphalaria glabrata. The sequence goes on from NC_074721.1 coordinate 10,260,887, forward strand.
TTAAAAGTTTGGTTGCTAAGAAGAAATAGTACATTCTAACTAATTACAAAAGTAACTAATAACACAAGTAACTAATAACACAAGTAACTAATACATTTAGACAGAATTTAAGAGGAATACAATGCAGCCACCAGATTCCTTCCAGAGAAAATTACGAAATATAGTTTTTAAAAAAATTGGAATTTAGACTTGCATGGTCAAATAAACAGAGGCGTATAGATTATGCAATTTTAAACCTAAATAGTTTCATTAAAATCAGCTGCTTGGATTTACGGATATGTAGCCAGATGTTGATTTACGAAAGTTAAATTTTCTATACCTGATTGACCAAAGTAGAGTGTACTGGGCAGTCACCACCCGGTACCAAAGATTTAGAATGAGACCCCATTAGAATTCCACTGTCCACGTAATTTGTAATTTGCTGTAATTAAAGAAAAAAAAAGGAAATGGCGAGTCATTAAGCAAAGTCTTTAATGATATCAATAGATACATATTTTTTTTTTCAAATAAAGATAAAAAATGCTTTTTGTTATAAAAAATTGTTATAAATAAGATTAATAAGAAAGTAACAATCGTCTTACTGACAAAGGGACAGCACCCGAATAAAACACAGCTATTTCAGCCAGGCTAACTTCATATGCGATTCTCTCCCCTTTAAACCTAACGTCATAGATAGCGGGGCCTGTTAGCGCTGACATTCGGAAATTAAAAGTCCAGTCCAAATATTTGACCTATAACAAAGCAGAAACGAAATACAGTTGTTAAACATACTTCACAGTTGATTAAAAAAAAATACAGTTTAACATAGATGTTCTATCTGGAGGGGCACCTACCTGTCTGTCTTTCACTGAGTATCTTTTCCCATCAGGTTCAACCTGTAGAGGAGCTCTTTGTGGTTTCTCAGGGACTGGCTCACCACGCTGATACAAGCTTGAGAAGAGAGTTGAATTGTCTACGGGTTTGGTTAATTTCAACTTAGGAATACTGCAAATACAGGGGAAAATAAAGATTTACGACAAATAAAAACAACAACTGGATTGTATACTATATACAAAGAGCTTGACAGATATTACGACTTCGAAATTTAGGCAAAGAGACAAGAAAAATCTAAAATCAAGCTCTATTACCATACATATGCTGGATAGTCTGTAGTTCAAAAGCAACGATTAACAGTGGGTATAAATATTTGGACACATAATACATGTATTAGTTATATATTTAAATATATAACAAACAAAAACAAATAAAAGTCTTATATATAAGTACTTGTCAGCCTTGTAGCCTTCCATCAGCTCATCCACAGTCGCGTAGAGCTGACCAGCGTACCAGATTTTCTCTATACTCCATTTGGACTCGTCAGAGCCGTCCAGATTCATAAAGAAGCCCAGGTCAGTTGGGTGATTGGCGTAATAAGGTACGTTGTACATAGCAAACATCCACATTCTCCTGAAGGTGTCAATGGAATACAGTTTAATAGTAACCTTTTTCATAAAAGTGCTTTTAAATATTTAAAGTCGTAGTTGATAATTTTTTTTTTTATTATTGTACATAGTTCTATCCTACTTTTACAAAGAGTTAAGTACTTGACTAATATTTGAAAGCTATTAATAAATTACTAACAGTTAGAACAATTTGGCGTGTTGTAATAGTACGTATAGGTTTCAATAACAAGCTGCCAATGAAGTTGTAAGTGGACATATATTAAGCGATGGTTAATTCAGTGTGTCTATCGCATGGTGTGACAATGTGGTGTCGGTGGTTTTGGATATTGTTTGTTAAAAGAAAAGAGGTGTGGGCCCTGATGTTTATGAAGTCATTGAAAGCTAGGGTGAGAGATGCTGATGGGTTTTCTTTATTTAAATTATTAGTAGTTTATATAACAAAAAAAAAACACTTTAATAGTGATACTCATATTTTTAAAACTTTTTTTCTTTTTTAGAAATGAGCAAATCGTGTATTTATATATTTAAAATTTACACTGGTGCTTGTTTTCTTTTTAATATTGCCTCCCCTGAATTTACTAATAGCGAATAGTTGTAAAAACGGTTTATTTTTATGAAAAACTACTTGCATATTTAATTATAAAATTAAATGTTTGATTTTAAAAATAAAAAAGTTGCTGTTGCACCACAAATTAGCAAGCTCAAAAATATCATGATAAAGGATGTTCAATATTTTTGTCTAGTGTTTCTGCAATATAAAAAGGGACGGGTGGACGAACAGACGGACGGAAAAAGCACATAAAACTGAGGGGGTCACTAAAAAGAGCCACACCTAGTCGCCTAGAAGACAACGGCCTTGTGAGTCCAATACGGCTCTTGTAGGATACAACTAAGTCTTCGAACGTCCACAAACTTGACACTCAGAGACCAACGTGTTATTATTGAACAACTATTTAAGCATCCCACAGCAAAGAGATTCACACCCTGATAGAACCTCCTATTCCACTGACCCTAAACCTTATCAGTTATTTTCGTTCCATTAGGAGATATATGCTACGCAAAGAATAGCCAAGGTCCAGGTTTTGATCTCATTTCTTTAATATCGTTCTAGGAATAAAGGAAGCAACGTCAACTTCAAAGAGTTTTGTCTTGGAATGTGCATTACTACATTGCTACATTGCTACATATTATATTAGTGGTCCACAATCTACTTTGGTATTTGGCCCCCCCCCCCCCCCAAAAAAAAAAAAATTCATTCTCATGAGCTGGAAATAGAAAAAAAAATCATCACGCTGAAATAAGCGACTCTTTGAGGTCTTATTGTGCACTGTATGGACACGTTTCGCAGGGTTGGATAGAATCATGCCACAGCACAAGGCATAGCTCAGGGATTGATTAGACGTTAATTTTGCCTCGAAATCTAGTCCCTTAATTTAGTTACTAGGTGGTACTCTTCAGACGTCATTGCAAGACATGCTTTAGACTGGAAGCCAAAGGGAAACAGAAAGGCCTGTAGACACAAGCAAACATGAAGGAGATCTGAAGAACAATAAGCAAGAATGGAAGGGTGAACATGGACCCAACAGCGGCAAGCTGTGCCCAGAAAAGAGTGCAATGGTGAAGCACTGTTGCATCCGTACGTTCCGCTTCTCCTCCTTTGACTTCTCTATATAGTTTTTTTTTTACTATAAATGGAAGTATTATATGTTTTTGTACGTAGGTAGATTGTTTTTGATATATCTATGCTAAACATAAATAAACAACACAAATAGTAAGAGAAATGTTAGAAGTTAGAAGTTACCTTTTGTTGATATCTCCTAGTAATCCGGTTCCAACCGGAATATAGTAAAATGTAATACAGCCAGTACTTGTGTCTTGACAAAACGTGGCGTCATAACTCTCAAGAAGAAGTTGCTTGATCTAAGGGGAATAATCATTCATATTTGTAGCAGTCACATCATAGATGAATCTATATTATATCTGTGCAGTAATACTTATTGATTGACTGATAGGCTTATGCAGTGCCTTTTTTTTGTAAAAAAAAAAATAGGTGTCGGTACTCAGTGATTGATTGCCTAGCTTTTTACTTCTAATATATTAATAATACAAAAAAAGTAATAATTTTTTTCCCACATTAAAAAAAGTGCCGTTACGCCGTACCGGTGCGTACCGCTACAAAAAAAAAAGCCCTGGGCTAATATATGTAATAAAAGATTTCAGTAACTGCTGTACAGATTAACATGACAACCAGTGAGTGAATCAAAAACGAGGCAGCAGACATTAAAAGATGTACAAGTATGGCACTAGATACAATTTAAAAGGCAAAAAGAAAAAATGTGACACCATGGCAGATGACAGACTTTGTGACAGATAAAACTCTTTACCGACCAAAAAAGAAAAAAAAAGGACAGGGAACATATTAAATGTCATGCAAAACTATGTAACAGATAAAAACGAAAATGAATGATGGACGACGGAGTGACATATGACATATCTAATAATACATAGCTACGTGTTAGATGAAAGACATGACAGATAACCAACTATAACATTAACGAAAGACTACGTGGCACACGACAGACTATGTGGCAGGTCTAAGACTATGTAACAGACTATGTGGCAGGTCTAAGACTATTTATCAGCTCCAAGACCACATTGTAAACGACAGACTATATGGCAGGTCTAAGACTATTTATCAGCTCCAAAACTACATTGTAAACGACAGACTATGTGGCAGGTCTAAGACTATTTATCAGCTCCAAAACTACATTGTAAACGACAGACTATGTGGCAGGTCTAAGACTATTTATCAGCTCCAAAACTACATTGTAAACGACAGACTATGTGGCAGGTCTAAGACTATTTATCAGCTCCAAAACTACATTGTAAACGACAGACTATGTGGCAGGTCTAAGACTATTTATCAGCTCCAAAACTACATTGTAAACGACAGACTATGTGGCAGGTCTAAGACTATTTATCAGCTCCAAAACTACATTGTAAACGACAGACTATGTGGCAGGTCTAAGACTATTTATCAGCTGAAAGACCACATGGTAAACGACAGACTATGTGGCAAGTCTAAGACTATTTATCAGCTCCAAAACTACATTGTAAACGACAGACTATGTGGCAGGTCTAAGACTATTTATCAGCTCCAAAACTACATTGTAAACGACAGACTATGTGGCAGGTCTAAGACTATTTATCAGCTCCAAAACTACATTGTAAACGACAGACTATGTGGAAGGTCTAAGACTATTTATCAGCTCCAAAACTACATTGTAAACGACAGACTATGTGGCAGGTCTAAGATTATTTATCAGCTCCAAGACTACATTGTAAACGACAGACTATGTGGCAGGTCTAAGACTATTTATCAGCTCCAAAACTACATTGTAAACGACAGACTATGTGGCAGGTCTAAGATTATTTATCAGCTCCAAGACTACATTGTAAACGACAGACTATGTGGCAGGTCTAAGACTATTTATCAGCTCCAAAACTACATTGTAAACGACAGACTATGTGGCAGGTCTAAGACTATTTATCAGCTCCAAAACTACATTGTAAACGACAGACTATGTGGCAGGTCTAAGACTATTTATCAGCTGAAAGACCACATGGTAAACGACAGACTATGTGGCAGGTCTAAGACTATTTATCAGCTCCAAAACTACATTGTAAACGACAGACTATGTGGCAGGTCTAAGACTATTTATCAGCTCCAAAACTACATTGTAAACGACAGACTATGTGGCAGGTCTAAGACTATTTATCAGCTCCAAAACTACATTGTAAACGACAGACTATGTGGCAGGTCTAAGACTATTTATCAGCTCCAAAACTACATTGTAAACGACAGACTATGTGGCAGGTCTAAGACTATTTATCAGCTCCAAAACTAGATTGTAAACGACAGACTATGTGGCAGGTCTAAGACTATTTATCAGCTCCAAAACTACATTGTAAACGACAGACTATGTGGCAGGTCTAAGACTATTTATCAGCTCCAAGACTACAAGGCAGAAGACAATGTGACCGACGTAAATGTGCGAAAATAATGTGACTGATGGCAGGCAACATGACAGATAGCAAAACTATCTTACTTATGTATAACCAAATGATATATCAAAGGCAACGACACAGACGATAGAATAGGTGAAATATGAAAAACTATTTGACGAATGCCAGACTATGTAACAGACTATGTCACAGACTATGTACCAGACAATGTCACAGACTTGGTAACAGACTTTGTAACAGACTTTGTAACAGACTATGTAACAGACTATGTCACAGACTATGTCACAGACTATGTACCAGACTTTGTAACAGACTATGTAACAGACTATGTAACAGACTATGTAACAGACTATGTCACTGACTATGTCACAGACTATAGCACAGACTATGTACCAGACTATGTACCAGACTATGTACCAGACTATGGCACAGACTATGTCACAGACTATGTACCAGACTATGTACCAGACTTTGTAACAGACTATGTCACAGACTATGTACCAGACAATGTCACAGACTTGGTAACAGACTTTGTAACAGACTTTGTAACAGACTATGTAACAGACTATGTCACAGACTATGTCACAGACTATGTACCAGACTTTGTAACAGACTATGTAACAGACTATGTTACAGACTATGTAACAGACTATGTCATTGACTATGTCACAGACTATAGCACAGACTATGTACCAGACTATGTACCAGACTATGTACCAGACTATGGCACAGACTATGTCACAGACTATGTACCAGACTATGTACCAGACTTTGTAACAGACTATGTCACAGACTATGTATCAGACTATGTCACAGACTATGTACCAGCCTTTGTACCAGCCTATGTACACAGACTCTGTACCAGACTATGTACCAGACTTTGTAACAGACTTTGTAACAGACTATGTAACAGACTATGTAACAGACTATGTCACAGACTATGTACCAGACTATGTAACAGACTATGTCACAGACTATGTCACAGACTATGTACCAGCCTATGTACCAGTCTATGTCACAGATTATGTCACAGACTTTGTCACAGACTATGTCACAGACTATGTGTCAGACTATGTACCAGCCTATGTACCAGACTATGTCACAGACTATGTCACAGACTATGTACCAGCCTATGTACCAGTCTATGTCAAAGATTATGTCACAGACTTTGTCACAGACTATGTACAGACTATGTGTCAGACTATGTACCAGCCTATGTACCAGACTATGTCACAGACTATGTCACAGACTATGTACCAGCCTATGTACCAGACTATGTAACAGACTATGTCACAGACTATGTCAGAGACTATGTACCAGACTATGTACCAGACTATGTCACAGACTATGTAGCAGCCTATGTACCAGCCTATGTACCAGACTATGTAACAGACTATGTCACAGACTATGTCACAGACTATGTACCAGCCTATGTACCAGTCTATGTCACAGATTATGTCACAGACTTTGTCACAGACTATGTCACAGACTATGTGTCAGACTATGTACCAGCCTATGTACAAGACTATGTCACAGACTATGTCACAGACTATGTACCAGCCTATGTACCAGACTATGTAACAGACTATGTCACAGACTATGTCACAGACTATGTACCAGACTATGTACCAGACTATGTCACAGACTATGTACCAGCCTATGTACCAGCCTATGTACCAGACTATGTAACAGACTATGTCACAGACTATGTCACAGACTATGTCACAGACTATGTACCACACTATGTACCAGACTATGTCACAGACTATGTCACAGACTATGTACCAGACTATGTACCAGACTATGTACCAGACTTTGTAACAGACTTTGTAACAGACTATGTCACAGACTATGTACCAGACTATGTCACAGACTATGTACCAGCCTATGTACCAGCCTATGTACCAGACTATGTAACAGACTATGTCACAGACTATGTCACAGACTTTGTCACAGACTATGTCACAGACTATGTCACAGACTATGTACCAGCCTATGTACCAGTCTATGTCACAGATTATGTCACAGACTTTGTCACAGACTATGTCACAGACTATGTGTCAGACTATGTACCAGCCTATGTACCAGACTATGTCACAGACTATGTCACAGACTATGTACCAGCCTATGTACCAGACTATGTAACAGACTATGTCACAGACTATGTCACAGACTATGTACCAGACTATGTACCAGACTATGTCACAGACTATGTACCAGCCTATGTACCAGCCTATGTACCAGACTATGTAACAGACTATGTCACAGACTATGTCACAGACTATGTACCAGCCTATGTACCAGTCTATGTCACAGATTATGTCACAGACTTTGTCACAGACTATGTCACAGACTATGTGTCAGACTATGTACCAGCCTATGTACCAGACTATGTCACAGACTATGTCACAGACTATGTACCAGCCTATGTACCAGACTATGTAACAGACTATGTCACAGACTATGTCACAGACTATGTACCAGACTATGTACCAGACTATGTCACAGACTATGTACCAGCCTATGTACCAGCCTATGTACCAGACTATGTAACAGACTATGTCACAGACTATGTCACAGACTTTGTCACAGATTATGTCACAGACTATGTCACAGACTATGTACCAGCCTATGTACCAGACTATGTCACAGACTATGTCACAGACTATGTCACAGACTATGTCACAGACTATGTCACAGACTATGTAACAGACTATGTCACAGACTATGTCACAGACTATGTCACAGACTATGTCACAGACGATGTCACAGACGATGTCACAGACGATGTCACAGACTATGTCACAGACTATGTCACAGACTATGTCACAGACTATGTCACAGACTATGTATGTCACAGACTATGTATGTCACAGACTATGTCACAGACTATGTCACAGATAAAAGAAAACATAACAATATGTTAGATGGCCACAACTATATGATTGATAATTAAAAAAGCACAGACTATGTCACAGACTATGTATGTCACAGACTATGTATGTCACAGACTATGTCACAGACTATGTCACAGACTATTTCACAGACTATGTCACAGACTATGTACCAGACTATGTCACAGACTATGTCACAGACTATGTCACAGACTATGTCACAGACTATGTACCAGCCTATGTACCAGACTATGTCACAGACTATGTCACAGACTATGTCACAGACTATGTCACAGACTATGTACCAGACTATGTAACAGACTTTGTAACAGACTATGTCACAGACTATGTACCAGACTATGTACCAGACTATGTCACAGACTATGTACCAGCCTATGTACCAGCCTATGTACCAGACTATGTAACAGACTATGTCACAGACTATGTCACAGACTTTGTCACAGATTATGTCACAGACTATGTCACAGACTATGTACCAGCCTATGTACCAGACTATGTCACAGACTATGTCACAGACTATGTCACAGACTATGTACCAGACTATGTCACAGACTATGTCACAGACTATGTAACAGACTATGTCACAGACTATGTCACAGACTATGTCACAGACTATGTCACAGATTATGTCACAGACTATGTCACAGACTATGTCACAGACTATGTCACAGACTATGTCACAGACTATGTATGTCACAGACTATGTCACAGACTATGTCACAGATAAAAGAAAACATAACAATATGTTAGATGGCCACAACTATATAATTGATAATTAAAAAAGCAATAGATGACATACAATGAGGCAAATTAAAATTCATGCGATAGTTGACAGACTACGTGACAAATAACCGACTACTTGACAGATGACATAGTCTGTGACAGATGACATACTATGTGACAGATGACATACTATGTGACAGATACATCTTTACGTGTTCGATAAATAAGAACGAGATAGGTGATATACTGATTGACAATTGAAAGACTATGTGACTTGAGAAGCAAATGCCACACGAATGATACTATTGGTTATGTTTCTAGATCACGTCAATATAATAAATACTTACATTATCTTCCACAGAAAGCAATAGTCTGAATATTGCAACGAATTCCATATCACTGACTGGTCTGAATAAAGAAGAAAATAAAACATGACATAGTCTTATCTTCTTATCTTATACAGGGGCGGACTGGCTATATGGGCAAACGGGCAAATGCCCGGTGGGCCGGTACCAAATGGGCCGGTCTGGTCGCGACCAAAGAAAAAAAAATTATACGCAGGCAACTTTTAAAAAAAGTGACAGCAGCAATCACAAAGGCCCGAACACGTTTTCTTGTTTTTATTATTACAATTAATTTTGTTTGAAATTCAACAAGAATAAAATTTAAGAATTACACTATACACTGTACGTGTTATCATTTGTAAAACGTTAGACCGTACTTTCTGCTATGCACGAGCGGCATGGCCTTCAATACTACTTTGATGTCTTCGAGACCGTGTTTGGCCTGATCCTTTTGCTGGTCGGCATGGGCCTTTGATGGCACTCCTATTTTTGTTTTGTTCCTTCCCTCACCCGTTTTTTGATGGTTCCATTGAAAGTTAACGAAAAAGAGGGAAGGGAGAGGTTAAGTTACAAAACATTGATATAATGTGACAAAAGGGGAGACAATTAGCTCGTTAACAAAACTTAATAGAAGTTAACCTAAACACATACACACAGCCGCGAAATTGCAAACCACAGAACTTATTCATAGTTCAATATGGGTATAACCGTATAAAGTTCTAGTTTCTGCGATTTAAAAAGAAAAAAGTAAGTTTCTTGTTGTTTATTTGTAATAACATAGATCTAAAAATACTACACTTAAGGCTTACAAAAAAAAATAATTATTTAATTAAAACATAAATCTAGATCGAAATCAATACTCATACCGTTATGATTAATGGCAAACGTATGCTTAGTATGAAGTCATTAATAATGAAAATTATTACAATAATTTATATAGCGCTGTCACATCCGATATTTAATGAAAGGAGATTTAGAATCATTTATATTTTAAATAATATATTCATATACAAATCGCGTTTTTGAGAATGTACTAGGACGAAGCAAGAGCTTTTCAGATTTAGAAGTACCTCTCTAACCGTTCTGCTTTCTCTTATCTGATAAAGGAATATATTGTTATGACCCTATTGGCGGCGCAAAAGGGTTAACTATAGGCTCAGCTGACACACACGTGAATCACTCAGGTCAGCGGGGCCATGGACAAGGGACAGTACTACGATTACACGATTACACGCAAATATGACCAATGTTATGGTCATGTGGTCGAAAGCCTGCGTGTACGAGTGACACAGTGTGTAGAAAAGCGGCAGTTCAAGACCGGAGAGCGTCGAGACCGGGACTGTTAGTCGGCCATGAAGTCGGTCCTGGTTGAGTCCTCAGGTGTTGATGTACAAGTCCAGAAAGAGAGACAGTAGAGTTTTGTATGGTGATGTACAGAGTGACATTTTAGTTGTTGATGTGTTTGATGCCAATTGTCTAATATTGGCTGTTACCTACTTATTCACTCATTATTAAAGTACCCGATATTGTGGAGCTCTTGTTGTCAGGTTCTTAATGTGTTGATGTAGTTGTGTTGAGTATAGCAGAGGTTACAGAAGGCCTGAGTAGGGAGAGAGAGAAACGTAACAATATATATAGTTCGTCCATCGTAGTTCGATTATGATCACTTTGTCATCCAGGGAGCTGAGGGCTTTGCACTGGGGTTTTATGTCTCCTCGTGTGGCTGGTGAGACCTATGTGAGCCCGGAATGTTCGGCCGCACACTGGGCAGGTTATTCCAGCTGGAGCTAGTGTCATTGGCCTTGCTTTTCTTCTCTGGCGTTTTTCTTCTGCCAGTTTGGTTCTCTTTTCCTCAGAAACCTGTGCGCCAGTTTTCACAGCGTGACGCCATGATGCTCTGTCATGTGCCTCTGTCTCCCAGGTGGCTGGGTTTATGCTGAACGTCTTCAGAGAAGCTTTGAGGGTTCCCTGAAGCGCTTTCTTTGACCACCTTGTGAGCTCTTTCCTTCGCTTAGTTGGCCATACAAGAGTCGTTTAGGGATGCGGTAGTCTTCCATTCTGCATACGTGTCCTGCCCATCGCAGCTGGGACTGCATCAGGATTGTGTGGAGGCTTTGCAGACCCGCTCTTTGAAGGACTTCAGTATCTGGTATTTTGTCTTGCCATTTGACATTCAGTATTTTTCACAGACATGTCGTGGTAGTGATTCAGTTTCTTTGCATGTCAACTGTACACTATCCATGTTTCTGAGTCATAGAGCAATGTAGGGAGGATAGACCCCTAGTTTTGTATTTGTGGTGATACCACTTTAAAGGAATGGGTTTCCTGAGTCAGCCAGGAAAACCAATGATTTAGCATATTTTAAGTCACAGATCAGCATGCATGACTAGATTGACACGTGAAATGCGTAGGACCTAATTATTTTTTTTTTTTAAAAAAAAAACGTCTGTAATCTATAAGTAATACCAAAAAGTTTGAAACTCATTAAGGCTGCTATTGTAGTGTTTATAGTTTTCAGACTACATACATGTATAAATAGAATACATTATGTAAGCCTACGAAAGCATAAAGCCAGTTTTCGATGCGTTATCAAACTTTATATATTTTGAATAGGATTAGGCTTACACCTATGATAAAACACATGGGCGTAGCCGAGAGGGGAGGAGTTCAAACCATCACCGGCCTCAGATCTCATTGTCTGAAAGGGAAACTTTACTTAATTCCCCAGTGCAGCATACTTAAGCAAACTACAGTCACCAAATTTCATGAGCGTAGCCAAAAGGGGTTTTGTGGTTTCCCTCCCCACCCCCCCCCCCCACCTCCAATACAAAGACTAAAGTATTTTACCTTTTTCTACCAGTCGCATGACTCCACAGAATAGAAGATTTAGTTTTTGATTTTTTTTAGCGGAAGAGTAGCAGGCTAATTGCACTGAAGATACCTCAAAATATGCATTTTTTAAAGCTGAAAATAACGAAAATAATGCTTGGATCCGGGGCTGCGCCCCGGACCCCACTGGGGGAGCTTACAGTGCTCCCCCAGACTCCATAGCTGTCCCTTGGCGGTGTATACTGCCTTTCACTAATTATAGGAAGAGAGTATTCTAGGGTAGAAAAAACGTTTGAAAGAATGAAAGAGAAGAATGTAATGAAGATTAATTACATATAGACACACACAAATATGTATATATATATATCAGCCCTTTTGGCTACGCTCATGGAATTTGGTGACTGTAGTTTGCTTAAGTTGGCTGCACTGGGGAATTAAGTAAAGTTTCCCTTTCAGACGATGAGATCTGATATATATCAGATATAATTGCGGAGAGGTTTAAAATCATACACACACACCGAAAATATATGACACGACATTTGTGGGCCGGTTTATATGGTAATGCTTGGGCCGATTTTGATACCCAGTCCGCCCCTGATCTTATATAATACAGACGTTACTTCAAAAAAAGAAGATGATTACGTCCTACGCGTCATGCATTTATTCATGCATATTAACCAATGACCTAAATTCTGCCAAGTCACTGGTTTTCCAGGCTAGCTTAGGCAACCCATTCCATGCTCTAATAGCACTAGGGAAGAAGGAGCATTTGTAAAAGTTTGTCCTAGCATATGGTCGAGGTATGAAGAGTAGTATTTGCATAAAGCCCTATTTTAATTATGTAGTGGCGTAATGGAGGCTGAACAACGCTTGGATTTTGCACCGAGAAGTCTTGAGCTCTTATTTCGGCGTAGACTAGGATTTTTAATTTTAAGATTTTTAAGGACGCCCGTGAGACTACCCTGACTGTAATGAGTACCTGATTATAGTTGAGGTAAGTAAAGGCTGTTGGACATAGTGTTGGCCACATAACACCCTCCTTAACTCTCAGTAATAGAACCTGATGATCTTAACATCATCTGCCCTATACATCGCAACTCAGGCAATGTTTCAGAGAAGCAATAGCGAAACGTGTCTCCAATGTTATTGTTGGAGGTCACTAGCTTTGAAATAAAATCAGTAATTTGATTTTTTGTTCCTATTTAGTTTCTTAATTTTTCTATTTCATTTAGGTCCACCAAATTCACGTAACATATCACATTGTGCAGAATATACAGATCAAAAAAGTTTTTTTTTTTTTTTTTTTAAACATGACAGTCTATTTACTCTTGATATTTGCGCTAGGAATAACAGTTGAGAACAGCTGACGTTTATTGGTTGAACTGAGTGGAGGTCGCTCTTGGTGGCGATTAAAGTAAGTTGCCCGATATAAATATCATTCTGTAATTATATTCATCATTTTTTTTAGAATCGAAAACATATTTGAAGAGGTGGTCTCCCGAGTTGACAACACTATGTGTCTCTCTTTTTTTTTCTTATTTTATGAAATGATAGGTGTATTTGTGTGTGTGTGTGGATTTATTGAAAATATTTGTAAAAATTTGGCAAGAAACTCAATGAATTTTACCTTAAAGAAAACTCCACTGGATTTCTTCGTCCTGTTTGCTGAAATAATTTACATTTCTTTACATTTGGCAGTGGACCGCAGGAATACTCTTCCACAACAGGAGTCTGTTTATCTCCCCTGAACATCATGACACGAGCCTGTCTTGGAGGTTGAGGCCCTGAAAGAAGAAAAAATAATGTGAAGTTTAAAGACATTTTAACTGTTTTTTTTTTTTTTTTTTCATTTATCACACAATTTTTTTTAATGAAAATTTACCAACAAGCGAAAGGGGGAAATTCAGTTTTGTGTGGTCTGTCTGTCCGTTCGTTCATTTATTTGTCAGGCTAAGATCTTAAACGCTAGAGACGGTATGAAAATTCAATTTCATGATATTATTGTAAACTTCTGTAATTCTGATGTAACGGCAACTTTTTATGTGAATGCAAACCCGTTTTGTTTTAAAATGTTACCTTTTTTTTCAATAAATATACCTTAATTAAAACTATTGGGTTAATCTTCTGTTTAATAATCATTAGTTTACATTAACGTTATTTATAATTCCACCTCCACCTCCCCCTAAAAATGGAAGTAAAATATGTATATTACTAAATTATGTATATTTTTTTTACTAGAGAGCTATCAATAATTTACGGGCTTTGTTTATTTTGATTGTAATAAGAAAGAATGCTTTTCATAGGCTATATATGTCATTTAAATAGATTGTAAAACATGATTTTTATAAAGGGTTTCATGACATTGTATTTTTAACAGCTAGCAACCATCAAAGCTAGAACCTGTGGCCCTTCTCCAATAATCAAATAGGAGATCATTTCATAGCATTCTTTTGGCCAGGCCCACACTGAACCATACCTTCATAACAACCAGTCCATTAAATACATGTGGTTAGTATTGAAAGAAAATAATAACAACATTTAAATATATGTCCATACTCTATGGTATCAAGCCGTCAGCCGGCCCAACAATACAATGTTGGTATTAATTGCGACCTGCATCTATCTATTTTGTTTGTGCATTTGAATTTGTTGATAGTTAATGATATTTACTGGATACTTCGAGTACTGCCTCTGAATTGGTGTTTAAACACAAACTCTCTTTGTAATTTAGTTGGTTTCGCAATTATCGACAAAGATTTTTAATTTATTCTGCAGGTCTTCTATCACACACACACGCGCACACACGTTCCTAGCTCTAATGTTATAAAATATTTCTATTTTCAATGTTTTCTCAGTTAATTGACTCTATTTTCTTTTTAATTTAGGTAGGCTATAAATCTATTCTAACTTAGATCAATATCTAGAAATATAGATTTTAGCATGATTTAGTTTAAGTATATCTAAATTAATTATATGAAACTGTCAATAGATTATTAAAAGTGAACAAGTTTATTAACTTAACTGTGGCTCAGGTTCTGCTTTTAAACCTCCCATAAATGAGTGCTACTGTTATTTTTTTTTTATTCTAAACTATTTTTAGAGTTTAAAAATTCAAGTTTAAGCAGGAAGACGATAGACTCAGATCTAAATGAAACTTATAAAGTAGGTTAGAGTCCACAATGATCAGTAATGCCACTAGGATAAATAGATTTTTAGTTAGAAATTCACTAGAATCTAAGTTCGTTACCTGAATATGGTTCAACTTTTTTTAGCATTATTAAAACATAACGAAGATAGTAAAAAAAAATGTATAAAAAAGATACCAACCTTTGCTGTCCAAATATTTTAATGTCTCTTTCTTGGAGGGTGGGAAGAGCTCGGCCATGTAGATATAACTTGAACTCACAGACTCACTGCCAAATTTAGCGGCTCTAATCTCTGGATCATTCTCCAAGAAAGTGCGCAACTAGAAAAACAAAACAGAACAAAACAAAACAGAACATGACTTTATCAATTACAATTTCATTGCTTCGTGTGTCTTACATACATTAGGTAATATAAAGACACTTTGTCTCATTTTATGTACAGTTAGGCTCGGAAATGACCAAGTTAGTCATATTACAAGAAATATATAGCGCTTCTATTAGTATTTACATGCACACATTTCCTATATTTTATGTATTTGCTCCCTTATCTTATAAATTAATTTTGTTCTTTCAAAAAAAAAAAAAGATTGTTTCATAATACACATCTATGGCTCCTTCAGCTGTGAAACGACTAAAGACAATCTTATAGAAATGGTCAGAACAATGTCGTCCACACAGCAGTTTCCCCACTACCCATGCAGTTAGTGAGTACAAAAGATCGGCAAGTGTTAAAACAATTCGAGATCACCGGGGACCACGAAGGTTCTGCCAGGGTGTAGCACTGTGTGCTGTAAGATGTCTAAAGCACACGATTTTTCCTCAGGGTTGAGACCCGAAGCCTCAACCATGTTTGGGTGTAGGCGCAAGGCAGCAGAGGTTTAGATTTAGATTTTTCATTTTCCTAAGTGGGTAACCAGCCAATTCTAACGGGATGCTCCAGCCAAAGATTAGGCGTGTTAATCTAGCCAGGGTCTTCGTGTATTCTCTTGAAGTCAACTCTCATCTCATACACGAGACTACGACACGTATCAATTAGATAGTTTAACTCTGCATTTCTATTCCTGGCTGATTCAGGCAACCCGTTCCATTCTCTAATTACACTAGGGAAGATGTAACACTTATACGAATTCGTCCTAGCGTATTTACAATTCAAATAAAACATTTATAGTCTTTTTAGAAGATTAAAGAGACCGATTGGAGATGAGTTATCCACTTCCGGCCTATATTATGAGCTATTGATTGTTTTTGTTTCTAAGAGGTATACAAGAAAAAAAGAATACTTGTTAAAAAAAAAACAACTTTTATAAAGCTTAGTTGTATCAATTAGTTAAGAGGACGTCGTGCTTACTGGACGATATCTATCATAATGTTTTATCTCATGTGTTATTATCATTCTCCTTTTCAAACTATCAAGCGCATGTGTTTAATCTCGTTTACTTGCACGATTTGTTTGTAAACCACTGTGTGATATTTTTGTACTTTCATGTTTGATTGACGGCTAGGCCTAAAGAGTACACATAGCCCTTTTGGTTTGGTGACAGTATTTATTTGTGTTTCAGCCTGGCTGCAGCTACACACGGAAACCGTCTGCTTCCAGTTGTTCTGGTCGTCTGTGAATCTGTGGTTGACAAGCATTCCTGTCACCCATGTGACTGATCATGTGATTAGATCGTGAAATAATCTGTTCTCAACTCCTTTTACTGGAGGAAGACAAAGAAGACTAAGACTAAAACTGCTTTAGTGATCCTTATGGAAATTTGTTGTGATTACAAGGACTCTTTTCTCATATAAAGACAACACAACAGAAAAATTCACCTAACTAGAACAGACACAACATAAAGAGTTCATTCAGCGACTATCTTGGTCCTTTTCATGTTTCCTAATCAAAGGGTGGCGTTGATAAAGTCTGACCAAATAACGAACGAGCAAGTTTTGTACCGCTCTGTTCTTGTCTTGACTGACTCAAAGTCGCCCACTTCGCGACGACTTGACGTAGATATGATGAAGGGGTGTCTGTTGTTTTCCAAGAATTTTCCGATTTTTATTAGACATTTTTGTTCAAAAATTTTATTTAAATCACGGAATCTTTACTAAGTTCCCAGTTCTACAGTCTTAACATTTATATCTGTTTATCTCAAGAGCATCTGAATTCTGCTTCTACATTCTTTGATCTATCTCCACCACCTTTGCTTTCCCATAAACTACAAGGGCGTATTCAGCGGGCGGGCAATCTTCTTCCAACAAGAGTCTTTAGTTGGAGCTAACACCTCCTGACACTTCCAATAACGCTAACAGACTTGACCAGCCTACAGCACCTACGTCCGAGGATTCCGCCTCTTAGAGGACAATAACTGTATACTGAAACACTAGGTAACTTGAGCAAAGATAAGCACTAAGTTAAACACTAAGGGCACTTAGATTCATACTTTCAGCAGTCAGTGATGTTATTCTATTCTCACACTTACATACATAAATTATTTAAATTTTTGAATCCTTTCTCTTCACGTTTGTTATCTTTTTCTTTTCTAGATTTGTATTCTTTAAATCTTTATCTCGTAACATATAGTTTTTTTTGTGTTTTTTTTTTTTACATTTGTACATTCTACCATGTTATGATTAAACATAATAACTATTTTGTTGGTAATCATTAAATTTTACTTTTTGTATATAATTATTGGAGAATTATGTTCTTTTTATATAACAAAAATTAAGGATTATAATGCCAAAAATTTATTTAATTTAAGGGGTCAAAAAGAAAATAGTCTCGATAAAAAAAGTCAAATATTTGATCTTTGGAAACAAAAGCGATTCTCTCTTTTATAACTTTGTGTCATATGTGTGTCATTTTTCCTACCTTGATTAGGCGATTAGTTATTGGAATGTTCATTATATGGACATGTAGATCTAACACTAGACCTAAAGTTATGATTTAGGCCTCTTTAGATCTATTTCTAGATCTAGAATGTAGATGTAATCTATATTAGATTTACGTAAAAATATAAGGAACGCGTATATACTTACACTTATACTTGAAAGCTACTTTAAATTTACTTAGTTTTCGCATTTACGGTAATACGTCTGTGTTGGCTCTAGACCTAGATATATTCGCCAGCCTACTTTAATTTATTTTTTATTTTTTTACTTTAAATTTAAATTTACATTTCATTATAACGGTCAAACTAACGTTTTCCCCGTTCAGACAACGAGCTGGTCATTCTTTTCTCAGCGATATACATCAACTGTTAAATTTCTAGAAAAATCGTTAGAGTTGTTTTGAGATCAGGTGTCCACCCACCCACCTTGTTTCCATGAAGGAATGACTTGAATAGACGTATTGTAATTAATGAATTATTTAAATGTTAATACATAATCGTCATACCTGTCTCATTTCATCAAGAGTTAGGTCATGGAATGGACCAGGTGTCACAGGCTCTGTTAAGTCTATAGTGTTTCCGTTAGGATTGACCTCTCCGCACACTAAAATCTCTTCAGAAGTTGATTGTCCAGGGACGAAAGCTAAAAGACTCAGTATCATGAGACAAGCTGGTGTCATGGTTCGCATTGATACTAAAAATTAAAATATAAATTGCCCTGTATATTATTACAATAAATTTATTTATGATGCAATCTCTGAGCTAAAAAAGACATTTTTAAAATATATAAAAATATTCAAAGGTGATGTTAAGATTTTAAAAATTTTCATCTAATGTTAAGAGTTAAAATGTCTTTTTCTAATGTCAAGAGTTAAAAAATATTCCTGTAATGTTAAGATTTTAAAAAAATATTCCTCTACTATTAAGAGTTAAAAGTCTTCCTCTAATGTTAAGAGTTTTTTTTTTTTTTTACCTTTACCTATCCCTTAGTCTGTTGGACCGTTGGGGCACCAGGCAAGATTTGTCGACCGTCTTTCTCCATTCCTCCCTTTTTTTTGCCTTGTTCAGAACCTCTCTCAATGGCAGGCCCGTCCATTCTTTAATGTTGTCCTCCCATCGCTTTTTCTGTCTGCCTCTTCTTCTTTTCCCTGACACTGTTCCCTGAAGAAAGGTCTTTGCGAGCCCCGTAGATCTCGTAATGTGGCCAAAGGTTTTAAGCTTTCGTTTTTTCACAATAGTAAGCAGGTCGTCATGAGCTCCGATCGCTACAGTAACCCTGTCTCTGATTTCTTGGTTTGTGATGCGGTCTTTGAATGTGATGCCTAGGATTCTTCTGTAGCATCTCAATTCCATTGCTAGGATCCTCCTCTCAAGCTCTGCATTCAACGTCCACGACTCACAAGCATATAAAAATGTGGCCATGACCAGAGAGCGCATCAGTCTAATTTTGGTGCCGAGGGCTAAGCCCTTATCTTTCCATATTATTTTAAGTTTTGAAAGGGCTGCTGTGGACTGTGCTATTCGGGCCAATAATTCGGGTTTTGTTCCCTCATCTGAGACAATAGCTCCTAGGTATTTGAAGCTGTTAACACTAGTTAGCTTTTCACCTCCAATACTGATGCCTCTTTTAAAGCCCTGATGGCCATTGGTCATAATTTGAGTTTTTTCGGCATTTATTTGCATGCCATATGCTGCGGAAGTCTTGTCAATGCGCATCACCAGGTCAGCTAGTTCTTCTTCTGTCCCTGCTAGGCCGTCAATGTCATCTGCGAAGCGCAAGTTAGTAATTCTTCTTCCTCCAATGCTAACAGTACCTTCATAGCCCTCGAGGGCATCTTCCATTATCCTTTCAAGGAAGATATTGAAGAGTGTTGGTGACAGTAGGCAGCCTTGTCTTACTCCAACTGTGGTTTTGAACCAGTCCCCAATATTATTGTTGAAGTACACCGCACTGGTGGCCTCCTTGTAGAGGTTCTGGTAGAGGTTAACAGTTTAGATACCTCTAATATCGTGAAAACGTAAGCCTCATGAAGACTGATTTGTTATTAATTGTCCACATACCCACTACAAATACACTACAAATACTTAATCATTAATAATAATAATTTGAAAACAACGTAAACGTTTTTTATTAAATAAAACAAAAAAAAGTTATTTTCTTTAATTATTTCCTTTATTCAATGTTAAGGTGTACATTTACTAGTTTTATGACATGAATTAATAACATGAATAGACATAAATAGACAGTGATTATACTATCCTACATATCACCACTATTCTACCATATTAGGAGCTAACTGTGGCAACTATGTAAATGATAACTTGTCTATTGTTTTAAACAAGCTGTCATAACTAAAAACTAAAATCGTGCATAATTTTAACTTAATTATTGTTTCCGAATACAGGAATCCTGTTTGGGCTAGCTGGCTCAAAGCTCTACATAATAATAAGGTGTTTGATCCTAATTACTTAGAATTGACATTTAGGAAAATAATAGATTTTAGGGTAGAGAATTATCTAGTTTGATTTTCATATACTTGTACAATACTCAGGTAGTATTCCAGAAATGGGGTGTTGGGGGTCAAGGATTTTTGATAATGTGTTGATTGTTCTAGGGTAGAGGATACTTGTATCATGTTTCTATCTCTAGTGGTTTCAATGGTTAGGTAGTTATGTCTTTGATATTAAATAATATTTCTATTACTATTATTATTTTTTTAGGTTAATCACTTTTCAAATGTTTATGATTTAATACTTGTGAATTATTAGAACTTACAAATAAATATATATATATATAAAGAAAGCCTACAAAAGAGGCAAGATGGCCCATATAAAAGAGGCACATAAAGCCCCAAAAAGAGGCAAGATGGCCCATATAAAAGAGGCACATAAAGCCCAAAAAAGAGGCAAAGAAAAGAGGCCTAAGGCCCAAGGATTCCTATGATGATAAAGCTAAAATTGAATAGCGCAAATTCTGAGGTTTCCTTTAAAAAATAAAAAAAATAAACAAATAAATTGTGGTGGTCTACCTCTAACGGTATATGGTAGTAATAACATGAACCGTCCTGACATCACTGTGAAACATCACTAGTAACGTTAGGTAGCCAAACAAAATGGTGTTCGGAATAACCAAAAAAGGCGTAAGCCCAAAACAATAAATAACTTTGGATGATTTGTCCGAGTACATTTCATCTTTCGAATGATCAATCCACCAGGTCGTAAAACACAAACCTTACCCACACAGACGGTTCACAGACTTCACTCTATGGTGTCAAGCCTTCAGACGGCCTAACAATACAAGCTCGGTATTAATTGCGACCTGCATATATCTATTTTGTTTGGGCAGTTATATTTGTTGATAGTTTCTTTTATTTATGCTGACAATTATAAAATTTCCTTTTTTTTTTAAATTTTTTTTTATCCATCCTTAGTTGCATATTCGCAGTATGTCATTTTTACGAATGTTTTAAAAATATGAAACATTGTAAGAGGCGTCGTTTCATCTTCTAATAAGTAGCCTCAGAAATGTATAACGTTTTCGTGAGAGGCGTCAAAAACAATACGGAACGAAAACTTTTTGCAGAAGACATTTCAAAACATCCCCGTTAAAGTGATTCTTTTCAACTTTTTGAATCAGAATGGTAAAAATTGTTGTACCTTGCTTGGTTGACGATATTTGTGTGACAAAACAAACAAAGGTCTGGATATGATCTTATAACAATCACTCCCATTGCAAACGTACTTACACTAAATTGACCTCGAATGTCCCAAGCTAATAATTTTGCCTCATTATTTATTAGACTTTTTTTGGACTTTTTAAAAAATAGGATCAAAGTCTCCCTGTTTACAAGAGAGCTCTTCAATAGTGTCTTATTTTGTTTTTTTTTTAAATGTTTCTTCTTTTATATTCCTGGAGATGGA
Source organism: Biomphalaria glabrata (assembly GCF_947242115.1). Classification (NCBI taxonomy): domain Eukaryota; kingdom Metazoa; phylum Mollusca; class Gastropoda; family Planorbidae; genus Biomphalaria; species Biomphalaria glabrata. Next base: position 10,283,106 of record NC_074721.1, read on the forward strand.
ACTTCTGAAACTCAAAATGCCAGACAAAGCTTGGCGGACCCGCTGGGATAGCTTAAAGCGCTCCTCCAGACCTCTTTGCTGTATTGAGGAAAAGTTGCTACATCTCTAACAGCATATTAAGGACGAAATTTTACTAGCATAAAAAAAATGTAGAATTCTGTACGAAATTTTCCAAAAAAAAAACGGACAAGCTTAAATGAAATAAAACCTGAAATAAGTGTTTTCGTTATAGATCTCTATGTCTTTGCATTTCTTTTCATTACATTCTTAAAGCTATATCTGACACAACTATGGGGGTCAACGGCACTCTTCCAGATCCCCTTCGCTAAAAGGAGGGTGGGTCGGTAGGACGCATAAGAAATTGTCTCAATTAAGGGGAGGTATCCCTAGAGAAAATTGAGTTTTAGGTCTAGGATATCGATTTTTAACTAATAACATAATTAAGTAGATCAATCATTTTTCTTTACATTACAATCATTTTTATTGCTTAAATCTGTGTCTAAAACATGTTTTTTTAATGTTTTTGTAAGGGCTATGAGAAACACAGGGTTGGAGAGTATTTGAAGATCTCATATGCAGATCAGTCTAGGAACACCAGGGTAAGGCGAACTAAGAACTCTGAGACTGTCAGCTTAATACACTCAAGAGCACAACGAGCGACGCCAACACATTCAATTAACAAGAAGTCATGATTTCTAGTCATTAGCCTAAGAATATATCACTGAAATATAATATCTATCTATCTATCTATCTATCTATCTATCTATCTATCTATCTATCTATCTATCTATCTATCTATCTATCTATCGAACAATAAAACTAACAATCATATTAACAATCAATCTGTCAATAAAAGAATTAATCAATCGATCTATCAATCAGTCAGTCTGTGTGTGTCTGTCTATCCATCATTCTATCTTTCTTTCTGTGTGTCAATCTATCTATCTATCTATCTATCTATCTATCTATCTATCTATCTATCTATCTATCTATCTATCTATCTATCTATCTATCTATCTATCTATCTATCTATCGAACAATAAAACTAACAATCATATTAACAATCAATCTGTCAATAAAAGAATTAATCAATCGATCTATCAATCAGTCAGTCTGTGTGTGTCTGTCTATCCATCATTCTATCTTTCTTTCTGTGTGTCAATCTATCTATCTATCTATCTATCTATCTATCTATCTATCTATCTATCTATCTATCTATCTATCTATCTATGTCAAATAGCTAAACGTAATCTTCATTTTTTTTCTTAGAATAATTAATATCTTTTTTTTTGTAGCTTAGTAACTTTATTCTGAACGTATCCATATCCATGATGATGTTTAAGTAGATATGAACAGTAAAAGTCTATGTCACTATGTCAAGCCATTTGCGGGAACGAACTGACTAGTTTAACAATTATGGTATTAGTTAAGAATTATTTCATAAAGAGGTACTAAACTATCGGCTAATTAGTTTAATTTTGTATTGAAGTGACTAGAAAATAGAACAAAAAAATACCAAATGCAACTCACTTAATACTATTCTGCCGCTTATGTAATGTTTTAATTATAAACCTGCCTCCCCAATTTATATAGTAGCTTAATTAAATGAAAGGCCTCTTCATTATTGTCCAAAGGTTGCGTCAGCTGGTTTCTTGTTTAAACCATCTGCACTGTGGCACACTTTTTTTGGGAGGATGGCTGTCTCGCCATGTGGTCTGCGCTCTGGACTGTTGTAATGCAACACATGTTCTGCAGAATATTGCAAACAAGTTAATCGAGAACTACGGTGACAAAATATACGGGCCTATTAATTATAATGTAATATAATAATACCAGACTGCTTTGTAATTTTTAAAATGAATGTTACATGTTTTGAAGAAGCTCAGATAAAGGCTTAGAACAGGAAGGCAAGAGGAGATCGATTCGGGACATGCTCAGCTTTTATCTTATATGGATAGATACAGGCATTGTCGGGATAGCATTGTTGTTATTCAGAACTATTTGAAGAGTTTTATAGAGAATGATAATAAGATATGCCGTTACCTACTGCGCAATATTGTCGCCATATGGGAACAGAAAAATGTAGGGTGCGTCCGGGTTACTTTCCCTAGGTTACCTTTTTTGAATAATGTTTTTAATAAAAAAAAATTAATATATTACATAGTTTCTACTTATTGAAATACCCATTAAAACATAAAAAAGAAACAAAGTTATTCGAACTTTTTGTTTTCAGTGTTTCTCTCTTTTTCTCCATTTCTTTTGTTCTAAATCTGTCTCTTTATTATTTTTTTCTCTTTTTCTGTATCTCTATCTCTCCGCTTTTTTTTTCCTATTTTTTTTCTCTTTCTCTCTCTCTTTTTCAGAGAGAGAAGACATAGAGAGAGAAAAAGAGAAAGAAAGAGAGAGAAAAAAAGAGATAGCGAGAGTAAGAATTAAAGAGAAAGAGATAGCGAAAGAGTGAGAGAGAGACGAAAGAGAAATAGCGAGAAAAAGAAAGAGAGACAGAGAAAAGAGAAAGATTTTTATTGGGAGCCATTTTCAAAAAGTTCTACATATAACTTTTCTTAACAGACTAAGACTGCTTTATTGATCCTTATGGAAATTTGTTGACATTACAAGGACTCTTTTCTTATATAAAAACAACACAACAGAAACATTCACATAAATAGCAATAGTAAAATGTCTTTCTTTGATAGCTTCAAGATACCGATTACAAAAACAGACAAAATAACTATTTTATTCCCGCGGTGTTTGAATGGAATTATGTTGGCAGTGGCGTCAGTAGAGGGCGGCACCGGGTGACAGCTTAGTGGATAAAAAATAAAACGTTTGCTACAACAGGCCAAAAAAAAGGCATTGGTTACATTCTAAAACATTATATTAAATATTATTAACAATAAATATATCGATCTGTATATCGTACAAAGTTTGGTTTTTGATTCTATCAACGAAAATGTTACACCTTACTTTTATATCACCAGAAAAACGTACCTGAAAACAAACGTTTCATTGAGGCTCTTAAAAATGGTGGCTAGTGCATCTTTATTCAGGAGGTCAAACTGATAGAGTTTATCAAATGACAACGGTCATTAAGTATTACCGAAGTCTCACATATCATTAATGTATATTCCGTGGAATCGGAAACTAAGCCAAAAGCAATTATTGAGATTTGTAGAGATTATAATGCAATCGAATGGGCAGTATTTATTTCAGATGCTGCCAGTAGGATCTTAGCATCACCTGCACTATAGTTCGTATGGACTGAGAGGGAACTTTACTTTCTACTGTTAAAGCAGTTGTACCTAAGACAAAGGAAAGGTTACAAGGAGCCAGTCCAATGACTTTAACATTGTAGGTGATGCCAGTAACGTATCCAGAACGAATGGAAAACATACGTGTTGCACTTAATACTAACAATACCATGTTGCATTCCAAGCTTTATTTCACTGAATGACAAACAACTACGCACATAGTAGGGTTCACAACACAGGCTAACAAATGTAAACAAATACTAAGGGGGGACAATCCAAATAAGCAAATTCACGACAGTAAGCAAAAGGGAGGGTAAGCCAGTTATTTAGAGGCGTGGTATCCACGGCGTTGCCAAATTTACTGATTTATTAACTTTATAGCACCAATTTGTATTGTTTTTGTGGTCAACTACTTACAACTAATTTAGCATTATTGTAAGTGTCAGGAGCTGTCAGCTCCGACTAAAGACTCTTGCCCGCCCGCTGGATACGCCCTTGTAGTGTTGGGGAAAGCAGTGATGGTGGGGATAAATCGAAGAATGTAGAAGCAGAAGTCAGATGCTCTTGAGATAAACTGATATAAATGTTGAGACTGTAGAACTGGGACCTTTTTGAACAAAAATGTTTTTAAAAAATCGGAAAAAACTTGGAAGACAACAGCCACCCGCTCCATCATAACGACGTCAAGCCGTCGCGAAGTGGGTGACTTTGTGTCAGTCAAGACAAGAACAGAGCGGTACAAAAACTCGTTCGTACCTTACAATTGTGTTCTCGGTTGTATTATCAACCTGATCAAAATCCAGACGTCTGAGGAATATTCATCAGGCTCTGACAAATGAAAAAATGTGCGATACAAAACAAAAAATGGACAGTAAAGTCATTGACGTCAAGAAGATATACACTTAGATGGCGTCTGGCATTGGATGCTCGATGTCACATTGTTTCTAGAAAATCAGCTATATGAAAACATTTCGTGACCAATTGGACTAGAACTCTTGAATAAATAAAAAAATTCCTTGAGATGGTAGAAATGTCAGCCATGAAATCTAGAGAGGGAGTGACGTAAGGGCCGATTGTTTCACGAGGTTGTCATGTTACCAGCACAACGATCTACCGCCTTTTCCTTTACCTAGCTAACGTGACACCAATATAATGAGCTACTTTATTTCTCGTTTGTGACCAATGGAACCCAAGTAGGGCGTTATCATCTTTTTAGTCTTTAAAGTAACGTGTGCATTTTGTTCAGATTTATAATAAGAAACTGGAACAGACACAAAATAGAGCAGTGAGATTCATAACAAACAGACATACACATTTGATTAGAGTAACACCTTTAGTAAAATCACTAAATGTAGTGGTAGAATTTAAGTCATTGGTTAACATGCATGACTAGATTGACCTAGGAACACGTGTAGGACGTGATTATCTTCTCTTTTGAAGTAACGTCTGTATTTTACAAGATAAGATAAGAAGAGTCAACAGATTAATTCTGAGTGTGAATTGTACATAACAATCATGATTAGGAGGTAGTTCATGATCCTGATGTAATTGAGACTGTATCTCTACAAGCACCAGTACCATTCATTGAAGGGAAAGACGCGAAGGCTGAACATATCAATGAAGATGAGATGAGATGTATTGTTTGTCCAAACAAATGACAATTCATTGGGCTACCCTTGTTGACCTCAGCATTACTACTACTACAAACCTGATAGCGATGCCAAGACAAGCAGTTTAAAACACACAAGCTCGCGCACTCACAGCCACCTGGCGAGGATAATTTTGTGAAACAAACCTAACGATAAATATGAAACAGATGAGGTTTCAAAAGAGAATTCTATAGAAGGAAAGTTGATGAACTGGATTTTTTGTACAGTATATGTAAGCGTGTGGAAGAGTTTAATGATAAATAATGATAAGGGACGCAGTTACCTATTGTCCATTGTTGCCACCCTATGCGGGCGGCCAAATGTAATGGGTTACCAAATCATTATCACAATGTTAGCTTTGTATGAAAAAAAAAGTTATCAGGTTAATAAACAAAATATTTTAATATTTTCACCTCTGTTATGGAGTAAGTGTGTGTGTGTGTTTCTATGGTGACGGTGGGAAGAGGTTAGCGATTGGTTGTCAATGATGCAAAATAGATGGCATTGTCGTCATTTGGTCTTAGGACAGACGACTCCAGAACGTGAGACTAAAAGGTTGTGTTATTGTGGTGAGTTAGATTTTGTTAAAAAATACCATTACTTTAGTCTAGTATATTTATTTGATTTCACATTAACTTGATTTTGATTATATTACAAATCAAGCGTTATTTAGTTTTTTCTCAACAGGAGGTTATTCACTCATTTGAAGTTGTATTAGTTAAGTTACATTACGCTTTTAACGGTTTAGTTGTGTGCCAGCAGTTTGGTGCTACAAGTCAACGACGGGTAACAACAACCTTCAACTTCACCTAATCCTTAGTATGTTGAGCTGTTGGGGCACCACACAAGATCTGGTGACCACCTTTCTTCATTACATTCTGTCTTTTGTCTGATATTCTCTTTCTGTGGATGTTGTCTTCAATTTCTATGTCTGCCTCTTCTTCTTTTTCCTGGTATTTTTCCCTATTTTAAGGTTTTTGGGAGCCTTGAGGAACTTAGATGTGTTATGGCTATAGAGTTTTAGTTTGCATTTCTTGACATTAGTTGTTAGCGGGTCATCGTGGAGTCAAATCGCTGTTTCAATTCTGTATTGAGTCTCTTCCTTTGGGATGAAGTCTTTTTTTTTAACAATATAGAATATTTGTGTTGCAAGCATTAGGCATAAGAATGTGGCCATGACCACGGAGCGCACCAGTCTGACTTGAGTGTCGTATATATACATAAATATTTTAAAAAGTAAACACATGAAAGTAGCTGGCAGCAGATGGAATCTGAAAGAGGCAGTTGAAGCAGTTGTCACAAGGACTGCGGGACAAATATTTGTGACTTAATGGAAAGCCAATTATAAAGGCATGCGCAGAAGACTGAATAGAAGCTTAAATTGACAGCCAGTGGACAAAGGCTTTGTCTGCACGAGATATGCAGTGTAACTGGATTTGCATAGTCATTTGACACTCTACAATCATTCTTATTCTTCGGAATCGAAGACATCTCCATTATATATTTTTACACAATTATAACACAAGATACAGACATATTAGAAAGAGAATTAGATGAATTACAGAAATGAAAATCAAATTAGGATATATCTTTCCAACCAGAAAAATGTCAGCTATTAAAAGTAACAAAAAAAACTAAAACAAATAAATACCACTAATATAATTTCATGGTATATCAGTAAGACAGACTCAAAACTCAAAAACCCTAGGTGTAATAATAAATAAAAATCTATCCCCATATTGATGAAACTATAAAAAAAATCAAACAAAACATTAGGGTTTACAAAAAGAAATTTCTATAAATCAAATAAGAACATAAACCTAAAATGTTATTTAACCTTGGTTAGGCCAATAATAGAATATGCACCCTCTGTTTAGGACCCCGCAACTGGAGAAAACATTACGAAACTAAAACCGACACAAAATAGAGCAGTGAGATTTATAACAAATATTCACATTTGATTAGAGCAGTGTTGCCAAAATACTGTACGCAGGCAAGATCTTGCCCGCGACGTGGCTCATCCAGTCCACCAAAACTTTGGTACAAAATGTAGAAAATTCGACCCTTCCAAAAAAAAAAAGCTACCTTTTGCTGCTTCTTACAATGTATAACAATGATTCTCTCTCTCTCGACTTCTTTGTGTGTCATACACTTTTTTGTTTTTTTTTTCGTTTCTTTTGTCTTTCTCTTTTGTTTTGTTTCGTTTCATAATTATATCTTTCTCCTCCGCGCTTTTTTCTCCCCCCTCTTTTAAATTTCTGTATTTGATGTTCAGACTTTTCATCTATCTATCTCTGTCTCACTCTCCCCTAGTCTCTCCCTCTTTCTCTTTCGTTCAATGAATAAAATAAGAATTTCAGATGGTTCAAAGTTTATTGGAATTTTGAATAATGCAATTTGAAAAAAAAATAAGATTTTAATGTCTTATAGATTTAAAGCTGTAAATTATAGGCCTCTATATATATAAAAAAAGCAATTTTGTTGGCGGAATAAGATTATAAGATAAAACTTTCTCTATTTGTCTCAAGAACTTGATCTGGGTTTTTCGAAAGATCTTCTTCTAGTGTGACTTTAGGCGTGATGCATTGATCGCGTGAGTTACCGTTTCTGAAAAAAGTACAAATATCAAATATAATATAATAAAATTTGATATAATATAATATAATATTTTAAATATAATCCTGGAGGCAAGGTGGTTGAGCAGTAAAGCGCTTTCCTTCCTAACCCTGGTCCGGGGTTTGAATCCTGGTGAAGATTGTTTTTTTTTTTTATTTTGGGATCTAATGGGTAACTGACATTAGTGGGGAAAAGTAAAGGCGATTGGTCGTTGTGCTGGACACGTGACACCCTCGAAACACAGAAACAGATGTCCTTTACATCATCTGTCCTGTAAACCACACAGTCACAAAGGGGAACTTTACTTTTCTCTACTTTTTATAATATCATTTATATGGTCCATTCAAGATATATTGTAGTTCTCTAGCCAAATTAAAAAAAATAATTCCTTTTTATACTTTAAAAGATTATAACGCTAAACTTAAAGTTTCTCAGTGTGGCCAACGAGTATTCGTTTCCCAACGATATACAACAGCTGTCAAATTTCTTAGAAAGAACCATTGTCTAGATCTGTGTCCAGGTTCCACCCTTCGCCCAGCTAGAAGGTACGAGGTACCTCTAGGTATTGTCATAATAAAACTACCTGTTGACAAAGACTCCTTTGCTGTGATCCAGTGGGTCAATGTGTTTGATATACATAGCGTCACGTGACCCCATGGACGGACACTCGGGAAAGTAGTTGTAAGGTAGAAGAAAAAAACTCAGATGGTTCCCAACTGTTGGAGTGACGGGAAAGTCTTCCGTGTGGGGGATGTGATGCATTCCGGCTGAGATCCACAACACCAGGTCCTAGTGATCAATACAGAAATATTTTTTTACTGAAAATAACTAGCAAGAATTATACTAATGCATGATACAATAAGATAGCATATAGTCAGAAGAAGTCTTAAGAACTTAAGACTTAATATCTACTTAATTAAAGTTTCTATGTCGACCGATTTCTAGACCAATTTTGTGTCTGTAGATTTTAAAAATTATTTCGCCCATCTGCTTTCTACACACAATGTAAATAATACAATAAAGCTCTATCTAAATTTGAATGTAAGAAATATATCTAATAGTAAGTATAATGAGTTATTTTATAATTTTAAGTTTGATAAATATAAACAGTGATAGTGTCACTTGGTGTACGCGTCAAAGTCTCAAAAGTTATGTAAACAGGAAATTTAAAGTAAAGTTCCCGTTTCTATCTATAGGGCAGATGATGTAAAGGTTAACTATTTTTCATTTGCGCTTGGCTTCCGAACAGGAATCCCGGGTTCGTATCCTGGTAATTTCGGGATCTTTGGGCACTTCTGAGTCCACCCAGCTCTGAAATTAGTTGGGGAAACGTAAAGGCGATTGGTCGTTGAGCTGGCCACATGACACCCTGATTAACCGTGGGCCACAGAAACAGATGACTTTTTACATCATCTGCTCTATAGATCACAAGGTCTGAAGATAATGAAGATAATCGTATAGTTCGCTCTTGAAAAACAATGTAATTACCTGGTCCACAATATTCTCATCGTCAGCGTAGAACTTTGTAAAGTCAGCTACAGGTTTCAAACCGTCGAACATGCCAAAGTTAGAGCTTGACCATTGTTCATTGTCCTTGTGTTTAGTGACCACCAACTGATGCCTTGCCCAAGGTATCGTTTTTTCATTTCCAATATCTTTAGGAAGAAGATTGTAGGACATTCCATTCATCTGAACTCTGATGAAGTAGAGAAATAATGTGCTCCATATAACAGACAACACTGATATTAAATTACAGAAAAAATAGTAATTTTTTTTTATTTGCTTATTTCTGTCATTCTCAAATTTCTTGGACCCGCTGGCACATGTAAAACAGAAGGAGCAAACCTTTACTGATGTCTTTTCGTTCTATTAGGGACTCAATTATTATCTACTGTTTTGCATGAAAAATATTTTTTAAAAATTTCCAATGATACATATTTTCGCTATTTTAGAAATATGAATTATTCAATCTTATCATAAAAAATACAGACGTTACTTCTAAAAAAGAAAATGATTGTAGAATGATACAAGACAAACGGCACTATCGCAAGCAGTTTAAGTACGCGTGAAGACACCAGAATGCCAGAGCGTAAATTTAGATTCCAGTATAATTTCTCTACATTGTAATAAAATGTATTTTTAGTTTTGCTCATAAGGAAGTTATTAAGTTATTATAAGTTAAAATATAATACGCCTACAGCCGTTTAGTTGTCTAGCAGCAGTTATGTGCTACATGTCAACAACCGCCAACAGCAGGGAGCACGAAGTAAGGATCGTGCAAGGAAAAGCTGGCTGGACAACGTACAAGAATGGACCGGCTTCCATCTTGATATCCTGCTAAGGACAGCTGCTAACCGGAGAAAGAGCGATTTTGGTTGAGCCAAGTGTCAAGGGACAAATAATTATGAAAATGATGATGCAAACAAAACCGTTGTGAAACTGAACTCCGGCGCCATTTCGTCATCACTGACATAAAGGAAAAGCAGGAGACAGATGGCAACTGTAAGAGACAGCTGGAGACCCCTAACTAAGATTGCAGGACACACATTTGAGTCCCAAAGAAAAGGCCATTGCCGAAGGCAGTGTCCTGACTAGGATCTTGTGTGCTGTGCAAATCCAACAATATTTCATCAACCAGTCTAAACTACCCAAAGGACATTACAATTAAAACTGAAATACGTAATCAAGACTTGTGAAGACTTCAACTAATGTATTTATTTACAAATGGGATGCTCGTCTTGTCTCACTATCCGCCGCTACCTTATCCGTCTCTATCACTACTCAACCTTCTCTAAGCCCTGGCCATCTTGTTCTCCATGTCTCCGCATTCTAAAACGGCATTCGTCTGTCTGACTACGGTCGCTAAAAACAATGCACAATATATTTATTTACAAAACTGACGTAATCTCTTAAACTAAACGAGGTCACTACAACAGGCTCAGAAGACGTAATGAAAACTTTACTGGATATGTGTACCCCTGGATAAAAGTGACTTCGTGTCCTCACACGTTTCTTTAAAGCGTTGGACTGAGTATAGATTCATTCTTAGTCTAGAAATCTTGACATACACACCTGTAAGCTTTAATCTCTCCAAACTTTGTCCTTTTGTTGTTGTTATGTACAACCAAATATTTCGGTGTTCTAAAATTGTAGTCAATGAACGATTTGGTTTCTGTTCTCTTTAAGTTTGACACAAACCTCGTCTGATGATATGTGACACTAGGGTCCTTCAAAACAATGGAATTTGTTTTAAAAATATGCAAACATGTTGCCTAGATTGGAATTTTTTTTTCATCAATATTTATGAGTAATATCATTCTGATATCAGTAAAACATAATCATTATATAAAATATTTCTTGTGCTATTTTGCAGTAAAAGATTTACTTGGGTTAATTTGACTTGTTCCATAACAAAGTCCAGGCTTTCAAATCGGTTACTAGTGCCTCCAACGTCAAGGTCCACTTTGAAATGGGCCATATGATGATGGACACCACCTGTGATGTTTTCCTCTATCTGAAAGCCGTAAGGTCTTTCTTTGTCGGTGTAGAAACTTGTCTGAATGTGACCTGCAGCCAGTCAAAATGTTGCATCATGTAGAGTAAGAAAATTTCACTAGCTTGAGACAAAGGATGAAAAGGTAATGACAAAATACAGTGAAACTTGACGTGAATAAATCCTTGTGACTTTTCAGCAGAGCTGTGGGGCAGCAACAGTATATCACCATCAGACTATGGGCTATTCCTCTCAGTTGAGTCCATGTCCATTCTTGAGTCAATTCTTCCAGTTTTATTGTCATAGTTGTTATTATTTCAAAATAAATGTAATAAAAATGTATTGAACAAGAGGCAAATAGGTTATGCTAATGTAGTGTCTTTGTTATGCCAATGTAGTGTCTTTGTTATGCCCATGTAGTGTCTTTGTTATGCCAATGTAGTGTCTTTGTTATGCCAATGTAGTGTCTTTGTTATGCCCATGTAGTGTCTTTGTTATGCCAATGTAGTGTCTTTGTTATGCCAATGTAGTGTCTTTGTTATGCCCATGTAGTGTCTTTGTTATGCCAATGTAGTGTCTTTGTTATGCCCATGTAGTGTCTTTGTTATGCCCATGTAGTGTCTTTGTTATGCCAATGTAGTGTCTTTGTTATGCCCATGTAGTGTCTTTGTTATGCCAAAGTAGTGTCTTTGTTATGCTAATGTAGTGTCTTTGTTATGCCAATGTAATGTCTTTGTTATGCCAATGTAGTGTCTTTGTTATGCCAATGTAATGTCTTTGTTATGCCAATGTAGTGTCTTTGTTATGCCAATGTAGTGTCTTTGTTATGCCAATGTAGTGTCTTTGTTATGCCAATGTAATGTCTTTGTTATGCCAATGTAATATGGGGGATTAGATTGACCTAGAAACATCCCGTAGGACGTAATCATCTTCTTTTTTAAAGTAACTCTTTGTTTTCTAATTTACGAGTGTAATGTCAATGTAATAATATAATGTCAATGTAGTGGCTGTTATATCAGTGTAATTATTATGCGATGATAATGTAATAGTACTATAATGACATGGTCATAACAATAAAGTGATGTATACCTGTACTCATCAGTCTGGCCTCAGCTACTCCATTGTGATGGAAAATAAAATCAATAATGTAATCGTAATTGCCAATAACAAGAGCCGATCTGAAATATTTCAATGAAATACAGTAATTTTAGTATACAGAAACATTGTTAAATGTTATATGTGTGTGTGTGTGTGTGTGTGTATGTATATATATATATGTATGTGTGTGTGTGTGTTAGTGTGTGGGTATAGGCCGAAACCCTCTGCTTCTTGAAATAAAAATATTTCTGATTCAATCGGAAAAATTAACCCACCTTGTTTCAAATAAATTACCTGAGTGTGAGTACTGAGTCCAGCAGACCTCCATAGAAGGATCCTTCTCCGACCTCATAGGATAAGTGTCGTCTCAACGGGTAGTTATTGTTTTGCTCAAATAGACAAAAGGTTGCGTCAAAAGCTGAAGGCTCCCCTGTCTTCTGGCTCCAGAATGACTGTCAAGGTTGAAATGTTCAATTATTTCTTAACAGCACAAACATCCGATGATACCGTGCAGTCAAAATAATATAATTAGCTAATCACAGACTGTACTTCTTGTAATAAAAAATCAATGGCCCTTTCAGACATTGCAATCTATAGGGCAGATGATTCAAAGTTCATCTGACTTCATGGCCCTTGGTTAACGAGGGTGTCATGTGGCCAGCACAACAACCAACCGCCCTTACTTTGCCCAACTAATGTCAGGCACCCATCACAGCTTATTATAACTAGTGAAAACTCTCTTTTAAATTACAGAAGAAAATGATTACGTCTTACGCGTATTGATCTGTTCATCTGGTCGTGAAGGTTATTTAGAGACTATTATATGAAGCCACTGGTTTTCCTGGTTGATTCAGTCAATCAATTCATTGCTCTAATGACAGTACCTTTGTACCTTAGCTAAATAATCACTCCATACCTCAGAGAGCCCTGCGTTCAATGGACCCAACACGTTTCTCCCTCTCCGGGCATTCCCCACTGGTCTCAGACAGACAACATGCTGCACTACATTCAAGAAGAACTGTAAGACCTATCTGTTTAAGACTTTTTAGATTAGTTTGTCATTTTAGTTCTCCTGTTTAGGTTTGTGATATTATCACAACGCCTTGAGCTTACATTTCGTTTGTTAACAGCGCTCTATACATTAATGTGTTATTAGTATAGTAGTAGTACGAATGTATAACAGCATATGAAAACATGAAATGTAAGTCTAAGACAACTTCATAACAAAATATCATTACAAAATACGAGTTTAGGCTGTTCTAATCACGCGTTAGTAAGTAAAGGTTTTTATATTTTGTACTTTTAAATCAAACTAATTTGACAAAAAATCAGATGTTTCTATCTACTGTCATGAAACCAAATGATAGATAGAAAAAAATCTTCCATTTTTTCACCTGGTTCACCAGAGTAGAGTGTACTGGACAGTCGCCACCTGGTACCAAAGCTTTAGAATGAGAGCCTAAGAGAACTCCACTGTCTACATAGTTTGTTATTTGCTGTAAATGAAGGAAAAGGTTGAAAATAATTAGAGCAAAGCTTTTAAATATTTGTGGATTTATTTTGTCAACTTTAAAAAAAAAAGTTAAGAAATGCAATTTTGTTCATAAAAGAAAATGTTCTACAAAAAAAAAAAAAGTAACAATCGTCTTACTGACAAAGGGACAGCACCCGAATAAAACACAGAAATTTCTGCAAGGCTAAGTTCATATGCGATTCTCTCCCCTTTAAATCTGACGTCATACAAAGCAGGTCCAGTGAGAGCCGACATTCGGAAATTAAAAGTCCAGTCCAAATATTTGACCTTTAACGAAGTAGAAACAAAACGACAATGTGAAACATGTAAACATTTGGTAATAACAATCAGTACACCTTAACAAAGATGATCCATTTGGCGGGACTGCTACCTGTCTGTCTTTCACTGAATATCTTTTCCCATCAGGTTCAACCTGTAGAGGAGCTCTTTGTGGTTTCTCAGGGACTGGCTCACCACGCTGATACAAGCTTGAGAAGAGAGTTGAATTGTCTACGGGCCTGGTTAATTTCAACTTAGGAATTCTGGAAATACAGGGGAAAATAAAGATTTACGACAAATTATAACCTGAAACAAGCAAATACATTGTATACAAATGTTCAGTGTACCTAATAGACATTATGACTGATGTAGTTTGAACATAGAGTTGAACAATTTAAATCGAAGTTTAATGTTCATAACTGTTCTAGATAGACTTTAGTTTAAAAAAAAGGATAAATAGCGATAAAAAATTAGATTCATAAAAATAAAAGAAAATTAACGATTACCTGTCAGCGTTGTAGCCTTCCATCAGCTCATCCACAGTCGCGTAGAGCTGTCCAGCGTACCAGATTTTCTCTATACTCCATTTGGACTCGTCAGAGCCGTCCAGATTCATAAAGAAGCCCAGGTCGACAGGGTGATTGGCATAATAAGGTACGTTGTACATAGCAAACATCCACATTCTCCTGAAGGTGTCAATGAAAGACAATTCAAAAAGTGTTTTTAGCCCCACAAAAGCAGTGTTTTTTTTTGTTGTTGTTTTATTTTTGTTAAGAAATAGTTGCCGCTACTCAGTGATGGATAGTCTAACTTTTAACTACTAATAAATTAATAATAAACGTTAAAATACAAGAAAAGTAATAATTTCTCCCCATATTGAAAAAAGGGGCCCGTACGCCGTACCGTCACAAAACACTGCACAAAAGTAATATGAAATCTTTAGTTAAATTTAAAAATAAAATAATTGTTTTACAATAATAAAATCACAATGTAGTCTTCGAGTCCAAAACCAAAAAAGAATAGGATGCAGTATTTATATAACGAAATAACGGAGTCCGAACGGAAATATATCCAACTAGTTAATCAAATTGATGCCATAATGAGTAACGGTGAAACACGTAATTTAATTAAACATATAATTTAATTTCACATATACTTTCGACACTAGAATACAACTGAGAAAATACGGCTGTGGACCCTGATAGATATTTGCTTGTGAAAGCTAGTGTAAGTAATGTAGGTGGACTTATGACAGATAACTGATGACTTCATTTTTTTTGTATGTTTTGTTTTCTGGAGGAAAGTTGACGATACTTGTTCAATCATATAATAGGTCGGTACATGTGTCGCTGTTAGCTAGAGTTCCTTTAATCACTTCCGTGGTGTCTGATGCAAATCAACCAAATGGAGGTAACTCTTAACGTAATACGGACTCCAATAACACCAGCGAAAGGCCGAACAATCAATAAAAGTTAGTCAACGCTGATACTGAATGTCGAACAAGTTTAATAGCAATGAAGGGAGCCTTCGAATGTCCGCTAACTCAATACATTCATAAACTGCTGCTTATTTCTACGTTGTCCTGGAAGTAGTCTGTTTACGTCGGCTGGTATTTCATTCTGTCCATAAAATCTAGTCTTGTTTTTACTAGTCACGTCATTGTCACTAAGTCAAACATTTCCCTATTTCCTAAACAAAGAATTAATTCCTAATCGTGCCATAACAGTTCCCAATTCTGAAATCAGCTTCCGGTCCTTGAAGCAGTTGGTCTATGCTTTAATTTTTTTCCCTAGACACTTCTTCTCTCAGTAATAAGTGTTCCTTAGTGCTGCATTGACATGTAGCACTGTAGCCTGACATCCGTGTCCAACTAGGTTCCACCCAGACCTCCCAGGTTCATCTATAAAGTTATGACTTGAAAAGAAGTATTCTAAAAATCGTGACACAGGTAGTGTTCTTTGTTTAAAGACCTCAGTACAAAGTGCACCTATACCATACTGTGGATAAACAAAAAGAATGGAAGTCAGGAGTTACTCAAGTTTTACCCGGAAGCATTTTAATGACCAGCTCGGATGTCAGTTTTCTGTTACGGGTACATAGAGTGACATGTGTCAGTAATGGGTTTCAGACATAACTGGATACGTCTGACATAGATAGCACTTACATTTGAGACCAGTCGAAAAGATGCGCAAAAAATTAAATCAAGACAAATAAGAAAAACATGAAAAAAATACTTTTCAAAAAAAAATCAAGCTTCTATTTAGTGTAATTGTATCAATTAGTTAGCATCAGTCATGTATATAAATGTGTAATTGATCTAGAATCTAGACTAACAATAATATATCGGTGTGATTAGAAATATTTGTACCATTTTTTTTGTTTAGCGCAAGTTCATACTTTTAGCTTTCTCAATTCGCTACAATCCTATCACTTTCTCAGTGCGCTACAATCCTATCACTTTCTCAGTGCGCTACAATCCTATCACTTTCTCATTGCGCTACAATCCTATCACTTTCTCAGTGCGCTACAATCCTATCACTTTCTCAGTGCGCTACAATCCTATCACTTTCTCAGTGCACTACAATCCTGTCACTTGTCTGGACCAGTTGGGGAAGTTATAGGGGGGTGGGGGAGAAAGGAGATTGCATCTACTTAATGTTACAGTGATCGCTTTTTTATGCATTTTATTAAAATCAGTTGTATGAAATGAATTTGAACTTAAGGGCTTTAGCCTCTACAAACCAATACACTAAACACTGTTGCAGCGAAATGCTTATGAAAATAGAACGTTTTATATTATATATTTTTTTAGTTAAGATATGACTTAATTTTCTACACAGTTATAAGGGGACTAACTCAGCTTATACCAATACATTTGTCAAGTACACTTTCTTTCCTTGTTCAATACCAAACAGAATAAATAATTGCCAATAGTTAGTTTATTAATTTTTTTTAAAATTGATTCTTGTATTGTTAGGTACCAGAAATGATTGTACGAAATTTCAACTAATAATCTGTACACATTTTTTTATTAGACAAACAGGCACAGTTGATGTACGCTTTGAAAAGTAGACAGCAATTTTTTTTATTATTTCGAAATATTTAGGACTCACAAGAATCCACTAAACTCTAATGTGTACCTGACTTAAGTCATGGCAATTGGTCGTTGGCCACATGATACCCTCGTTACCTATCGGCCCTAGAAATAGATAAAATCTACAAATCATTTGCCCTATACATCGCAAGGTCTGAAAGGAAAACTTTACTTCAATGGAACCGACTTTTTAAGGTTTCAACTTGTCCAATATATATGAAGTATCGCTGGTACAGATAGAATCATGTCACTGACGGATATTGCTCACGGGCCGAATTTGCATGATTAATTATGCATATATTATTTCTCGAGACCCTGTCCTTTGTGTTGGGTACTAAATAGTATTACTAACAATGGAAGTATTGAATTATATATAGAATGTTGTTTT
Organism: Biomphalaria glabrata; assembly: GCF_947242115.1. NCBI lineage: Eukaryota > Metazoa > Mollusca > Gastropoda > Planorbidae > Biomphalaria > Biomphalaria glabrata. Next base: position 10,300,487 of record NC_074721.1, read on the forward strand.
ATCATTTTACTATGCTGGACATTGCAATTCAATAACAAAGATATATAAACAATAGATATAGGAAAAGAAACCTATTAGAAGTTACCTTTTGTTGATGTCTCCTAGTAAACCGGTTCCGACCGGAATATAGTTAAAAGTAATACAGTCAGTAACTGTGTCTTGGCAAAACGTGGCGTCATAACTCTCAACAAGAAGTTGCTTGATCTAAGGTGAATAGGTCAATTATAAACAAACACATTTTATGTTACTCTTGATTATATTGAGTGTAATTGTATCAATTATTTCTAGACCGATCATGCAATTAATTTAAATGGATCTAGAATAACTATAATGTTTGTTTGTTTTTTTTGGTTAGGCACAACTTTCATGTCAATAGCTATGGCACCATAGCTTATGTGGATGTGTTGTGGTCGGGGTATATTATTTGGAAGAAAGTGGCCATTTTGGATTTTTAGAAGCAATTGTGAAAAAAACGTTTGCATGTGTATGATTTCGAACACGAGATCTCGAGCCTCGTGATGGAATACTGAACTATTCAAGTATTTATGAAATGAGAAGGTTTTGGTTGATTCGTGTGTTATCAGAGACATTGGATAATTGTGTAACGTTTCAACTTGAAGTGCGAGAAAACAACGTGTCAATGTTTCACCCAAACAGACGGACAGACAGACGGGGAGAGTTAATTTAAGCTATGAAATAAACAATTCATATTTATTGGAGTTACAATAGATATAATAATTTCCTTTATATAAATGAGAATGTACGATGCATGTATGCCACATACTAAGACCATTCGACAAATCTTTAAGGACCGTGACATGAATGTTACTTAGACATATATCCTCCCCATCTATGTCCACCACTGTCTTGGACAGTCTATTTCTGCTTTTTGAGCTATATTTTATAGAACTTGATATGGCAAGTACTGCAACTATTGAGAATTAAAACATTACATGAAGAAGTAACAAATATAGAATGTAGAAGTCCACAATTGTTTAAGAACTCGAAGATGGCTATAAGCTCAAACCTCGCAGTCAAAATCCGGTCTGATACAAAGCATTTGTACGTTGGGTGTACTATAGATAAGCCTGCTTCCTTTCTCGGCATTGTGTTTGACAGATGACATACTCAGTGTTAGTTGTAAGACTACATGACATGTCAAAAGATAAAGTGACAGATGACAATGTGACATATAAGCACTTTGTGATCGAAGAAAGACATTGACAGAGGTGAGATAGTAATTGACAGATAAACGAAAACATGACATTTGACAGACTACATGATACGGATCTCGTGACTGGTGTTGGTCACGTAACATAAAAGTTAAAATTTCTAAGTAAGTAAATAAAAATCTAGTACCGTATCTTCCACTGAGAACAGAAGGTCATACACTGCAACAAATTCCATATCACTGACTGGTCTGAAAGAAGAGGAACTTGTATGAAAAGTAATATTTGCATAAGTTTTAATTATCTAGTAATTAGAGTGTAATTTAAAACTCACAATCCATGTTGCACTTAGTAAGGAAAGTTTCGTTAAACAGCCGTTAATGGTGTCATGTGACATACGTAATAATCTCTTTTCCCTACCTGTGAGATAATGGGGAGTTAACTATTTTTGAGCAGTTGTAAAGACAGGAGTGATTCCCCTTAAGAGGATTATATAAGGCTTTGAAAGTTGTGTTTAGTTGCCACTTGCTCATGGATTATCAGCTTGACCACTAGACCTGAGTTGTGAGCTGTTGTTGTTTTTTTTTTGTTATTTATTGGTAGTGTGTCTTGGGGTATTCGGGAGAAGTGTGTACTGCTCTGGAGATATTTGAGCTAAATATATTTGTGATCATTGTTGTGTTTTAAATATTTTGTTGGATTAGTAGAGTTAGCCTCATATGATCTCCAGACAGTATATTTTAACTCTGACGTTTTCCATCCTGGGATACTACCAAACGTGACGTGTTTTCTAGCCTTGAGTCTCCGATGGATTGACATTTGTTTTGAACCAGTAGATAGGCTTTACGAATGACTAGCCTTGGGTTTCCCCGAAACTTATAGTTCATCATTACCTTATTTTGGCTCACATTGTTAATGTTATCCTGAAGCCTGTGTCGTTAGAGTGGTTAAAAGTGGTCATATGTGAACCTGAAGCCTTTGACCTAAGAAGTTAGCATTTGTATTCTACACTGATGTATGATTTATTGAATGAGATGATAGATTGCCTTACTGCATATATGTATTTATCTGTAGGATATGATCTGTGCGGTGTACCATATTATTTTTGAGTGTAACTTTATTTATATTTGAGAAAGCCTGTAAGTTGACGGCCAGTTTTATTTACACATTTCTTTGTTGTTTTTTTTCTTTCTAGTAAATAAACTATTTGTATATTTGTTTACCTGAGACTTTAGACGAACGTGCCAGCACACCTAAAACACTAATAGATTGATCTTAATAAACTTATTCTAGCCATAACTCTTGCGGGAACTCGTTATCCAACAAAGGTCACACGGGGGCCATGACACTCATCTCATAGACTACCTTTAGCTATACCCGTACTTAGTAACATTAATAATCATATTTGTTTATGAAAAAAATCAAAGAGTGTGTATGATACTAAATAGCTTAGCAAGGTACCCGTGGGCCCCCCTCCAGCGAATAAGACAAATTTAGTGTAAGACAAAAGAGTAATCTAAATGTAAAGACATCCCCATGCAAAATCGTACATTTTTAAAAAATAAGTAATTATGTCATAACGCTTGATTCAGCTAGGACTGCATATAAGTAATGGTGTCTTAAAAGTCAATGTTTTTACAACCTCTTAACAGAGCTAAACGGCTTAAAAGTGTTTCAAATGAACAAACAAATGTTCTTCCTAAGTTCCAATGTGGGCCCCAACCGGTCATGGGCCCAAGCGTAATGATCTCCTTCGCGCCATGGTCGCTACGCCACAGCTGTGGGCCCCATTTGTCGTGAGCCCGGGTTCATTGAACCCCCTCGCGCCATGGATGCTACGCCACTGATCAAATTGTCAGTCACGCATGACATATTAACCCCGAAACAAACTAAAAATCCAGATACTCAAATTCCCTGCATCAGCTGGGCTTCAACATATATACTATAGTTTGTAATTTTATTGTAAAATTATTTTATTATTTATGTATAGTTCTAATGTTTTTTGTTTGGTGTAATGCACAAATTGTAAGACAAATTTCCTTACGGATAATAAAGATTATTATTATTATTATTATTATCTCTAATTTTTGATGTATTTAAACTTCAATAAGATTCATGACTCTACAAACACATGAATTGACTAATTGGTTATTTTTTTTAACTGATTCGTGTTTGGTTTGGTACAATAAATAATTCTTTAAAGTTTCAACTTGATCCTAGAACGGATGTAGGAGATTTAACGTGATACATTATCTAATGGTAAGAAACCCTACATATTTAGCCGTATCTGTGAATTTTAAAGGATTAATTTCCCTTGTTCTTATGAAAATTAAAATACTAGTAATTAATTGACTAACTGGCTTTTTATTTTTCGATTCTTGGCTATGCTAATGAATAATTGGGCAGAGTTTCCACGTGATCCGAGAATGGGTGTGAGAGAAATAACGTGTAAATACTTTGAACCAGACAGAGAGAGTCGATATTTTAAATGGACTGATTTGTTTTTCTCTTGATAATAATAAGGCTTGTCTTCGAGTCCAAAGATTAATGAGGAATACTGTATTTCCCCTGGCTGCGCAGCTCCAGCTGTGACCTGAATATTTTGCCACATCCAGGGCAAGCATAACCATTGTCCGCAGGTGGTCGAATTATATTTTTTTTTCGTCATCTGCGTTTGTCCTCGGCAGCAGATTTTCTTTTGGTCTCAAGTTGATAGTGACTTTAGGAATAACATATGAAAAATTTCTAGCGGTAGTCGCTAATATGTCGCCCGAAGGTCAAACTCTTAGATGTATACTTTTAGTTTTCTCAATTTTAATAATTTTTTTAAATCGAAAAGTTTTTCTTTATCAAGCTGTGTGTATTTTTTTTTCTTCTTTATGAAATAATTATATACTTCTTATTATTGAAAACCTAACAGTAAAGTGTTTATCAAATGATGGCAAGAAACTACAATGAATTTTACCTTAAAGAAAACTCCACTGGATTTCTTCGGCCTGTTTGCTGAAATAATTTACATTTCTTTACATTTGGCAGTGGACCGCAGGAATACTCTTCCACAACAGGAGGCTGCTTATCCCCCCTGAACATCATGACACGAGCCTGTCTTGGAGGCTGAGGCCCTGAGTAAAGAAGAAACACTGAAGATTTAAGTTTTAATGATATTGATTTTTTTTTAAATTATATTTGATTTTTTACATAGTTTATTTGTTTCGGAATTATCTATAAACATTAAAAAGTTGTTCTGTAGTTCTACTAACATAATACAATTAGTCCGTTTTCCTTTTTACTTTTATATTTTGAGTGGAATTTGTTCAACACATACAGTTTTATCAGTTACTTTTAAAATTTTTACTCTGTCTGTCTGTTTGTCTGTCTGGTATACATTTTTGTGCACGTTATTTCTTCCAGTTCACATTCTCAGATCAAGTTGATACTTTGCACAATTATTCAATGTCCATAACAAAACATGAATAAATATTTTTTTAAAATATCCAATTAATTAATTAATTAATCAGTGGTAATTAAACTTCGTTTACTATGAAAAAAAAAATCTCATAAAATTGTGATAACTGAGCTAGATAAAAACCGGTTCAGAAATTTTGGTTGACCATTTCAGTTGTGTCCACTTCATTTTAAAATTTAGATTTGATTTCTAAAATGTTTCCTATAGGGTCACTGTGAGCTATGGCCTGACAGAAGTCAGAGTTGAAATGTTAGGTTCTGATTTTAAGGGCATATTTAGAGCGTACAGATTGTCTAAATACAGGTTCGTGAGATGAAAATTAGAAAAAAACAACAACAAGGTAACATTATTTTAGTCTAACAAAACTTTAAATAAAAGTAATTAAAATATCTTCATACAGAGACCAACCTTTGCTGTCCAAATATTTTAATGTCTCTTTTTTGGAGGGTGGGAAGAGCTCGGCCATGTAGATATAACTTGAACTTACAGACTCACTGCCAAATTTAGCGGCTCTAATCTCTGGATCATTCTCCAAGAAAGTGCGCAACTAGAAAAAAAATATCGCTTTATATATTTCAGTATTACATTAACTAATATCAAGACACTGCATGCTTAGGAGGAGCGGTGACTGAGTGGAAAAGCGCTTGGCTTCCGAGCCGAGTTGTTCCAGGTCCGAGTCCTGGTGAAGATTGGGATTTTAATTTTGGAAATCTTTATGGCGCCTCTGGGTAACTGAAATTAGCTGGATTAAAAGTAAAGGCGAGTATTCGTTGTGCTTGCCACATGACACCCTCGTTAACCGTTGGGGACAGAATAATGATCGTTACCTCATCAGCCCTTTAGATCTCAAGGCCTGAAAGGGAAACTTAACTTTACTTTTTACCTGCCACCTGGTCGCGGAATAGATCAAGTGTTACAGTTTAAAAGCAATCTATTGTGTTATCATTATGCCTTTTACAAATCTTCCATATTATCCTCTTATGAAATACAGACGTTACTTCAAAAACAATCAGTACCTCCATTCATGTATTCGTTAGTTTTTTTCCTCAACACAAATTCTTATCTTATAAATTATACACGCTCCTACTTAACATAAGATAATGAAGTCCTACACGGGACCATGTTGATAGAATGATCATCAAACTCCATTAGAGTGAGGGCTTGAGAGGCTCAAATCCTCTCTTGCAAAAGCCCTGGACAGAAACCCTGCTGTCTTGCGTAGTGCACAAATGTCGCCATACAGGTCGAGAATTTTGGGTTTCCCAGATCTGTCGAGATGGAGATCAGCAAGTCTGGGGCAGACAAACAGAATATGAGGCACGGTTTCCTCTTCTTCCCCGCAGAATGATAGCACTTGATTTAAAAATTTGATTTCATTTTGTTTTTAATATGCAAAAAATGACAATTTCATCGGCAATCTTTAAGTTGTTGCCACCTAATAGAGCTATATTACAAATAATACTGCTTGATAAAGTTACAGTTGTTGTATCTGCACAATGATATCATTTTACCTGTCTCATTTCATCAAGAGTTAGGTCATGGAATGGACCAGGTGTCACAGGCTCTGTTAAGTCTATGGTGTTTCCGTTAGGGTTGACTTCTCCACACACTGGAATCTCTTCAGCAAGAGAAGTTGATTGTCCACAGATCAACGCTAAGAGACTTAGTATCGTTAAAAAAGGAGTAGGTGCCATGGTTCGCATTGTTATTCAAAAGCTGTGCAAAAGTAAGAACAAATTTAAAAGATTATAAATGGAATGTTATATTTGATTCATTTTTAGTGTCTAGTAATAGGCTTAGTTTCAAATAAATGTGTACATTACTAGAAAGAAAATTTATCATGTAATGTCGCAACAAATTTTGTTACAAAATATCATTTAAAATGGGAGAGAGAAAAATCAAATTTTATCCTCAGTACCATCAAAACGTAAGCTACGTGAATAGCTGGATGTCTTCTGAGTGCTCACAAACCTACAAGCAAACACACGGCCTGGTGTGAAGTATTTATAGACAATAGTGTTAATTACATACACTCTTGACATTTTTGAATGATTATTATAGTTTTATGTATAAATAAAATTTATACATTCATAAGGAAGACAAATAAATGATTAGCTTATAAATTTATTCTGAAAACATTTGACCCATTTCAAGGTCGTGAGTCATGAGATCTGGTACCACCTGTAAGTGAAGGCAGCTAGTCATTTCGAGAGTCGTACACAGAAAGAGACGGTCGCATCATATAGGAACATGACCAAATTTAGAGAGGGGGTGTTGGGCTTCGGCCTCTTGGAGAAGGGACGATTGACGGATGTCCGAAGGGAGATAGTCTTACAATATGGCTCGGCCAATCCCATTAATCATCGAAGCCGTAGATGAGGTTTAGACATCATTAGGTTTTAAGATCTCCCGTTTTACGCCTGCCTGCTGCGCTCCGAGTCCCTTGTGAAGGTTTTCCAAGGTACAAATGTGTCTACACTGTTATGAATAGCAACACAGTGCTTTTTTTTTGTGTGTAAAAATATAAATGCCGGTGTACTCACTGATGGATCGCTTAAATTTTAACTACTAATAAATTAACAACAAAACGTTAAAATACAAGAAAAGTAATATTTTTCCCCACATTGAAAAAGGTACCGTCACAAAATCGCATTGTAGCCACATATGTGTTGTTAATGCTAGGTCTTAAATAGACTAATATATTTGTTTTATTTGGGCGTCTTATGTTTTCTAGGCAGCCTAGATACTTTTATATTCAGAATATATTCTGGAATTTTTCGATTGAGATTGTATTCCATTTCCACCCTTTCTTCACACGCTATACTCCAGGCCCTATGCCCTCCTCCCACCCCCCAAAAAAATGCCTAAGTAAAATTTTTAACTTATGCTAAAAATGAATTCAACATTAAATAAATAGTAATTAAAAGGCCTCTGCCTATTTAGATCCGGCACTAGTGTCAAATAATTATCAAACGAGACACGCAAGTCATACTAAAAGAGAAGTGGTCACATTTGTTAGCTAGATCGATATGTCCAGATGAAGTATTCATTTAGCATACATTTCTTGGCTTATCTACGTTCTCTACTAGACTGTTGATTTAATAAATATGGGCAGACAACTCAAGTGAGTGGTTTTATCATTAGATGAATGGACAAACAAGGACTGAATGAACATCTAGTGGCTATTGAGTCAAGGCTGAAAGTGAAATGTGATACCGTTTTGTTTTTTGTAACTCCTACGCTTAGCAAAGCAGAATTGTATTGTTGGAGTCAGGATATGTAGGAAAGCTAATGGAAATGTTATTTTAATTATTGTTAACAGACTCTAGAAGAGAGCGAGCTACTTCAGTGATGTCTATATGTAGATCTTTCATTCATAAATTGTAGTTAGAGGGAACTTCAAGATCAATGTCCGTATAGATAGTCCCTAGTACGTCAAGTTGAACTGAGTTTGCAGGTGTACTTTCAATATCCACTAACCAACATACCTCTTAGTATTAGAATTATGTTTAAAACGAACTAATATTCATTCTCTGGCACTGCCAGGGTCGAGCTACGTTAGAGAGTAACAAAATTCATTGCAATCCATGAGAAATTTTCTAATGATGTGGTAGGTCTTTAGGAGTATTGCCCACTAACATGGAACGAGAAGCTTCTTAGGGATGTTAAGGACCTTTAAGGTATCTGTGAAGTCATGTTTCATTATCCCCTCAGTAGATATAACAAGTTATATTGTTATTTCAGATAACTTCCATAAACGATAAATCTCAAAGCTTATTATTATTATTATTATTATATTAGAAACGAACGAGTATTCCTTCTCTGGCGCTGCCAGGGTCGAGTTTCGTTAAAGAGAAACAAAATTCATTGTAGTCCTTTTATCAGTTTCCCCTGAGGAACTTTCTGGTGATGTGGCAGGTCTGCAGCAGTACCGCCCTCTGACAGGCAACGAGAATCCTCTTAGGATTGTTAAGAACTTTGAAGGTATTTGTGAGGTCTGTTGTCATTATCCCCTCGGTTGATATAACAAAGGGGTATATTGTTATCCTGGATAACTTCCATAAAAACTTAATCTCCATTTCTTCTTCTTCTTCTTCCTCTTATTATTATTATTATTATTATCTAGCTGATTTGTTTGGATTTTGTTTTTTTCCTGAATTTGTGTTCTTTGTCTAACCCTATGTCTGTCTGTCTGGTTTAGATCTCTAAATATACAAATTTCTCCGTCGTTGTCCGACTTGTATCTTGAGCAACCCTCTCACCCCACACCCACACCCACACACACCAATTTTTTTTTTTTTTAATTCTTTCCTTTTTACATGTTCACCAGACTTGCTTGAAACCGGGAAGTTTATTAACATACAATCTGGATCTTCAACACGTAATTAGGACCCACATACAGGAGGTTCAGTCAGGACATTTTCTGTAAAGCTGTGAACACATTTCATTGTCCTTTCCAATTCCCGTAAGCACACAACAAGACAATGTCCAATGATACGTTCCCCTTATGTTTTCATAAATAGACAACTGGTAGAGAAATAGTGTCAAATATGTGTATCATAAATACATCCGTAAAAGTGAAGTTCCCTTTAAGAACTCTGCGATGTATAGGGCAAATGATGTGTCAGTTATCTGTTTCTGTGGCCTACGGTTAACGAGAGTGTCATGTGGCCAGCACAACGACCAACCGCCTTTACTTTCCCCAACTAATGTCAAGTATCCGTTGGGTAGACTCAAAGGCTCCCAAAGATCCCAAAATTAAAAATCCCAGTGTTCGCCAGGATTCGAACCAGGGAACCCCAGCTCTTAAGCCAAACGAGATATATCCGATTTTCATAACAAAATATTTGTTCAACTATATAAACAATCATTTTGATTATTGTGGTTCTATCTTCTTTATTATTATCAAAGTGATCAGGTAATAGAAAAGCAAGCACGATTAGAATATAGGAAGTTCAAGCGTATAAGAGATAAAAAAGCGTACCACATGACCTAAGTCAGTGTTTTATTGGTTTTTACTTTGGTTTCTCATTCTCCTATCTTTAGTGTTATTGTGTCATGTAATACCTGAGAAACCGGTCAGATACATGATCTATATTATTTTCATCAACGTCACCAGAATTTCAGGGAAAAAAAGGGAAGCATTAATTTAAATCCGACATTTCTAAACAAATAACTAAAATACTAGAGTTATTCTTATCCAAAGTACATATAACAAACAAACTAAATATATTTTAATGGGTCTTCAGGATCTTCTAGAGAGCTTAAAATTTTATAATCTATTAATAGGAAGTTGTCAGCGCTTTAAGTCCTCATCGAATCGATGTATGTCAATGTAGTTTTCTACATTTCACAGTAATTCGGTGACCGAATAGTACAATGTTAGTGAAAAGGCCTTGGCTATGTTTTATCACGCTCACATCTGCAATATTGAAGTTTTAATATGACTGCCTGGTATGCGAATCTGAGCATTAAAAATAAAAATAAACTCCATAGATAAACTCCTAAATGCTGCTGGTAAAGTCATTGGCAAAAAACAAGCCCCCATTTGGGCAGCTGTTTGAGACAAACATCCATACAAAAAAAACTAAAAAGATTTTAGAAATAAAAAATTCAGCCTTTGGGTCAGGATTTTTTTATTTTACCATCACAAAAGAGATACAAGACACCGATAGCAAAGACAAACAGATACAAACACTCTTTTGTTCCCCTGGCACTCAAATCATTAAATAGAAACAATTTGATACAAACATTTCACATGTTACTTATGAGTGAGTCTGGTGTGAATGTACACTTTGTTTTTTTCTAGTTACAATGTTTTGCTTGATCATTGATGTAATGCACAAATTGTCAAACAAATTTCTTTACGGACAATAAAGATTATTATCATTATAATTATTTTATTTTATTATTATTATTTTATTATTATTATTATTACTTTTATTCTACATATTGAGCATAATTAAAAAGCACTGCAAAGCAAACTTAACCTCTAAAGTTCTAAACCATAAGCGTGTCTGAAAAAACATTGTTCTGGCCCAGAGTCATTTGAACGTATGCATATGACCACTACAGTGTTCAATGGTCACATGCCCCAGCTACTCCAGCTTCCCGCAGTGCGTTACTGCTAGGCAGTGTTGTCGTTTCCGGAGTCACTTGTTCGGGCCTCGGTAGGCGCAGTCCCTTATTTACGTCGCAATTGATTCACTACTTTCTCTCATTTAAAAACATGGTCCCTGGTGCTGCTGATCATTTATGTTCAATATGCATTTATCATTCATTTGATTCAGCACCTAGCTTTATATACACGCATACGACTTGAAAGGCTGCATTTAGAGATGTCAGCTCATTCAATTATCCAATTTGGCTCTGGGAAAACACGGCTAAGAATGTGTAGAAACGCATTAATTTTATTCTTAAAGTGAGCTAGGGCTTAAGGGTCTTAAATTATTTGGGAAAGCCCTGTTCCTACTTTATGTATGGTATTCATACCATGTGTCTGAACGTTCGACATAAATTGGCAAGTCTGGAAATAAGCCTAGGTTCTCTCTCCCTTCTGTGGAACACAGTGAGTCGAATATTGGTTGGAAGAAGGAAAGTAAGAACCAGAGAGACGTGCACTAGGTAAGAATATTTTAATTTTTTTTTTTTGCAGGTCTGGGTGACCTCCAACATTTGAAGATGTGGTCAGGGTGTCTCATATTCTCGTGGACTCTGCTAGGTATAATTTACCTATATATATATATATATAATTCTCTTCTTCCCTCAACAGTTTAAACGAGTAGTAAGGAGTAAAGGAAAGATCACTCTGCGGATAGTCCAAGAGAAAACAAGAGGGGGAGGGGAACACGTAGTCACAACATAGCAGGGGGGCAGGACCGTTGCAATATCACTCTTTTTTTTATATCTACCTCACGTTAAAAAAAAAAGGGGGGGGGAGTAATCTACTCTAAAGTAACTATCGAAGCGACAGAGCACGCTCAAGAGTTTGGACACAATGGAAAGATCACTCTTTTATTTTTGCACCTTAGACGGAGGGAGTTATCCTAGGTAATTTAAAATGGAAAAAAAAGACAATTTTTGTCTGTATATTTCAGGAGATTGGTATGAGTTTTCAAAAGATTTTAATAATTTCCGGATATTTCCAGGACTTTTTTGTATATTTTGCAATTTCAGGAGATTTCCAGGACCTCCTGTTAAATCGACAGGAGGCCGCGGGAAATCTGTTATAAGTTATAAAATGGTTTAAATTAATAATTTATACACCTAAAATTTGCGCGGGTGCTGGACCCACTGCGGTCACATAGGTTGCATTGGCCTAAGGCTGGCCCTGCAAAATAGCGGCGTATGCGTATGCTACGCCGCCGGTCGACTAGTAATACTATAAAAGTAAAAAGTAAGAGGGGGGGGGCACCAACATATTCTTGAACCCGGGCCCTCGGGTACCTTGCTATGCCATTGAGACAACAAAAAGTCACAATATACACATATAACATATATACAAAGTTAAATACCGCTGTCTCCTTTATCCACATTAGGACTGCTTGTTACACTACGTCACCTGTCGTCATCGAGAAGTATATAGAAGTCTAACTCAAAAAGCGCTGGCTGTGAGTGTGTTATTTTTTTCGTGTGTGAATGTTGTATATTGTTATTGTGATAGTAGTTACGCTGAGGTGGTCGGTTGTAGTTAAACTGAATTTCCATTAGATTGAACCAATACAAATTATTTTATCTTATCTATATATTATTTTATAATTCTATAAGCCTTGTTGTATTTAAAAAAAAACGTTCCATCTCCGTCTTCTTCGTATTACCACAGTACCTTTGAACACGGACTAATGAATTGGTATTTTGTTAGACAGAGGAGTCTTTTGTGGTTGAACACGGAGACAATATCACACACACACACCACACACACACCACACACACACCACACAAACACACCCACACACTCGGAAAACACCGGAATTCTTTCAGATGCACCTTTTCGACATGGTTGTGCATCAATGATTATCACGCAGCGTATAAAATCCTGTTGTGTGACTGAACTCTTAAAGCTCGAATTTTGACCTGGAGTATCACATGTTCAGATAGTTTTACATCTGCAGGCTCCTTAAAGTTCGCGGTCTTATCATCTAAGAAGCACACGCCCAGAGGATCAACATAATCGTGTCCATTAGTTAAAGTTGGATCTTTTTTTTTGTCTTTCTAAGAACAATTTCTATCTTTGGTTGTTTTGTCTTCGTCACTTCCTTCTGCAGGTATACATGATATTTGTTTGTGTATATAAGAGAGGAGTAAACGGATATAGGTCAAGCCATTTGAGGGAATACGGCAAACTACGCTTGCTGTCTATTTTAACATTTATTATAATGGTCTACTGTTATATTTGATAAAGAGGATTCAAACTATTGGCAGTTGGAATTATGAGTGAAACTGGTGCTGAGTTTCTAAGCAATTTGGAAAAAAAGTGACCTAATAGCAAAGGACAGTCCTGATTAAGTTTGCATGTGAGTGATTTTTTATTTTGAAATTAACGTAGCGATTATCATTTACTAAAAATGATGAATCTATCAATTTACTGATGTTAGAAATAGAAGTGCAACGCCTTTGATTTACTATTGAGCAATTTATGTCAAATATAGATTAAAATTACAAATTGAGACATTAAAATAGTGAATTTATTATATTCAATACGGTATTATGTTTTCGTGTTAATAATATTAGCAATGTAAGAATTACAATAATAATAATAAGGCTTGTCTTCGAGTCCGAAGATTAGTGAGGAATGCAGTATTTCCCGTGGCTGCGTAGCCTCAGCTGCCACATCCAGGGCAAGCATAACCATTGTCCGCAGGTGGTCGATTTAGATTTTGTTTTCGTCGTCTGCGTTTGTCCTAGGCTGCAGATTTTCTTTTGGTCTCAAATGTGTATCCCGCGGCCTTCATGAGTGACCTCCAGCTATCTCGTTCCGACGGCGCATGCAGCAAGGTGCTCTCTTTTATGTCAGCCAAGGAAAGTTGACGCCTAAGCTGGTCTATGAAGAATTTCCGTGGGGCGCCTCTGTTACGTCGACCACCTTTTAGCACAAAAAAGACTTGATACGTGCCCTGCCCAGCAGAGCTGTCGGACCATAAGAAGTCTCTCTATACTTTCCATACCGGCGTTCGCAAAGACATCGCTGTTTGTAGTGTGGTCCTGCCACCGTATGTCCTTGATGAAGCGCACACTTCTTTGGTGAAAGCGCTCAAGAAGTCTTAGTTGTTTTTTATATAGTGTCCATGTCTCAGAGCCATATAGAAGGGTTGAGAGAACCATCGTTTGGTAGACATTGGTTTTTGTAGGCAGGCGGATAGATTTGTTCTTCCAAACTCTCGCCTGAAGCCGTCCAAAAGAGCTACTAGCCCTGGCCAGACGGTTATCAAATTCCCTTGAAAGTGAGGCGTCATTTGACACTATACTACCTAGATATGTGAAGTGGTCTACCACGTTAAGGGGATGCCCTTTTACGGAGATCCTTGGGGCTGAGTAGGTTTTGTTGGGTGACTTCTGGAACATGACTTCTGTTGTCCCGAGGTTTATAGATAGACCGATAGTGGCGGCAGCGTTTGTGAATTCGTTTACCGCGTTCTGAAGTTCATGTTCATTGTGAGCTAGCAGGGCGCAATCATCGGCATAGAGAAGCTCCGTTATGACCATCTCCTTTGATTTTGTATGGGATTGTAGACGTCGAAGATTGAACACATTGCCGTCAGAACGAAACCGGATGTAGATGTCTTCATGCAATCGCTGCCTCATTTGACCCAGCATTACGCTAAAGAAATTAGCGAACAGAGTAGGGGCAAGTACACAGCCCTGCTTCACGCCATTTTCTATTGGGAAGGGATCAGAAATGGCACCATTGTGTTTGATATGGCCTCTTTGTCCTACGTGAAACTATTTGAGAATGGATAGGAACGTAGGTAGGCATCCCAGTCTAGCCTAAATCATCCACAAACCATCGTCGAATGCCTTGGTGAGGTCCACAAAGGCAGCGTACAGGTTTAGGTTCTGCTCTTTGCATTTTTCTTGTAGTTGTCACAGAACAAATATCATGTCAGATGTACCTCTACCGGCTCTGAAACCACATTGGCTTTAAGATAAGACCTCGTCCACTAAAGACTGGTGTAGTAGGTCGAGCAACACTCTTGCACAGATCTTTTCTGCTACACTATTAGTATAGACCATAGTTCTGAACAATTGTTTCATAAACAAATATTAAAGAATTATACAAAACAAAAAAATACATTAAAATAATTAAGCATAAAAATAACACATATAACTAATATTTCAATATTACAGCTCATTCTCGATTCTTTGATGAAGTTTTCTAAGAAGTTATCAAAACAAAAAAGAATGCATTGCTAGCCTGTGATGATCTAAACCAGTGTTTCCCAAACTTTTCATCTATGCGTACCCTTTCTAGAATTTTTCATAACACTGAATACCCATCGCCTCCTCCTCGCCCCTAAAAAGTATTTATTTTAAAAGCAATCAAATGTTTTCTGTAGGGCTGCATACACTCCGAATAATAATAACTCTATTACAATGAAGTATTAAATTATTGAGTTTATTTTTTGGCTTGCTTCAGAGACACAGCAAATACATTCTAGAAAAAAGTCTTTACATTGAAAAAGTGGGCGTGTCGACGGAAGTTGTAACATCCCTATCCATTTCCTGATTTTTGTAGAAATTCGTCTTAAAATCTAAAATGGCACGTATCTGAGTTTGTTAAAACTTAAAAATAAATTTAAAAAATTAATATACATTATTTTGTTTAACAGCAAGAAGGGAAACTAATTCTTCAGTATTTACAGATATGGCTAAATTTGTTGGGTTGAATCCCCATACATAATTGTTAACGCTATTTCTCCCTCACTCATACTCCGATCAAGTTGATACTTAAAACAATTATTTATTTTACCTACCATAACATTCATCAATAAACAAAAACACTCAATTAGTCGATTAATTATTGGTAATTAATTATTTTTTTGAAATTGAAGGAAATAACTAGTACATTATTGTTGGATATAGTTTTAAAGACGGAGTTCTTCCCCTTCAGATAAGCTTTTTTTTTTTTTAAAAAAAAGGATTTTTATATTTTGCTTGTTTATTTAGACGTTTTATTCTTCCTATAATTAGTCTTTATTACACATTATTCAAAATTTAAAAGTAGTTTTGTTTTTCGATCCAGACATAAGTTAGCTCTGCTAAGGTCTTTATCTTTTAGATTAAGCCAGATTCAACAATATTGAACAACGGGGTCATTTAAAAAAAAAGCTAACTGTGGCATTCATACTCTGCCGCCTTGACTACTGCAACGCCGTGCTAACGGGTATACCCGATGACAAAATAGCCAAGCTGCAACGAATTTAGAACAATAGTCCTAAAAAAAAATTAGACGAGATTCTGCTACTACCCTCTTGCGCCCACTCCATTGGCTTCCTGTGAAAGAGAGAATCGACTACAAGGTGGCCACACTTTGTTATCAGTGCATCTATAATAATTCAATACCCTTTTACCTTTAGCGAACTGATCACTCTATATGTCCCTCACAGAAAGAAAACGTTTCTCCCTCAAAAGCTACGGTCTGCGGGCTTTTTCAGTGCTCGGATACGGTTTGGAACTCACTCCCCATTGATCTCAGACAGACAACATGCTACACTTCATCCAAGAAGAACATTAAGACCTACCTGTTTATAACTTTTTTTGATTAGTTAGTCATTTCAGCTCTCCTGTTTATGTTTGTTATGTTATCACAGCGCCCTGAGCCTAAAGTTTGTTTGTTAAAGCGCTATATAAATTAAATTATTATAATTATGTTAGAAATGAACAAGTAGTCATTCTCTGGCGCTGCCAGGGTCGAGTTTCGCTAAAGAGAAACAAAATTCATCGTAGTCCCTTTAACAGTTTCCACTGAGGAATTTTCTAGTGATGTGGCAGGTCTGCAGCAGTACCGCCCTCTGACAAGCAACGAAGATGTTCCTAGGAATGTTAAGGGCCTTGAAGGTGTCTGTGATGTCAGTTGTTATTATCCCCTCGGTTGATATAAAAATGGGGTATATTGTTATTTTGGACAATTTCCATAGACGCTTAATCTCCAAACCTAGGTTCCCATATTTTCTTTGTTTTTCTATCTCAGTTTTTCTTAAATTGTGAGACAGTGGTACTGCGATATCGATAATGGTAGCGGTTTTTTCTTTTTTATCGATGAACAGCAGATCCGATCCGGGCGATTGAAATCTAGCGTTTTGTCGGTCAGAATAGGCCTATCCAAGTACAGCAGATGTTCAGTAGACTCGAGAACCTCTTGCGGAGAGTATTTATAATAAGGGGGAGTGTCCTTACCGATCAATTTGTACGTCAAAGCCAGGTGTTGGTGTATATATATGGCTCCTTTTGTCTCGAAAGGCAATGGATGCGCCCAAATGAGTCACTGGTTTTGGCTTAATCTTGAGACGGGGCAGAATCTGGTGTGGCTAATCAAGCCAATTCTAGAACGGCAGACTTTGCCACAATTCGTACATGTGTATGCCTCTGATTTAGGGCTAGCAGACAGGGCAGCTTTCTTTTTATCCCTCTTGATTAAAGCCGCTTCAATTCTTTTGTTCTCAGCAAGGGTTGTCCCAGCACGCACAGTCTGTCTCCATGCACTCCGGTCTTTGGCTATGTTTTCCCACATACTTTCGCTGATGCCTGAGGCTCTCATGTCTCGCTTGCAGACATCTCTATATGTTAGTCTTGGGCGGCCCTTGGGTCTGACTCCTTCCACAAGCTCAGCATATAAGATATCTTTCGGGATTCTGCCATCTGGCATGCGGGTGACATGCCCGAGCCAGCGTAATCTTCTTTGTGTCAGGAGAGCATACATGCTGTTCATATTGGCCAATCTTAAAACTTCCTGATTGGAGACATGGTCCCTCCAAGAGATGCCCATTATGCGTCTCAGGCAGCGCAAGTGGAAACTATTCAATCTGTGCTCTTGGTACATGTATGTTGACCAGCTCTCACTGCCATAAAGGAGAGTGCTCACAACACAGGCGTTGTAGACTAGGATTTTGGTCGCTGTGGTCAATTTACCATTTTCCCAGACGCGCTTGGAGAGTTTTGCCAATGCTGTGGTAGCTTTTCCTATCCTTTTTGTCAGCTCTATGTCTAAGTCTAGGTTACTGACAATTGTTGAACCCAAGTAGGTAAATTCCTGCACCACTGAAAGGGTGTGGTTCCCAATTTGTATTATAGGTATTTCTGCGACGTCTTGTGCCAGGATTTCGGTCTTGGAGAGGCTTATAGTAAGGCTAAACTCTTGACAAGCAGCTGCTAAGGCGTTCACTAGCTTCTGTAGACCTCCTTGTGAGTGAGATACGAGTGCCGCGTCATTGGCAAACAGCAGCTCCCTTATCAAGATACGACGCCTTTTCGTTTTGGCTTTAAGACGTGCCAGGTTAAAGAGCCTTCCATCGGATCTGCTATGGATGTATATTACGTCTTCCAGGGATTTAAAAGCACTGGATAGTACGACTGAGAAGAAGATGCCAAATAGTGTAGAGGCCAGTACACATCCTTGTTTGACACCGCTCTTAATGGAGAATGGCCTGGAGGAAGAACTTTCAAACTGAACGGTGCCCTGCATATTTTCGTGAAAAGCTGACACTAGTTTTCTTAACTTATTTGGGCAGCCGATTCTCTCTAGTACAGCAAACAGACCGCTTCTGCTAACAAGGTCAAAGGCCTTGGTCAAATCAATAAATGCTATGAAGAGGGGCTGCTTTTGTTCTCTGCTCTTCTCCTGTAGCTGCCGAAGAGAGAAAATCATATCTGTTGTAGATCTACCTGCCCTAAAGCCACACTGCGACTCTGGATAAACACGATCTGCCAGGATCTGTAATCGCTTTAGTAATACTCTAGCAAAAGCCTTTCCGACTATGCTAAGCAGTGAGATGCCTCTGTAATTGTTACAATCAGAGCGGTCGCCTTTATTTTTATAAATTGTAACAATGTTGGAGTCTTTCAATTCCTGGGGGACCATTCCTTGTTCCCAGCACAAGCTTAGCAGTTCATGGAGTGGTTTGATTAGGGCATGTTTTCCAGCCTGAATTACTTCAGCAGGAATGCCATCTCCTCCGGGTGTTTTCCCATGTGCAAGCATGTCAATGGCAATGCTCAGCTCCTTTACTGAGGGCGTTTCGTCTAATTCCGTCAAAACTTGAAGTGATGGGAAGTTGGAAACAGCATTTGGTGAGATGGCGTTTTCAATCTGGTAGAGTTCTGCATAGTGTTCTACCCATCGTTCCATTTGCAGCGCACGATCGCTGATGATTGAGCCATCTTTTGACTTGAGCGGAGCACACTTGCTGGTGTGAGGTCCAAAGGCTTTTCTCATGCCCTCATATAGTCCTCTTATGTTACCACAGTCGGCACAAGATTGAATATCTTCGCATAGCTCCTGCCAGTATTTGTTAGCACATTGTCTCGCTACTCTTTGGGCATTGTTACGTGCAGCTCTGAGCCTTTTTAAGTTGCTTGGGGTGGGATCCTTCTTGTAGATTAGCATGGCTGCTCTCTTGTTCGTAGTGGCAGTTTCCATTTCTGGTAGACTAGCTTCAAACCAGTCTTCGCTTTTCTTGGTTTTGTTTCCAAAGACCAGTGATGATGTTTGGTAGATTGTATCACGCATAAACGTCCAGCTTTTTTCTACCTCAGTCACAGAGAAGTTTTTAAAAGCTTCCTCTAATTTGTTCTCAAATTCGGTGCAAAGATCAGGATTTTTTGTGCTAGTAGTATTCAGGCGTGATTTTCTTTTTCCCTGTGAAGTGTGGATCTTAGTTGGCAGCAGTCTTGTCCGGCAGGACACTAAAGTATGATCAGTATCACAATCCGCACTTTGGTAGCTACGTGTCAGCAGTATATTTCCAATGTCCTTTTTTCGTGTCAGTATCATATCCAGCTGGTGCCAGTGCCCAGACCTAGGGTGCCTCCATGAGACACAGTGCTGTGGCTTTGTTCTGAAGTATGTGTTGGTAATGCAGAGCTTATGGTATGTGCAGAATTCAAGCAGTCTTTGTCCGTTCTCATTCATCTTTCCGATTCCAAAAAGCCCAAGACAGTCTGGCCAGGTAGTGTGATCTGATCCTACTCTGGCATTGAAGTCACCTAGAAGGATCATATGTTCTTTTTGAGGAATGTTTGCAATGGCTTCTTTGAGGTCTTCATAGAACTTGTCTTTGTCCTCCTGAAGCGAGCATAGTGTGGGGGCATAGGCACTAATTAGAGTGACTTTTCCAGATGCTGTCATCATACTTATGCTTAGTAGCCGTTCCGAGCCACCAACTGGAGGGACTATCATGGGAAGAAGACTGTTCTTGACAGCAAAGCCCACACCATGTATTCGAGTCTCATCCTGTGCCTTCCCTTTCCAAAAGAAAGTGTAGTCAGTCTCGCGGAGCATGCCGTTTTCGGCCAGTCGGGTTTCTTGCAGGGCTGCAATGTCAATATGTAGCCTTTTTAGCTCGTTGTTTATAACTGCCGTCTTCCTTGCATCGTCGATCTGCCTTAGATCATCAGTGAGACCAGGACACAATGTCCTGACATTCCAAGTGGCCAGTCGCATGACAGGGATTTTCTTTTTCAGTTTAATTTTTCTTCTTTTGTTGCTTGGTGCAAGTTTCCAGCCTACTTGTCGTTTTAAACTAAGCTCTAAGCACCCATTAGAGCAGGCAGGCTGTGGCGGATCAGCACCTAACTGACTGGGGGCTGCCCAGGTTGAGGCGGGCGGTAGCTGATCAGTGAGGCGAGAAGACCTCTCCCACCGTCAGAGACAACCCGTGGCGTCCATACATTACGCCAATCAAGTTGGACTTATAAACCGTAACTGTTGTCTCCCGTGTTGTTTTAGCCGCTTTGCAGCAGCACCAGAGTTTCCTCTCCGGGGCGCATTCCTGGGCCTTGGATAAAGGGTTCATGGGTGGCCCATGCGTCATGATTCCTCTCTCGACCTTGCTGATGTGATCCAAAGGAACGCATCGCATTACATTTGGCACCATCTCAGTTGCAGAAGCTGCCGGAGGGAATTTCGCAGCTGATACTCCCAACGCCTAAGGGGCTTCACTCCTGATTTCTCCTCGAGGTTGTCTCCTGAAGCCTCAGTACCGCAAGGCAGCGGGGGTTTGAAGTCAGAGTACCCCTCTCCTAGATGAACTGCCTTACTAGGCTGACGAGCTCCATCTGCCCGAAGCTCCCGGTTTGGTGGCGCCAGGTATCCGCCTTCACCCCTTCACCTGTTAGTAAGAGCAGTTTCGCCGGGCTTAATATCTAAGCCACACGAGCAGGCCAGGTGCTGGACTTAGGTGTTGGTGTATTAACTTTGTAACTTGGTTATGGCGACCTAGGTAGGCTGATTCTGATAGGGCTGGACATCCTGCCATAATGTGTTCAATCGACTCGCCTACATTTCCACATTTTCGGCATTTGTCGACAACATTGAGTTTCAGGATATGCTTCTCGTAATTTTTTGTCCTGATTACCCTGTCCTGTATTGCTTTGAGCCATGTTAAGGAAGCAGCCTTGTCGATGTTGTCCCCATGTAATGAAGCTGGAAGGAAGGAAACTAATTTGTTGCTGGAGGCGAGCAGCTTTGATCGTATTTTTTAAACTTGCATCTTACACAATTTGAAGATGTTCTGCTATCCACGACCCCCATCCTTCCTGGGCAGGTATAACCTTATGGTGGAGGACTTGGGGTGTAGGCATCGAAACTTGGTTAGTAATTTTCTAGTGAGTCTTTCAATGTCATGTAGGTCGGTGTCAGTCCATTTGATCACACCGAACGTGTAAAGGAGCACTGGGACGGCCCAGCTGTTTATTGCAGTGATGAGATTACTGCCAGACAGTTTGGTGTTGAGGAATTTATTAACTCTTTGCCTATATTTGCCAAGAAAGTCCTCTTTTAATTTCGTATGGTTTATCTTGGCATTCTGGTTTATTCCAAGATATTTATAAATAGAGGCGGAGTTCAATTCCTCGATGCCTTCAAATTCAATGTTGGTGTTCGTTGCCTTGCCCTTTTTAATGCTTATGATGCCACACTTATCCAGGCAGAAAAAACATACAGATATCGTCACTAAAGCATTTTACCGTTTTGATTAAGGTGTGTAATTTTTGCTCGGTTTCTGCATATAGCTTTAGATCATCCATGTATAATAAGTGGGACACACATTTTGTACATTTATTATTATCATTATTATTATTACTATTATTATTCTGTATTTGTTTTTCTTTGCAGATACAGTAAAATGAATCAGTCTTCTTCACCTTTGACGAAATCTACTTCCTTGTCATCGACTTCCTTGTCATCGACTTCCTTGTCATCGACTTCTTTGGAATCGACTTCTGTCACCACTACATCCAGCACAACGGTTGAAAGTGAAGCAACTTCGGAAAGCACAACTAATATTATGTCTTCCAGCTCTACTGCTAAAATACATGATATACCTAGCTCTACGTCACCAGGAAAGGACGAGAAAGTTAATAATATGACCTTAATTATTTGTATAACAGTTGGGGTCATATGTTTTCTGGTTATCGCGGCCTTGACCTTGTGCTATTGGAAGAAGAAGAGAAGTCAGATGCACACCTCCTTCTCAGTCATGTATGAGCGATATTTCGGAGTCAGACTCAGTCAGGCTTGTGCTGATCCGAGGCCAATCCGAAACATGGATGTTGCGTCTAGAATTGGCTCCCCCAATGAAGATGTCGAAGAAATTCCCTCCTGCAGTAACGATCCTTCAAATGTCAAAGACGTTCGAAATGGTCAGAGAGCTGAGCGGCTTGAACACTCTCAAATTATGTATCAAACAAACTACATCATTTTAGCCTCATTATCTGGGAAGCCGGACGAAGAAGTGTCCCATGTCAATTCTGAACCTTCAAAGGAGGAGAGCTCTAGCAGTTACAGCGTTGTAGAAGTAGCTCATTCTGATTCCAACTTTGAAGACATCCTTTCCAACAGTCTACGTGATAGCGTGTTGTTTGATGGCACAGGCAAACCTTTACAAAGATTTAATCCTTCTAACGAATCTATTGAAAGTGTCACCGAAGAAAGAAGTTTTGGAAGTTGTAAGGCTTACGCCCAACTTGCAGACTACACCCACCCGGAAACACCTTGCAAAATCAAAACACCGTCTCCGTTAATCTTCTCCTCTCAAGAATCACAGCAGAGTGTTTTTTCAGATCTAAGCATGTCCCTGCGCCCAGAGTCCAGTGTTTATTATTCGGAAGTAAATGGTCCTGATGGTGTGGATGTTCCACAAGAAAGAGCAGCAAATCCAGATCTCTACTTTAATACTGCTGTAATCCATTCGGATTTAATGAGACTCGCCCATTCGCCTACTTCAAACAACAAAGTTGATTCTCTGTCTGCTAAGTATATGAATTTACGTAGTCCTTCTGACAGTTGTCAAAATAAAATTAAACCCCAAGGCCATAAGGAAGTCGAGAACTCTCTGAAAGACCACGATTACAGTGAAACTAGCAATGATGACTATACTGGGGTCAAAAGCAATAGAGCTTCGACTGAATCAACGTTTTCGTACTTATATGATAACAGTTTATTTTATATTCATGAAGAAAATAAACCGTCATTAACTTCAACAGACATAGTCCACCCAGGTGTACATTCAGACATCAGTCATCATAAACCGCAGTCAGAGCATTTCGTTTTAAATGAAAGCAAATATGGTCAACATGAAAATCCCTCGTTTCATGATGATGAGGTTGCGGTTTCGGATACACACAATCAAAACCTATCTTTTGGTTGCTACGATAATAGAGAGTTAAAAAATGACAAGATATATTTAAACATTATGAGTCATGAGCCTGGAAATAAAAGTTTTTCCAATGCAAATCATAAGAATGAAATACAAAAAGACTCAAGGGGTAAAAGTGATCCTAGAGAATCGTCATCAGATATTTATGACAATAATGCCAACATTTCAACTATGCTAACTTCTTTAGATAATAGAAAATAGTTCATTATTCTCAAAACAATAAAGGCAATTTTTAGTAATGTCAGTGTTGTGAAATATATCAACAGTATAAGACAATTTCTTAATTATACTGTGAATGTTTTGGCTACATAATAGGAAGCTATCCATGCTGTAATGTCTGTATGTTCTTGAAAAGTTGTGTTACAAAGCCTTTGTTAATTTAGGGTGGAGGTAGAGTTTGTTAATGAAGATGTTAAACATCACAGAAGATATGGTAACTAGTAAATGTCAAATACTTTATTATTTGGAGGTGTCTTACTGCTATCGTTCTCACTTGAATACAAAGACTTGATAACTCCAGTTCACTGACATTTATAATTTATTTATGAACACTAATGGTGAAGGTTGAATGAGAATGACTATGACATCTGCACCATGAAATCGTCCAAGAAACTAACAACTAATTTGTAATACTGTAATTAATATACATATCCTATAGTAGAAAAACCTATTTTCTCTCACACAATAATAGGATAAAGACAAATACACCTCTTCGTTTAACATTTGAGACATGTCACTGACTGTCTCACTATGATCTACATTGAATTCAAAGTCTCATCACAAATAAAACACGAACCAAAAGTAACTTTGAATTGAACAACCTAAATAGTACCCCCTTCTCCTCCCAAGTGAACGGGAGACCCAGACTGACCATCTCAGTCCAGACAGTGATATCAGCATTTAAGTTTTACATCGTTAAAAACGCGCAATGAGAGATGAAGACCATGTCCACTGTCCCTAGCTAGGATGTTTCTCTTGTCAAAGCCAGGCAGTAACTGTAAGTTTGTATTTATGCTACGATATAAGAGATTAATTGCTAAAGTCTATTCTAATTAATCCAATAAAAAGACATTGAAAATCCAGTAATGCACCGCACAAATGAAGAGTTCACTATGCATATATACGTTACAAATGTTCTGCTGCAAATTAATTAAACTTATGCATATAGGTGCTCACCATATGTTTCAATCCTACCCGAAGGTATATTTGTTTATAAAAATTCTTAGTAACTCTATAGGCACCAATTTTTAGACAATTACAAAGATTTAAAAATGTTTACATCATGAACAAATTATAATTATCATTTCTGCATTGACCTTTACCTAATATAATTATTTTGATATTTAAAAAGTATGATTGAGTAAGGACTATTCTACATATCCTTGTGTTTTAGCCTAAGAGTAAGGACTATATTAGTTGCAAATATTTTCGTTCTGTACAATATTTTCAGGCCATATATTTAATATATTCACATTAAAACCTACAAACAAACAAAATAATAACCTAAACATTTTAGCTTTGCAGACCATTCATATAAATTCGTTAAATAATGGAAAAAAAATATTGACAATTTGTTATGATGAAAGCGCCCTTTTAGAAAATGCTAGTTAAAAAAAAGAGCCCTCACAGCAACAAAACCTAACAACGCAGATTCAATCGACATGTTTCTCAAAACACCAGTGTTTTTCAATTTTTTTTACTTAAGGCGCTCACCTTACTCACCCAGACGAAGACATATACGTTCGAGCCGCCTGCCTCATTCCCGCGTTAACCATACAAAATTAATGACCACTAATTAACAATAAGTTAATTTTTTTGAATGATTTTGTTATTGACTATGGATAATTGTGCAAAGTTTCAATTTGATCTGAGGACGGGAAGTGGGAAGAGTAACGTGTAGAAGAAGGCATTGGGTCGCCCCCAAAATGTGTAACATACAGACATATAGGAGTGACTTAGGCATTGGGTCGCCCCCAAAATGTGTAACATACAGACATATAAGAGTGACTTAGGCATTGGGTCGCCCCTAAAATGTGTAACATACAGGCATATAAGAGTGACTTAGGCATTGGGTCGCCCCCAAAATGTGTAACATACAGATATATAAGAGTGACTTAGGCATTGGGTCGCCCCCTAAAATGTGTAACATACAGACATATAAGAGTGACTTAAGCATTGGGTCGCCCCCAAAATGTGTAACATACAGACACATAAGAGTGACTTAGGCATTGGGTCGCCCCCAAACTGCCGACATATTAGTTGTCTCTGCGTATGTACGTGCTTAGATGGACATTTTTTTCAATCAATACATTTATGTGTCTAAAATGTCAATGACATTTTATCGTCAACATCTGCCAGGACATGTAGGCCGCAGAGTCAGCAACAGGAATGTGGTTCAAAGTGAGCGACCGCATTTGACCTTGGGACTTGAGCCCAGCGGTGTCTATTTATTAGATAATAATGATGTAAGAATTGTTTTATACTTGTCAGGTAAAACAACCAGAGGCGGGGTGGACAAGTGGTAAACGTTTGGCCTCCAAACCAATAGTCTATAAGTCCAACCCTTGCAAAGACGAAAGACTAAGATTTTCAACTTTGGGATTTTGACGACGCCTCTGAGACTCTGAGTGTATAAAACTGTAAACATAAGCTAGGGAAAGGGAAAGTAAAGGCGGTTAGTCATTGTGCTGGACACACTATACCCTCTTTAACTTGAGGCAATATAAAGAGATGAGCTTTGCAAGTCCTGAAAGGGGTTCCTTTTTTTATTACGTAAGCAAAACAATAATAGATTCAAAAAGAAAATTTAGATATTTGTTTCTGGTTTGCTTTGCTCTGTTAAAGTTGGAATTTTGTTTGCAATGCTAACAGTGAAGTACCCCTCTCAGAGCTTGCGAAGGTCATCTCTTTCTAATGCCGACTGTTTACGAGGGTGTCAAGACACCATTACAACGACCAACTGCATTTTCTTTCCACAACTCATCTCAAGTATCTATTAGAGTTGGGTGGACTCAGAGGCGTGCTAAAACACGAAACCAAAAAGAATGCCCATGCTTTACCAAGATTCGAACTCAAAAGCCCTCAGTTCGGAAGCTAAGTGCTTTATAACTCAGCCCCCACGCCCCTCCAGAAAAAAATTTGAACTACACTATTGACGTTTCTAAATGACTAATTGCTGCTATTGTTTGAGAGTTTAAATTGTAAATGTAGCCTGGTGTGATAAATCTCTTCGTCACCTAACTAAATAATCCCGAGTTCAAATCACGGTGTGGGTTAGGAGTTTTTTATTAACGAGATAACGAGCTGAGTTGTGTTTGTTGAGCTACCAGTTAGCAGCATTGAAATGTTACAAATACTCCCATATGTTACTTATCTTCAAAAGAGACTAGGTTGCAGAGCAATAAGCATACTAGGGGAGACTACAAGTGGTGCTATTCAAAAGCATTGATATTAATAATTCGTATTCTTCTTCCTCTATCCAGATTATATGCTAGACATTGTAAGAATCCACATTTAAGAGAATTAACAACAGATCAAAAGAACAAACAACAATGCTATCAAAATAATATTACTTCTTGATCTATTGACACGCAAGCAATGTTCATTGCAGGATTGGAATATTTTTCTTATCGTGTCACATGTTTTATTACAATACCTCTATTCAAGTCACTCCTTCATGGAGGAACCTGGAGGTTAGGTGGGAGGGTGGACAGCTGATCTCTAAGACAGCTCTAACGATTTTCTAGAACTGTAACAGTTGATGTATATCGTTAAGGAAAGAATTACTATCGCGACGGACACACGTGGACAATTCTAGTTTGACCGTTGTAATTTTTCAAAAATAAAAATTAAATAAATGTAAATTTGGCTAGAGACTAAATCTAGATCTAGAGCCGACATGGCGTAGTCAGCCGTATTACCGTAATTATGCGATAACTGAGTAAATGTAAAGTTGCTTCATTTTTATTGAAGTTTATAAGAGTTGATTATATTTTTACGTAAATCTTATATAGCTTACGTCTAGATTCTAGAACTAGAATAATATCTAGACTATATCTCATGAGTTCTACATCAGAACTTTAGGTCCTGTGTTAGATGTCAAGCTGCCCATATAATGAACATACTAATGAATAATCGTAAAAGTATGCCTTCCTCCCTGGTCCGAATCAGAAAATGCGTAGGTTCTAGCAGCTCACAGTGTCACCGGTTCGATACTCGAATTTAATAAAAATTAAAAAAAATAAAATTTTAAGATTATGTAATTATATTTGAAGTTTAATAATAGGGGCATTGTCTTTTAAAAAATGTCTTTTTTTAAATGTATTTATTGTTGTTAGTCGCTTTCTAGCTTGCATACCGGTGCACGGGCTGTAGTACATTGTCATGTGGATTTGGAGTTGCGTCTTTGTGTGGTGTGTTTCTTTTGTGCACCATAATAGTTTGTGCGCTGTTTCTAAGGACGCGCAATGTTAGCGCCATCGCTTCTTTTTGTTTTACTTGGATATCAGATCTTTGGCCGGAGATCTCTGTTGGTTGTTTTCTTTCCCAGTATTGAGTAAATTAGTTAATTGTAATTTCTTCTTCATGTCGTAGCTCTAAAGGCGTTGTTATTATAAACTTGTGAATGGCGGTCACAACGAATGCATATT
Source organism: Biomphalaria glabrata (assembly GCF_947242115.1). Lineage (NCBI taxonomy): Eukaryota > Metazoa > Mollusca > Gastropoda > Planorbidae > Biomphalaria > Biomphalaria glabrata. The sequence continues at coordinate 10,328,640 of NC_074721.1, forward strand.
TTTCTTGTTTAGGGACGCAGGCTTTGGACTCTGTTGCAGTCAAGCCTGATCTGTAGACTGTGTACTTGCATGGACCCGACTTGGCTATTATCCATGGCATTGGGGTGTGAGCATCGAGAGCCCAGGATGGACTGTTGGCACTGTGACTTAAGTAGTGCATGCATGGTAACTAGTTCTATGTTGCATAAGTTCACCTAACTTAAGTGCTTTGATCTTGTATTTATTACTAGCTATATAATCACCATTCATGTCATATTATATCGTCGATTCACAAAACCGTTGTTATTTAAACTCTCGCTGTTAATTAATATATGTTAACATATTGACATTACTTTTTCTGTTATGATTAGTTAATATATTAACTGATAGACTGTCCGAGATAGCCGGGCAGACAAATCACGCCCAAAATTACAACCTCGACATACATCACCTATTCAGTTAGTGTCAAATATCTTGTAATTTATATAGAGGAAGGTTAATACGAGTCGTTTCTTTTTTTGGAGTGTGTACCTATAAGAATGTGTCCGTCTGATGTAAAATTGCTAGCCACAAAAACAACTTCAGAACTGAACAGTTTTGTGATGGTAAGAGAGATCTGGTTATGACGATAAATAGGTCAGGGGTTAGTTTATTTTGTATCAACCTGTCCAGGGAGCGAGATAGAAGGGGTACAAATATGTGTGTGTTTGTGCTTGTGTGTGTGAGAGAGATAGAAATTTAGAAATGTAGTTACAGATTAAGTAAGAAAAAAAGATAGTTAGACAGAATAAGAGAAAGTGAGAGATGACATAAAAGAAAGAGAAAAGAAGATCAAAAGTAAGCTACAGGGAATCACATATAATCAGAGTTTGAGAGAGTTACAGAGGATTTGGTAGAGTCTAATTTATGAGAAAGAGAGAGAGACAGAGAGAGAGAGAGAGACAGAGGGAGAGAAAGAGAGAAATGAGAGAGAGAGAAAATAAGGAATAATGAAAGTGACATCCTAGTACAGTGGAATAGTAAAAAATGACAGAGAAGAGAGAGAACAAAAAGAAAGAGAGAGAGATTATTTGAGGGAAAAATGTAAGACAGGAAAATTGATATTGGTAGGATGGTGATTGTCTATAAGAGAAAGAGAAAGAGTGAAAGAAAATAAGTAAACGCGTCAGAGATGGAGAATGACATCGAGAAAAATAATAAGAGAATAAGAGTACGTGAGAGAGAAAATAAGAAACTAAAGAGAACTAGTGTGAGAGAATAAGAGATAGAGAAAAAATGAGAGATAAATAATAAGGCTTGTCTTCAAGTCCGAAGAATGCAGTATTCCCCGTGGCTACGCAGCCCCAGCTGTGGCCTACATATTTTGCCGCAAACAGCGCAGGCATAACCATTGTCACCTGTGGTCGGTGTGAGAAATAATAAGATAAACAGAAAAGGAGAGAGAAGGAGAGAGAGAGAGAAAGAAAGGGAGATAGAGAAAAAGGGAAAGAGAGAAAGAAAGAAAGATAGAGAGAAAGAGAGAGAGATTCGTAATTGCTATTCACAATTGTGGTAAAGTTCCACAACTTCATAGCTCGTTAATTCCACATTCTTTAATGGAAAAACTCTTAGCCGAATCCTTTATAACTTTTCCTGTGACCAACACGTGAATCCCTTGACTCGCCTCGTCTAGCGCAGTCGTTATATTCTATTATACTTATACAATAAATATATCAAGAAAAGAAAACACTGCCACTGTTTCAAACAAATACGCTGTAGGACTAATTTCTATGATTGATATTATTGTAAGTGATTTTCCACAAAACTGTATTTGTTTCTCTAGACTTATTAAGTTCTGACTGACCTAGACTCGAAATAGCGAGTACAGTAATCTTTCTGAATGAATGTGTAGACGTTTTTGTTATTGTGTGCTAGCATGTCATCAATATAAAGTGTGCTAGCGACCGTTCGCCAGTGTTGACGACTTGAAAGCGAATGACTAACTTATCTATATATATCCCCCAAACCATCAATGACCTGCTTGGGTTATGAATGTTTAGTAGCTCCGAGTTCAAATGGAAATTTTTACCGGTACTATGAAACACCAGATATGTCCGTGTGCAAGTAACCCAAACAGACTGAACACACACACACACCTATATAAACATACACATATAGTGACTAAGACCGGATATTTTGACTTGACATTATAAACCTCCTCTGATGTTTATAGTCTTAGAAAAAAAAGTCTATTTAATCTTCAAGTTTTAGTAATTGGTCAATCGTCGCTGAGTAAATGGAGCATAAGGACATTGATGGTAAGTTAAATATATTCAAATTTCTTGTACCTAAAACGTAAAAATGTTTTTAAAATATGTAAGAAATATATAAGTAAGATATTTTGATATGCAGCAAATGTAGAGTACAATGTATAAAACATAAAAGCGCAGTATAATATTAAAATATAAATTATATTCAAATTAATTGTACCTGGGAACATTCCGTTATGTGTTTTCATTACAAGCATGGATCATAGAGACGTACATTGCAGTCAATCTTCCCCCTTTTTTTTACACCCGTCACAAAATTTGATATTGTTTATGGTATGGGTATAAAGAGAAGAGGTCAAACATTTTCACTTGTTTGAAATATATCATTTATGTTACGAATAAAATTACCGATTTTACAAAAATGTTTTTTTTTGGCTATGTTACATGTTAAATTGTTTATTTTCTTTTCCATTTAAAAAAAAGTTATTGATTTCAAAAGATTACTTGGAGCATAGGTCAAAAGGGCAGGAGCACAGGTCAATAAAGCTTGAGCACAGTTCTATAGGGCAGGAACACTCATTCTTATCTAGGGCAATCATACTTTACATGACCGACATGTGGGTTTAAGAGCAACCTTTTTAGCGCGGGATAAGGGTTCTGAAATACTTTCATTGCACAAAACGTGTATGCTGATATATGTATATGAGAATTTTGGGATGACAATGCAGACTTTAAACCGACTGCCTGGATAGTTTTTTTGTTTATAAATGTATACATGTATATTTAATTATATAATCTAGAGGTGATCAAAAGTGAAAGTAGGGGAACAAATTAAACTCTTGTTTTTTTAAGCTCTGAAATTCTCTGAGAAAGAACTTCTTGTTTCCCAACTCCCAACTAAAAGCTAGATGATATTATTATAGGGCTCCATGTTTATGAGCAAAGCCCTACGCGTTTGTTGCCATTATTCATGAGATCAGCTTTCTATTTTTGGGCAAGTAAAACAAAAATTTATGAACAGTTCCATGTTTTCCCTACATAATTGTTCTTTGTTTAATTATGTGTTCTACACCGCATGCGTAAATAAGGGTCTTTGATAGTTCTGAATTTCTGGTTCATGCCGTGATTATTTGTTACAGGAGGCCTTAACATTGACCTGTGATGTCGCAATCCATGGGCAGGGGAGACCAATAGTTTGTTGCCACGTCGCACAGACTGTGACGTGTCAATGAGCTTTTGGTCTCCACTGCCCATAGGTTGCAATGCTAAAGGTCAGTGCTAAGGCCTTGTGTAACGAATGGTCTTGTACTCGTTCAAAAATTCCTAGTATTTTATACTTAGGCCTACTAAGACCTTTTCACGCAGTTCTGCGCACTTGGCGACAAGCTATCTCTACGAGATATAGGTTTCAAACAATGTCTGCAGCCTCTTCTCAGTAGGTGTTCACTGCCCAGGATGTTTCCAGCTCCTGTTGCTTGATCTTGGCACATCCGTGAAAATGTCTTGCAGTGAAACCAATGAAATTTAACATTAATTTTGACTTCACCTTAAATTCATACCTAAATGAAGTCGCACCATTATAAGATATCCATACTGAGGACAAAAGCGTTCAATAAAATTCGAATACCGGAAAGTAGCATTCTGAATGTCTGGATGATTAGGAAGTCGCCGTGGCTTCCAACTTCTAGCGCACTTGAGTTACTTGCAAGTGGCTATGGTCGATAGTCATAATGCTAAAACATATAAAAAGTAAAGTTTCCTTTTAGACCTATTGGTCTTTAGGGCAGATGATGTAAAGGTTATAGGTTTCTGCGGCCCTTGTTTAGCGAGGATGCTATGTGGCCAGCACAACGATCAACCGTCTTTACTTTCCCCAACTAATGTATGGTACCCATTAAAGTTGGATGAAATCAGAGGCGCCCAATGATCCCGAATTTTAAAATCCTACTAGTCTTCATCAGGAATCGAGCCCGAAATCCCCGGTTCGGAAGCCAGGCGCTTTAACAATCATCCGCCTTGCCTCCTGAAACATATAAGCTTTATGTTATCAATCACATAGACTGAAAAGGACATTGTCCTTTAAAAAACAACTTAAAATTAATTAGAAATAAAAAAGACTGGAATAGTAAAAAAAAATAAAAAATGAACAAGTAAACAGTAGAAAAATCCTTATTTTTGGAAAAGAAAATTAATAGCCTCTAAAGTTACAATTTTTTTTTTTTTTGCTAAGTGATAAGACTGAACGGAACGATCCTAGTTAAATGTCATAGTTGTATCGTACTTAGAATTTGTAATAAAGCAGTCTGATCTCATAGATCCTTTATTAAAAGGTTTTAAATAGAGACGATCGAGCCATTACATTGGAAATAGTTTCATTCTTTCTCTTTCTTTAGGAAAGCGATTGAAAGGTTTCTCAGCTTTCCCACTCATTTTCTCTATTATAGCTGCCTTACTAGGGACGAGCTCTCAAGTACATCTTGCCGTGTGATGTGGTAGGCATACGGATAATGTAGATGTGTTATACTTTAGTCCATCTGAAGGGATAGTTTGATATTAAGGATATGAATTTAATAAGTTTAATGTTTTATTTGATTAAGTAGATCTCCAATGACAAAACGTATTTATAAAGCTATGCTAGGAATTGTATTAATTAATTTGTTTGTTAGAAAAAAGAATTTAGAAACACAGACGTATCACAATATAAGCAGCGCTTTGATTTCAACGAGTGTCTTCTAGAGGGTTGATTTTTATTTTCTGTACTAGTGATTAAATATTTAAAAAATAAAGTCTAGATCAACAATTATTTTCAAAAATCAAACAAATAATCTTCCTTAAACTATTCTATCAAACAAGATAACTTTAAGACTGTATCGACGCGTTAAAACTGGCCTCAGCAGACTCAAGAATATGTTGCTTCTTTTCCTAAACATGCATATGACACATTTGAAGAAAGACGCTACTACTATTTACTCAAATTACTTCTACCATACGTCAATCTTCAATGTGACATTTTAAAAAACGTTTATAAATATTATTTTTGTATTTTAATGAGCCCTTCGTGAGAGGGTAGTGGCTTTCATAGAAACACTCACTGGTGTGACTGAGATGCCAAAACTGTTTTGCTTCTACTTACCAACCTAACAAAGGGGCTCAGGTTCAAATCCCGACTCAAGCTGAGAGAGAGAGAGAGAGAGAGAGAGAGAGGGAGTGAAAGAGAGTGAGAGAGATAGAGAGAAAGAGAGAGAGAGAGGGAGGGAGTTTTTTGGGTAATGCTGACATGAGGAAATGTTGTATTGGAACAGGTGTGGGCTTTAGTGTACAAGAAACTTTACTCTTTCTTTCCCGATCGACGATGCCATCGTTGATTTGAACCCATTAAACTTAATTTTTGGGGTTTGTAAACTTTAATTTGTGTTATATAAAAAGGGCGTGCAATTATCTATACCAATTACACCATTTTCTGCTCTAAAGAAAACCATTATTGAAGTTTAACCCTAACAGGCTAGTGAAATACAAATGAGAAAAAAATTAATAATTCCTTCTGAACATGGTAAATAATTACGGAGAGATAGAGTTAAAACTTGTAACAATTTCAGTTCAGTATAATTCAAGCCTTGGTCTTTGGGTCAAGTGTTTTCAGCGCAGTACACAGCTAGTTAGCTACACACTGTGTAATAATAATTCTCCATTCAAGAAACATGTAAGTGTCATTGTACTTGTCTAGCCCATTATGTAACGCTAGCGAGTCTCGTTGTGAAACTCAAGAGTGTATCCTGTTCACGTCATGTTGACGACATAGGGTTAGGGGTGGATCCCCCAGTCCAAATGTTAATACTTTGTTGTACATAAAGTATTGGGGGAGAGGTTGCAGGCCGGGGAGGTAAAGGTGAAAAATGTAAGTATTTGTCAATAGCCACTAGTCTTGGCGCAAGTAACCATGGGAATCAGACCTAGAGGATGCTTAACGTTGTGGTGAGGCCTGTTGACGCTATGGTGCGGTTTCAAATTAAAGAGTCATACGATGCCTTGCAAGTTACCTTGCTGTTGACAATTTGAACATAGCGGCAAAACATTCCAAAGTCTTGTACACAGAAGCAAGAGTTAGATAGAAGCGTTTTTTTTTTTACAAAGTTTCTTATCTTATAGAAAACAGACGTTACTTTAAAAAAATGATTACGTCCTTCGCGTCATGCATATTAACCAATGACTCAAATTCTGCCAAGTCACTGGTTCTCCTGGCTAGCTCAGGCAACCCATTCCATGCTCTAATAGCACTAGGGAAGAAGGAGTATTTGTACAAATTTGTCCTATTATATGAAACAAGGAATGTGCCTTTATCTTTGTGTCTTTCTGTGTATTTTATTAGATTTTGTTTTTGTATTTGAAGATTAGGGTTCAGTGTTTTATGTATAATTGCTACTTCCCTTTTAAGTCTTCTGTCCTGAAGTTTTCTAATTTTAGTGATTTTACTAAAGGTGTAATAAAGCTTATATCAAATCACTCTGTCTGGATGGAATTTTGTACACGATATAGCTCCTACTTCCTATTCGTGTATCAAGGTTAAACATTGCACAATTATTCCTTGTCCGTATCAAAACATGAATCAGTTAAAAAAAAATGACCAATCATTTTATCAATTAGTCACAGTTAATGAATTCTTTTTATACAGAGACAGTATTAGCTAAGGACAAGTAAGCCTTTTGTAGAGAATTAGATAGGCGCCTATAATACAGAAATGAAAGAGTGATCTTTCTTTTACTTCTTGTCCAAACTCTTGAGCCATGAAAATAATTATATAGAGAGAAGATGTTTTGTTTTGCTTTTTTTTTTAATCACAAAGACCTTGACAAGTAGTGGGCTGTTATCAACAGGTCATGGAGAAAGACGGATCTAAAACAAGGTCACATTAAGAGAAAATGTATAAATAGAAAAGTATAAATAAACTTATGTAGGCAGTGTGGACCAATCGGAGAGCAGTCTGTAAAATAGTATTTATATCAAGGATTTATCAAAAAGAAACAAAACATTATTTCTTTTATTACACATTATTAGAATATTTCCAGAGAGGGAGTGAGAATAGGAAAGAAAGAGAGAGAGAGAGTGGGAAAAAGAGAGAGAGAGACAGAGTTGAAGAAGGAGAGAGGACAGAGAGGGAAAGAAAGAAAAAGAGAGAGAAAGAGACGGAGAGGGAAATAAGGAGAGAGAGAGATAGAGAGAGAGGGAGAAAGAGAAAGAGAGAGAGAATTAAGAAGAGAGAGATAGAAAGAAAAAGAGAGAGGCAGAATGGAAGGCTAAAAGACATGAAACCTTGATAGTGTGTTAAATAAACAATAAACACACACACACAATCACACTCTGACACACACACACACACAATCACAACTTGATACACATACACACACAATCACACTCTGACATAAACGCACACACAATCACACTCTGACACACACACACACACGTCTTAAAGAAAGACATATTTATGGCTAGCATGATCTATAGTATGTTCAGACACATGGCCTGATCCCACCATAAACAATAGCAAGGCTTATAACAAACGTGTGTCCCTTTCGTTAAGTCTCTCCAGGCCACGATGTCTCTGAGAGAGCAGTAGCTTCCCACATCCTTACCTGAGCACAACACATTGAACCTATGCAGTGTAACTTGTAACAAGCTAAAGGTAGTATTATTTTATACAAACTATTTTAACACTTTCAATACAAACCTGGCGCTTGTGTAGACTATGTAGGCCTGTATGTATGTTTACATTAAATCAAGCTGTAAGCTAAACAATTAAAAAAAAAAAACACCTCGTCTTTCAACGTTATTTGATATGAATGACTAGTGACTTTATTTCATATGTGACCTAATTCGCATTACGTAATATTATTTCCTTTGGTTGCCTAGAAATATGGTGTGCGCACTGGGCTGTCTTCATGATGATGTTAGGATTTGAACCCTGACTTCCACCATGCCCCGTTTGTTTTGCGGGAGAGTAGCACTAGAACGTTATATTTCTGGTGGGACATTTCTACTAGATACAAGAAACAAACAACTGACTCTAACCTCAGTGTATTTATTTTGTATAATATGATTATTACATTAATTAATTTGCTTTATATAATCATTACATAATCATGACATTAATTGTGCATATTCACTAACGGTAAAGGAATATAAATTGTAATAATAATATCAAGGCATGGTCTTCGATTCCGAACATATAATATGCATGCAAAATTTCACGACATAGACCCTATGAAGATCTACATATTTCGTCACATTTTAATGCAGTCAAGTCCCTTCTCCGCCAAGGGGCTATGTTATGTAAGTCTTTTTCGTCTTTTTCGGGATATGTGTATGTCGCGAAATTTGTGAGAGCTCTCCTGCTGTCTTTTTTAGCAGCCTTTTACCGCCACTTGTTCTCCTCATCGCCAGTGAGGTCAAACTCACACCTGGCGCTTCCAGACATACAAACACCCCATTCCTAAATACATGCGAAAGTGTCTAGATAATGTTAATTTAAATATATTTAAATATACCGTTAAATGTAGGCAAAAACAAATCAATGTCCCGATTCTGGGAAACATTTATTTGGATATATTATTAGGATTGCCCTCAAGGACTTAAATTGTA